>NC_089261.1:39740247-40055709 GCF_963930625.1 Muntiacus reevesi | reverse complement strand
CATGGATTGCAGCTCGCCAGGCTTCCCTGTCCATCACCAACTCATGTGTCACCAGACATAATAGTTTGGGTCTTTGAGAGAGGCTTCAGTCATTTATTGAGAATTTGCATCACCCTGTCCTCAGTCTTGGGAAGAGAGTAAGGTAGCAGTGACCTCTGCTATAAAAAACTGAACTAATAAGAGAGACACACATATTAACAAAAAAGCAAATGACAGATCAGAAGAGTGAAGATGAAAGTGAAAGAAAGCTTGAACCAAATTGATATAAGTGCTAAAGTAATTTAGGGTTTCACAAACTCGAAGCTTCTAGGAAGCAATCTGACTTCAAGTGTGATTTGGTTCAAGGCTGAGGCCATGTGACCTGGAGTTGGATTTTCTCATCTATTTCTTAGCTCTGGTTTCTCAGATGTTTGTTCTGGCTTCTCCCTTCTTTACTACAAGACAGTTGCCAATAAATCCCAGTGGGTAAAAGAGTTTCTCCCCCTTCACTGTTAAAAAAATGTTTTTGGATTGGCTCTCAGTCTCCCAAATTTAAATGTGCCCACTGGAATCAATCACTGTGGATCTGGTGAATTCAATATCCAACAAAGGATTGAAAATGAAAGAAAAGTGTTATTCCAAAGGAAATTTCTGGAATTGTTATACAGAGAAGATTAATGTCACGTGACCAAGAAAAAAAAAGCAAATGTCCCACTTAAAAAGCAAAGTGATTAAGGGATAAGGCCCCATATCAGGTTGCCTGGGATTAAATCATGGTTCAAGTTCGGAAACATTTCCATGTCTATAAGTCACTTTGTATGAGTTGAATGATGATAATAATAGTGTCAATAGCCTAACATCATGTGAAGATTTGATGACAATCTGTTAAAGAGCTAGCACAGGCATAGTATTTACTATGCACTTTATAAATGTAAACTAATTATTGATTTAGTTTTCGGTTTTCCTTTTCTATAGCATAAACTCTGCTGTTTATCACCTTTGATGAAACTTAAGTTCAACTATTGAATTTTAATTTCCTTTTCATATTTCCTTATCTCAGAAACCCCGACTGTTTTGCAGTCTCTTTCTTTTGAGGTTTTGAGGTCTCATTCTTTTATCCTGACTGTACAGGGAGTATATTCCTAGACAGCTGATCTTTTTTTTTTCCTGATTCCACTGGAGGTGATGGGTTCAGTGTACTCTATAAGGAATGTCCTTAAAGTGATTGTGATGTCTTGAGCATTCCATTGTGTCTGTACATTTTAAAATCAGCGAATATTGCAAAGGAAATCTGCATTGTTCATGACAATTGCATCTCAACCTTATCCTTGCATCTCAATCTTGCCTGATTTCATTATGATTGTTGCCTAACCTTTCATAAAGGTTGTATCTGTTTAGGTTGTATTGGTTATGCAACAGTAAAAAACAACCCCAAAATATTGATGGCTCTCAACAATATATATTTTTAAGCTCACATTATATAATTACTTGGCCCCATTTAGATCCACATAGTCTTCATGTTGGAAAAACTGCTGAGTTTGCAGCAAAAGAAAGGTAAAGCAATGAAATATCTTTTAAAGTTTATTTTCTAAAGTGGTACCCATTAATTCTGCTCACATTCCATTAGTAAAATGAATCATATAGTTAAAGCTGTCAATAAGAAGGAATTTATAAACCTCCCATAGAGAAAACAGTGAATATTTTGACAAGAGTGAAAGAATGAAGTCTACCACAGCAAGCAACATTTTTCTCCTTTTAATTTTTTTTTGAAGCAAAAACTTACAAATTATGAGAATAATTTAGAGATTTTTTTCAACCTAAATGCCACCCATAATACTTCTTTTATTGTGATTCAGTTCATACCTCTGTGGTTGATAATTACTCAGTTGGTCACCTTAATTATTTACTTGATGTGGGATCCTATGGTTGACCCAGTCCAGAGTGTGCCCTTTTCTTTGTCACTCAGTGGCTCTTAAAGTAGGGGATATAGATGCCTGGGAGTCCTCAAACCCCTATATAAGATCAAAACTATTTTTGTAATAATTCTAAGACACACATTGTATCACTATGTGATAACATTTGCATTAATGGCATAAAAGCAAAAATGGGTAAAAACTCCTGAGTTTATGGTGGGCATTTTATTGCCAACCATGGCACTTTATTTTCAATCAATTTTTTTTATGTGTTCATGGGATGAGGTGAGCTCCATGACGTACCACTCCACCGTCTTGATCTCCTGGGGTAACTTGTTTTTGGATCACACAGTTGGTATCAGATTTCAGACCAGAAAGTTGTGTTCTGACACCAGTTCAAAAGCTAGTTCGTTTCTAGTCCAGCATTATACTTTCACAGAAATGACTTTTGATACCATGCTCTCCACTACGTTCAAGCTCCTCAAATATTTCGATTTTGATACCTCGGGGCAGTGATTCTGTCTGCCAAACGCTAACTTTAGCTTTAGTCATGTTGCCATCTTTGGACAAGAGGATCATTCAGCTATCTGTATTGGCATGCACTACTATTTTATTATTTAAGAGAAAAGTATAAAACTAAATAAATGTGCTATAACAAAGTGATTAAAATCATTGGCTCATAAAATTAGTTCATTTCTGGTAAAGATGGAAGTCCCTTGCACTTTTCAGTCTGAAACATCCAACAGAGTTCAGATGTTGGATGTTCATCCAACATCCAACAGAACACAGCTCACTGTGTTCGACAAGTATTCTATCCATTCTTGTGAAATTGAATTGACCAAAAATGAATTAAATTGAAGTGAAGTGATTATGAAGTGAACTGAATTGAATTGAATTAAAAAGTGAGGCACTCATATTGTGATAACTCTATGAGGCCACTAGGAGGAGATGCAATTCAGAACATTAAATTAATTCTGGGAAACCACAGCTGACAACTTTTCTCCAACCCTGAGTCTTATTGTTGAAATTTAAACCAGTGTTATACTTAGCATTCCAAAAGAAGGTGGGAATATGCAATCATCAAAAATCTTTCTTTTACTAGATTAGGTAAAAAATAATGTACTGTTTATTTGGAATAAATGTCAGATTTGAATCAGTATAGTAGGTTTATTGAGGGGGTGAGGGATAGTCTGGGAAAGACCTTGAGAATGTCCTGCTATCCAAGAAAGATAACTGTCTTTCTTTTTACAATATTCTTCAATGATGGGAAAAACCCATCCTGGTCTGAATTCCATATAAACAAAGAAACAAACAAACCCTGCCTGTTATTAATCTTAAAGTGATGTATACAACACAGATGGTGGTAATGAAAGATGCAGTTGAATGCTTCTCTATAATTGAAAAGTTTTAAACTGCATAATTGCTGTACTATTTCACCTCATCCCCTTCTGTCATTTTAATAATATATCGAAGACAAACAAAGAAATGCCTATAATAAATTACTATGAGAGTATACTTAATTTTCTCAAGCACAAATCTGATGAAAATGGAATGTTAATGATTCCAATTCTGCCTGTTCAGTCTTTCATGGAACCATTACATCAACAAAGCCAGCTGTTTTTAGGTTTCATTAGGAGCCAGTATTAAAAATAAAGTAAATATTAAGTCTGAGCCTAATTCTATTTTACAAATATTGTCGTTGATTTTTAAAAATACTTTCCTTGATTTATCTTTTTAATTTAACTTCTTCTACTAGATTGTAAAATAGTTTTACTCCTCATTTCATATGTCAAATAATATGTTTCTCCCTGGAAATAAGATTCTTTGAACATCCCTTTCTACTTTACTCACCACCTCTCCTCTTCAAGGACTCCAAGACATTTTACAGAAGTATTATGGTGGAACTAAAGAGTGATTTTACATAAACTACTCAAATATTTTATAAAACTTCTATGTAAAGTTTCACTGCTTTGGTATGAGCCTCAGAATTCAGGTAGTTCAGGAGATTTGGGTGAATGGAGATGTATGCTCTTACCAAATCAGATTTCAAAGCAGAAAGGGTGAGTAGACTTTCTCAAAAATTAGCTTATATGCAAAATAATGAAGAGAATGTGGAAGACATACACACTTATTACAGATTTAAAATCCTGTACTTGGGGAAGTTAAGAAGTATCCTCAAAGTCTCCCTCTTAGTGATCAGCAAAGTTAACATTCAAACAATTTTCTGTCTCCTTACTAATGCTTGTATTGGTTTCTCTGCTATGCTCATTCCTCAATGGTCTTTATAATCTCCAAAGATTATCTTAGCCCATTAGCTTTGGTACTACCTGTCCACAAGTAGTGGAGTCCCTTCTAGGTGTCAAATATAGCTCTCAAAGACAAATGATTACATTTTTCTCAAAGCATCTTCTGAATTCTTTTCCTAGCTCTGGCCTCTTAAGACTGCAAATTCCCTTTGCGTATCCCTCATTCATAAACCTGAGTCATCCAGTTTAGCCCCTTAATTGGGAGTAGTTACTTCATCCTGATTATTTTAACTGTCTTCAAACTCTTTTTTATTATAAAAATGACACAGGAAAAAAATTTTTAAATATCTTCATTATTTTTTAGAAGGCTTACAGTTAAATTTCTTTTTGATAAACACCTTGGAAAATTATTTTATGCTGAAAAATTATTTGATATTTGGTAAGTTTGAAATTGGAATAAATTTATTTGCAGCATGTGCCTGAAGAGAATTTAATCTTTTTGCATACATATAAGCAAGCTCATAGAAGGAAATAATGCAACAACAATGGGAGTCCATAAATGTAAAATTAGTTCATTCTGTATTATGTACACTATCTTGGTTAAAATCAGGCAAATCATGAAATTATCAATTTAAAAAATATTTTCAAGGCATCTGAATTCATCAACAGTAATTTCTTGGAAGCTCGAAAATGTTCTAATTTCCTGAAAACTTGTTACTGTTTTCTATGAACTCTGTTCTGCCAGTCCTTTCAAAAAAAATTTTTAAACCACTAATTCCCTGTATCAAATACCCTCCTGCTTGAATTATCTAGAGTATTTCTTTTTTCCTGAACAAATCCTCACTGTTAAAATCTGCTTTGCTGTTTGTAGCTGAAACCATATACTGAATCACAACCTGACAAGTATATATTTAAAATGTAATTACATAAGCATATTCTTTATAAATAAATGGAAAGTTGTAATGGGTGGACACATGAAAAAAATAGAATAAATGGACTCACCAATTTATTTTGATCATTTTTGTTTTTGTCATCATCTACATTAAAGAGCTTTCTTCAAGTCAAAATAAGAGGAAATCAGAAAGTTTTATAATTCTCATGATTTTAATTTATACTTTAATTTTAATTATTTTAAAAATCCCTGGATTGCTAAATGCTCCATAACAATTACATTCAAACAAAGAACAAAATTAATTTGTTATCTGAAGTCATCTAAAGACAGTACTTCATACTCATTAATTTCTTTCTAAATAGTAGTATTTCCATGTGCTTACAAGATGAAATTACCTATTTTCAGTGAAAAGTACATTTCCAATGACACAGTCTAAGATTTGGAAAACTTTTATTTAAACTAGGTCATACTGGCTACTGTAAATGACATAGATTCGTCTTAATTCCCATCCAAATATGATCCCAAATGGTAATATTATCAAATCTTTATTACTTTTCCTTTCCTTTATCAAGTATATTCAATATATACTTGAATTTTTCTTCTAAATATTTCTTAAGGTATTTTTCATAATATCTATTGATTCACTTCTCTGCCAATAGCTTTTTTTAAATTTTCCTTGTATACCACAACCAGGATAAATTTTCTAATCAAATTATGATTATATCACTTTATTTCTCCAAAAAATGACTTCTAGGAAAGAGTCAAAATTGTCAAGATTTCAGATTACAAGATTACTTCCTACAGCATACATGCCAGTAATTCATCCAAGAAAAGCATGCAATATTCTCAACATGAAAAGATAACTGGGTGCTGATTGTATGATGGGAATTCCCACCTCCTTTAAACATATACTACAAGCTTAGCTTGTATTGGTGAAATATTTATCCAGTCTAAATTTTACTGTCTCTAGTTGGGATGCATTTTCCTCTACCTCTTTAGTTACAGGGAGACACTGAGGGAGACCCATTAAAGGTGGCGTCAGAGCATGTTGGAATCACATTTATCCCAGCCCTGCCTCAGAATTTGCCTGGCTACGTATTTTAATCAGTGTATGTACTCATGTGGGAAGAGAGATGAAGCACGTATCCCTTCTATGCAGACCCTCTAACCAGAGTGACCCAGAGCAAGGGAGACTACCACTTGCCTGAAGATGACCACAGCATTTGAGAGCGACATGTTAATCTTCCCTGTCATTTCAGGATAAGACATCAGCCTGCAAGGTTTTATCATGAACAGATCTTTATAGATATTTATTTACTAAATCTCCGTTGTTGTCCATTTCTGTTTCCTCAGAAAGGAAAAAAAATAAAACAGGAAAGCTTTTCCTGGTCACAGCTCAGAAAGATCACCAAAGTTACTGAACTTTCTAAGAGGTGGAAAATATAATATGTAAAATTAAATATCTGTCTATCGTCTACTTATATCCAGTTTCTCATGGGAATTCAGATAGAGAGCAAGGCAGTATTAGTCAAGATATTTCCAAAATAACAATAATTGTTTAGAAGTCATTCTTTTGTCCTGTCTATAGGGGAGTATACTCCTAAACAGTTGGTCTTTTTTTTTTTTTTCCTAATTTCATTGGAGATGATGGGTTCAGTGTGCTATATAAGGAATGTCCTTAAAGGTGATGTGTGATGTCTTGAGCATTCCATTGTGTCTGTACATTTTAAAATCAGCAATTATTGCAAAGGAAATCTGTATTGTTCATGACAATTCCACTTATTCTTTTCTAAAATAGCAGAGACTTTATTAAAAGCAAAGTTGTACATTCTGTATTTTTTATTTTTTATTATATTACCAGTAAAGGAACAAAGCATGAGACAAGACTATTGTCTGATCCATCTGGTGCTGTATTTCCTCCACAAGAGCCTTGTATAAAACACACAACATTTCTCCTGCTAATGTTGTTTAGCTTTTAAAACAATTGGCCTATCAAAGCATCCAGGTCCATTGATAATGGAGCAAGGCCTTTCCTGCAATTGTGAGCCAGGAAATGCTGGCCCCTTGGCAAATCTCACATGTCCTGTTGCTTGCAATCTCCCTCCCTTCTTGCTGCAATGTGTTATTTTTAAGCAGCTAGACTAACAGGAAGAGAAAGTTGTTGCTTCTTTTCATGTGATGGAGCAAGTAGGGGAAGGCAGCTCTGTTCTGAGGATTGTCTGCTCGGTCACTCAGTCCTGTCCAACTCTTTAAGACTTAATGGACGGCAGCCTCCAGGCTCCTCTGCCCATGGAACTTTCCAGGCAACACTGGAGTGGGTTTTAAGGATTGGGTCTGATCACATCTCGAAGCCACTTACGAGGTACCAAGCCACGGCTGTAAGACATCTCCAGTAGCAAACATGGTTTTGGATAGATAGTAAATGTCCCATTTCAAAACTCAGTACTCATAGGCTTCTAAGGACTGAAAAATAAATAACACAAACTGCTATCAAAGGTGCATAGGAGTTCATTGTTCATACTTAGACTGATGAAAGAATGTCCAATTTGCAGAGATCTGCCCTGAAAATAAATCACTTTAAAGAGAACACACAGAATAGAGAAATAGAGACACATTTTCTTTCACCATTAGTGAATATTGAACCAATAGAACATTTTACTGACCACCATTAAGAGAATTATATAATTTGAAAAAGAAACACATTCTCTCACATTTACCTCTGTAAGAAATATAATTATAACTTCATTCTATAATATCTACTTGCATAAAAATTAATCTATTGACTTACTAAATAGTTAATTTGTATCCCCTAATAGAGTTTCCTTTAAAAAAGCAAATCAGTTTTTTTTAAGACGAGGAAAAATAACCAAGGACATGTTAAGCATAAAAAGCCCTTTTTTTATTGCTCTGCTTGAACAAAGCACTTCTAGCTTTAGATTCTCTTCCTGCTATTCCTTCTCCCTAAAATGCTCTCTTCTAAACTTAGCCAAGGCCTCCCTCCAATCTTCTTTAACCAAACCTCTGCTCTAATGTGACCCTCTGATGGCTATATAAAATGGTACACCCCACTATGACAATGTTTCCATCTCTTTGCTTACTCTCTCTCTCTATATATGTGTGTGTGTGTGTATATATATATATATATATATATTTGCATATATATATATATATATGTATATATTTTTTTTACAGCCCTTAACATCACTGCTATCCCATTCTCCAAGAATCTTCCCAACCCAGGGATCAAACCCAGGTCTCCTGCATCGCAGGCAGATTCTTTACTGTCTGAGTCACCAGAGAAGCCTAACATCATAGCTATGCTCTAAATATTTGCCTGTTAATTTTGATGTTTTTTGTTAACATTTTCTCCTTTGAAAATGTAAGTCATGTGCAAGCAGAGACTATTTTGTTCACTGTAACATCCTAAGCACCTGGGAGAGAGTGGGGCCAAGGCAAGTGATAGATTCATAGTAAGCAAATGTGGAAATGCCAGTGAATTCATTTCTAAACACTTCTTTATTAAATTCTCACAGTGTACAGTTGGTTCCAGTTATCATTCCTCCTGCATATCCAAAATTTGAGACTATATTACAGATACTATAGTGTAATTTGTTGTGATGCACAAAGTCAAAGCCTTTGACTGAGTCAATAAAGCAGAGGTAGATTTTTTTCCTGGGACTCTCTTGCTTTTTCAGTTATCCAACCGATGTTTTGCTCTCTGCTTCCTCTGCCTTTTCGAAATCCAGCTTGAACATCTGAAAGTTCAAGGTTCACATACTGTTGAAGCATGGCTTGGAGAATTTTGAGGATTACTTTACTAGAGTGTGAGATGACTGCATTTGTCTGGTAGTTTGAAGATTCTTTGGCCTTGCCCTTCTTTGGGATTGGAATGAAAACTGACCTGTTCCAGTCCTGTGGCCACTGCTGAGATTACAAATTTGCTGGCATATTGAGTGCAACACTTTCACAGCATCATCTTTTAGGATTTGAAATAGCTCAACTTCAATACCATCACCTCTGCTAGCTTTGTTCATAATGATGCTTCATAAGGCCCACTTGACCTCACATTCCAGGATGTCTGGCTCTAAGTGAGTGATCATACCTGCGTGATTATCTGGGTCATGAAGATCTTTTTTGTATAGTTCTTCTGTGTATTCTTGCCACCTCTCCTTAATATCTTCTGCTTCTTTTAGGTCCATACCATTTCTGTCCTTTATTGTGCCCATCTTTACATGAAATTTTCCCTTGGTATCTCTAATTTTCTTGAAGAGATCTCTAGTCTTTCCCATTCTGTTGTTTTCCTCTACTTCTTTGCATTGATCACTGAGGAAAACTTTCTTATCTCTCCTTGCTATTCTTTGGAACTTTGCATTCAGATGGGTATATCTTTCCTTTTCTCCTTTGCCTTTCACTTCTCTTCTTTTCACAGCTATTTGTGAAGCTTCCTCAGACACCATTTTGCCTTTTTGTATTTCTTTTTCTTGGGGATGGTTTTGATCCCTGCCTCCTGTACAATGTGATGAACCTCCATCCCTAGTTCTTCAGGCACTCTATCAGATCTAATCCCTTGAATCTATTCATCACTTCCTCCGTATAATCTTTAGGAATTTGATTTAGGTCATACCTGAATGGCCTAGTGGTTTTCCCTACTTTCTTCCATTTAAGTCTGAATTTGGCAATAAGGAATTCATGATCCTAGCCACAGTCAGCTCCCAGTCTTGCTTTTGCTGACTGTATAGAGCTTCTCCATCTTTGGCTGCAAAGAATATAATCAATCTTATTTTGGTATTGGCCATCTGGTGATGTCCATATGTAGAGTTCTCTTGTGTTGTTGGAAGAAAGTGTTTGCTATGACTAGTGCGTTCTCTTGGCAAAACTTTATTAGCCTTTACCCTGCTTCATTCCATGCTCCAAGATGTGGACCAAAACAAACTGTGGAAAATTCTTCAAGAGATGAAAATACCAGACCACCTGACCTGCCTCTTGAGAAATCTGTATGCAGGTCAAGAAGCAATGGTTAGAACTGGACATGGAACAACAGTCTGGTTCCAAATAGGGAAAGGAGTACATCAAGGATGTATATTGTCACCCTGCTTATTTAATTTATATGCAAAGTACATCATGAGAAATGCTGGGCTGAATGAAGCACAAGCTGGAATCACGATTGCCAGGAGAAATATCAATAACCTAAGATATGCAGATGATACCAGCCTTATGGCAGAAGGTGAAGAAGAACTAAAGGGTCTCCTGATGAAAGTGAAATAGGAGAGTGAAAAAGTTGGCTTAAAACTCAACATTCATAAAACAAAGATCATATCATCTGGTCCCATCACTTCATGGCAAATAGATGGGGAAACAGTGAAAACAGTGAGAGACTTTACTTTAGGGGGCTTCAAAATCACTGCAGATGGTGACTGCAGCCATAAAATTAAAAGACACTTGCTCCTCAAACAAAAAGTTATGAACAATCTAGACAGCATATTAAAAAGCAGAGTCATTACTTTGCCATCAAAGGTCCATCTAGTCAAAGCTATGGGTTTTCCAGTGGTCATGTATGGATGTGAGTTGGACTATAAAGAAAGCTGAGCACCAAAGAATTGATACTTTTGAACTGTGGTTTTGGAGAAGACTCTTGAGAGTTCCTTGGATAGCAAGGAGATCCAACCAGTCCATCCTAAGTGAATCAGTTCTGAATATTCATTGGAAGGACTGATTCTGAAGCTGAAACTCCAATACTTTGGCCACCTGATGTGAAGAACTAACTCATTTGTAAAGAACCTGATGCTGAGAAAGATTGAAGGTGGGAGGAGAAGGGGATGACAGAGGATGAGATGGTTGGATGGCATCACCAACTCTATGGACATGAGTTTGAGTAAACTCTGGAAGTTGCTGATGAACTGGGAGGCCTGAAGTGCTGCAGTCTATGTGTCACAAAAAGTTGGATGCGACTGAGTGACTGAACTGAACTGATAGTGTAATTTCTACAAAAATATTACCTGGATATTATAAACCAAAAAAGTGACATGGAAATATGCCTGCACATGTACATATCAAGGTACAGAATGCTATAAAAAGAGCTGGGATATAATTAATATATCATTATTATTTTTGCCTTCATCCATCCTTTATTTTCCCAGATAATTTGACATTAAATCATTGTGGGTAGATTATACAACTATATGTGTACCAAGGTCTCACCAACTTTACTCACAGAGTTTTCATAGTCCCTGCCTTGCTACTTAAAGCTTCCAGTATTCGTCCCAGATTTGCAGATTTATCCATGGCAATTTTTCATTCATTCTTTGAGCAGTCAGTTATAGGTACTAGTAGCTTGGGATATTACTGGCATCCAGAACATTTCTCATATGTATCTGTTCAGTCAGCTCTTAACACTTTCTAATCCTTCAATCTTAAAAGAAAGTGAAAGAAAGAGATGTAGATATTATAACAAATAAGACACATAAAGAAGTGTTGAAGAGACACTATTTTATTAGAATTGTATTCCTGCCTAAGTTTTAAACCCTCAGTCAACATTTTGCTTATTTATCTTGCCTACCCACAAGTCGGGTAGTACATTGATTGGCTCCATTCTCTCTTTCTTCATGTGAGACAGAAATTAATATTTAGTGTGAATCAGCAGGGAAAGCATTTGAGCTTATTGTTATTCTATCTTTCCCATCAGAAAATCTGCTTTTCATTAGACACTTAGATGACTCAGAGGTTCCCCCAAAGCAGTCACTGATGTTGGTTTACTCTCTACTTTCTATCCATCCTTTCATTTCCATTCCTAAATGACTTATCACAATTTACAGTAGGAAGAAAACTTGCAATAATGAGTTAAACTTCTTCACTTTTTTTCAGAAACCTTCATATCTGAGTTTTACATTGATAGAACTGAATCTGTAGGGCCCACGACTGTCATAGATCACATGGCTTTCCAACCTTTTCAGGTTGGCATTGCAGACATGTTATTATTGTACAGGTCACGTGCCTGCAGCACCCTCAAGACTGCATTTAGCGTTAACCCAGAGCAAAGTCACAGGCCCACACCTACATCAGGTCTCTGTACAAGAAGCCATATTCAACTGAGACCTGGCAAAAAATAAGCATCTTTTCACGCATCACAGATTCATCAACTCTGAATGTTAAAACGTCCAGCAGTGTTCTCTGGGAACTTCCCTGTAGCTCAGGTGGTAAAGAAATTAACTGCAATGTAGGAGACCTGGGCTCAATCTTCCTGGGTCAGGAAGATCCCCTGGAGAAGGAAATGGCAACCCACTCCAGTATTCCTCCTGGAGAATCCCATATTCAGAGGATCCTGGTGGGCTACAGTCCATGGGGTCACAAAGAGTCAGAAATGACTTAGTGACTGACACATACACAGTGCTCTGTAGGCCCTTTCCTGGGCTCACTGTCTAGAGAGTCATGGCTTTGTTTGCTGTTACCGTGTCCTGAGTTTCCTGTTGTCTTAAAGCCAGACCACTTAGATCTGTGCTCATTTATCTAACTGACCGCTTGTGACCCCTGCTCGAATGTCTCACCAACATCTCAAGCTCAATATATCTCAATCTAAGATCAGAACCATCTTATTGCCCTCAAAATTATCTCCCTGCAGTATACTTTAGCTCAGTCCAAAACACTGTTATCCACCTGGGTGTTTAATCCAAATTTCTGACTTACCTGTACCTTCTCTCTTTTCCTCATCCTATACACAATCAGATATCAAGTTATATTGTTCATGCTTCCCTTATTTGGCCCAAGAAACTCCACTACTTTCTTTTCTCATTGCTAAAAGCTACCACTAAAATACCAGCATTGATTCTATTTCTTGAATTTATTTTGCATAATATTTTCAGGAGACTTTCTTTACAAAATACAAATTATGTGCATCAATTCCATGCTATAAACTCTTGATCTTTTTTTTCTCCCTATTCCCCATGGAAACATAATATAGAACTCTTAAAATGGCCTACATTTCCCACTGTGATTTCAGTCTGCCTACTTCTTCAATCTCATCTTTAATACAGTATCCTGTACTGTCTCAGATTTTGCCACAGCGCATGAATGTGCCAAATTTTTTGTTCAAAATGCTCTCCCGGGCTACTGTGCCTCCATTATTAGCATGTTTCCTGCAGGGATCAGCATAAACAACATCTCCTTAGAAAAATCAGACTGACTGCTTTTTACATGCTTTTCTACCACATTATTGATCATGATAGTTTTGAAAATCTGTAACAATTAAGTATATCATTTATAATTTTACTTAACTCCTGCCTTTCCCATTTTTATTGCAAGCTCCATAAAGGCATGAAATCATGCCAACCATGGTCATGTCTATGTCTCAAAATATCTGTTGTGATGCCTGATATTAGTGAAAACTGAAACATTTGATAACTGAATGAACAAAAACAATCATTGAGCAATTATTTTGGCCAAGCCTGTGTTCCCCAAGCTGGTGTTTCAGTTTTATGACGTCCATTCAAAATTCTTAGCTGCCAAGAGAAAACTTGAGTAATGTCTCCTGGCAAATCATTATGATTCCTTTATTTATCTCCATTTTAAAGTGCTTTCCTGGCTTAAAAAAAAAAAGACATTCAGTAAATGGTTCTAGTAGATGTCATCTAATAAAAAAAATGTATCAAGAAGACAAAGTGAAAAAGATAGAAAAACAAAGACTTTATAGAGAGAAAGAAAATCTAAAATGCCCTAAAGAGAGTCTTCGAATCTTGAATCTCAGGAAGATCTAAGAGAACAAAGATTTTATTGGGAGAGTAGCAGAAAGAATATTAGATTTAGTTATTTAAAATTATACAGTTAAAAACTAATATCTTCCTGTCTGGAGGAAGGAGATAGGCTGGTAAATAAACACATGGTAAGTGTACTAAAGAATGAGACTAGAGAGTTGTGTGATTAGGAACTAGAATGATGATGGTCTGGTATATATTTTTCACGTCATGAGAAAGAAACATCCATTAGAATCCAGACAGTGGACACTAGATCGCTTAGCTCAGTAGGAATGTGGAGCTGGGAGGATGAGGCTTAACAGAACAACGCTGTGAAGTATGGGCAGGCCTGGCCAAGCAAACACGTCCTTAAAAATCACACAATGGCAGAGCTGATAAAAACACATCTGCTTTCTTTCCTTGTACACAAGACAATAAGTGCTTCTAGTTAACTTCAAATCTTACCCCTGGAAACTTGGATAATGGAGATGCAAAGTAAACTAAGACAAAAGGAAAGGAGGAGAATTTATTGGGGAAAAAAAGAAAAAAATCATGCAGATTTAGAAAGCTCAGCATGTAGATAATTGAAAGCAGGGAAGGAAATTGTTTCTAGATAGTATTCTAATTCACATGGTTTAATTTTCTACTGTTAAAGTTCAGCACAGCCCTGACCCTGAAACATTTGATTTAACAAGCAAAACGCTTTGGAGGAAAGCGATGTATTATCGTGACTCTCATCGGGAGCAAGGTTATTATCCCAGTTAGGCAGAATTTTCTAGATATTAATTAGTTTTTAATTAATTTATTTATTTTATCATTAGGCTTTCTGAATTTTCTTAAATTTACTCCTTAACTTAAACCCTTAAATGGTTTCTCATTGTGCACTTGTGAAATCCCACAATGATCTTCTGATTTGGGCCTCTGCCTCCCTGATCTCTTTTCCCATCACTCCTGGCACTTGATCCTCTGCTTCCTCCTCACTGACTTCTGAGCAGCCCTTGAACAAATCAAGAACTCAACACTCCCAGAAAAGGGCTCTTAACCGTCCACCCATAAACCCTTATCTTCTCCCTTGCCATGGGCGCTTTCTTTTAGTCTGGCAGTCAAGTAAAGCCATTCCACATTCTAATTCACAGCACTGCAAGTGCAACCAATTATATTGAAACACACTTTAAAAACACATTTCAACAAAATGTTTTTATAGTAATATATATGCATTATTATAAATTCATCAAATAATAAGAACTAGTCCCACATCTAACAATAAACATAATTTAAAACTACTGGTGAGTATAAATGTTTTTCATAATGTCTGAACACTGTGATGTAAGTACACGTATTCGTAAACTGTTGGAGTAACAAAATTGCAGTTGATATTAAGATTCTTCTGGATTCCTGATAAAAATTATAATTGAAAGAAGTACTAATTTTCAGTTAGAGGTAAATGAGAATAGCATTTTAATTTTTTTTTTTTTTTTCTCTAAACCAAGCTCATGGACTACCTGAGTTCTAGGGGGAAATCTACATTAAAGACTCCTACTTAATGTTATATCCTTTTCCCAGGTATCTGCTTTACCCATATCTCCCTGGTGGCTCAGACGGTGAAGAATCTGCCTGCAATGAGGGAGACCAGAGTTTGATCCCTGGGTTGGGAAGACCCCTAGAAGAGGGCATGGTAACCCACTCCAGTGCTCTCGCCTGGAGAATCCCATGGACACAGGAGCCTGGCAGCTACAGTCCGTCGTGTCCCAAGGAATCAGATATGATTGAGCGACTAACACACAGGCGCACAGGTCCTTCAATTATCTGCTTGTGTCCCTCATAATGAAGTGTTCCTTGAGAAACTCAGTGAAATAGCAATGCCCCCCTCCACCCTGCTAATTATTGCCTGTCCTCCTTACCTTATTTTATTTTTGTGTTAATCGCTCAGTTGTGTCTGCTTCTGTGACCCATGGACTGTAGCCAACCAGGCTCTTCTGTCCATGGAATTGTCCAACAAGATATCTTGCATTGGGTAGACATTCCCTTCTCCAGGGGATCCTCCCCACCTGGGATCGAACCTGGGTCTTCCACTTTGCAGTGATATTCTTTACCATCTGAGCCATCAGGGAAGCCCATTTTATTTTTAGTCATAGTATATATTCACCTGCTTTCTATTTGTTGTTTTTCAGTCCCTTGGTTGTGTCTGATGCTTTGTTACCCAATGGACTGCATCAGGCCAGGCTACCCTGTCCTTCACCATCACCAGGAGCTTGCACAAACTCATGTCCATTGAGTCAGTGATGCCGTCAACCTTCTCATTCTCTCTTCTCTACTTTTCCTCCTGCCTTTAATCCTTCCCAGCACTGAAGTATTTTCAAATGAGTCAGCTCTTTGCATCAGGTGGCCAAAGTATTGGAGCTTCAACTTCAGCATCAGTACTTCCAATGAATATTCAGAACTGATTTCCTTTAGGATTGACTGTTTTGCTCTCCTTGCAATTCAAGGGACTCTCAAGAATCTTCTCTAATACCACAATTCGAAAGCATCAATTCTTTGTCAATCAGCTTTCTTTATAGTCCAACTCTCACATCCATACATGACTACTGGAAAAACCATTGCTTTGACTATATGGACCCTTGTCAGCAAAGTAATGTCTCTGCTTTTTAATATGCTGTCTATGTTTGTCATTGCTTTTCTTCCAAGGAGCAAGTATCTTTTAATTTCATGGCTACAGTCACCATCTGCAGTAATTTTGAAATCCAAAAAAATAAACTCTCTCACTGTTTCCATTGTTTCCCCATCTATTTGCCATGAAGTAGTGGGACTGGATGCCATGATCTTTTTTGAATGATGAGTTTTAAGCCAACTTTTTCACTCTCCTCTTTCTCTTTCATCAAGGAGCTCTTTAGTTCTTCTTCACTCTCTGCCACAAGGGTGGCATCTGCATATCTGAGGTTATTGATATTTCTCCTGGCAATCTTTATTACAGCTTATACTTCATCCAGCCTGGCATTTCACATGAGTACTCTGCATATAAGTTAAATAAGCACAGTGACAATATACAGCCTTGACGTACTCCTTTCCCTATTTGGAACCAGTCTATTGTTCCATGTCCAGTTCTAACTGGTGCTTCTTGACCTGTATATAGGTGTCTCAGGAGGCAAGGGAGGTGGTATGGTGTTCCAATCTCTTTAAGAATGTTCCAAAGTTTTTCTGATCCACACAGTCAAAGGTTTTAAGCAGAAGTCGAAGGTTTTAAGAAGAGGTTTATCTGGAACTCCCTTGCTTTATTTATGATCCAACAGATGTTAGCAATTTGATCTCTGGTTCCTCTGCCTTTCTAAATCCAACTTTAACATCTGGGAGTTCTTAGTTCATGTACTGTTGAAGCCTAGCTTGGAGAATTTTGAGTATTACTTTGCTAGCATGTGAGATGAGTGCAATTGTGCAGTAGTTTGAACATTCTTTGGCATTGCCCTTCTTTGGGATTGAAATGAAAACCGACCTTTTCCAGTCCTGTGGTTACTGCTGAGTTTTCCTAATTTGCTGGTCTATTGTGTGCAGCACCTTAACAACATCATCTCTTAGGTTTTGAAATAGCTCAACTGGAACTCCATCACCTCCACTAGCTTTGTTTGTAGTGATGCTTCCTAAGGCCCACTTGACTTCACATTCTAGGATGTCTGAAACTAGGTGAGTAGTCACACCATCGTGCTTATCTGGGTCATGAAGATCTTTTTTTTATAGTTCTTCTGTATATTCTTGCCACCTCTTCCTAATATCTTCTGCTTCTGTTAGGTCCATACCATTACTGTCCTTTATTGTGCCCATCTTTGCATGAAATGTCCCCTTGGTATCTCTAATTTTCCTGAAGAGATCTCTAGCCTTTCCCATTCTATTGTTTTCCTCCATTTCTTTGCATTGATCACTGAGGGAGGCTTTTTTTTATCTCTTCTTGCTATTCTTTGCGAATCTGCATTCAAACGGGTATATCTTTCCTTTTCTCCTTTGCCTTTAGCTTCTCTTCTTTTCTCAGCTATTTGTAAAGCCTCCTCAGACAACCATTTTGCCGTTTTGCATTTATTTTTCTTGGGATGGTTTTGATCACCGCCTCCTATACAATGTGATGAACCTCTATCCATAGTTCTTCAGGCACTCTGTCTATCAGATCTAATCCCTTGTATCTATTTGTCACTTCCACCATATAATCATAAGGTGTTTGTATTAGGTCATACCTGAATGACCTAGTGGTTTTTCCTACTTTCTTCAATTTAAGTCTGAATTCAGCAATAAGGAGTTCATGATCTGATCCATAGTCAGCTCACCGTCTTATTTTGGCTGACTGTTTAGAGCTCTCCATCTTCAGCTGCAAAGAATATAATCAATCTGATTCCGGCATTGACCATCTAGTGATGTTCATGTGTGGAGTCTTTTCTTGTGTTGTGGGAGAATGTTTTTGCTATGACCAGTTCATTCTCTTGGCAAAACTCTGTTAGCCTTTGCCCTGCTTCATTTTGTACTCCAAGAACAATCTTGCCTGTAATTCCATGTATCTCTTGACTTCCTATTTTTACATTCCAGTCCCCATGATGAAAAAGACATCTTTTTTTGGCGTTAGTTCTAGAAGGTTTGCAGGTCTTCAAACAATCATTCAACTTCATCTTCTTTAGCATGAATAGCTGTGGCATAGACTTGGATTACTGTGATATTGAATGGTTTGCCTTGGAAATAAACAGAAATCATTCTGTCATTTTTGAGACTGCACCCAAGGACTGCCTTTCAGATTCTTTTGTTGACTATGGGAGCTACTCCATTTCTTCTAAGGGATTCTTGCCCACAGTAGTAGATATAATGGTCATCTGAATTAAATTCACCCATTCCAGTCCATTTTGGTTCACTGATTCCTAAACCTGAAACATCGATGTTCACTCTTGCCATCTCCTGTTTGACTGCTTTCAATTTACCTCATTCGTGGACCTGACATTCCAGGTTCCTATGCAATGTTGTTCTTTACAGCTTTGAACTTTACTTCCATCACCAGTCACACCCAAAATTGGGTGTTGTTTTCACTTTGACTCAGCCTCTTCAGTCCTTCTGGAACTATTTCTCTGCTCTTCTCCAGTAGCATACTGGGCACCTATTGACCTGAGGAGTTCGTTTTTCAGTGTCATATCTTTTTACCTTTTCATACTGTTCACGGGGTTCTCTAGGAAAGAATGCTGAAGTGGTTTGCCATACCCTTCTCCAGTGAGCCTCGTTTTGTCAGAACTCTTTACGATGACCTGTCCATCTTAGGTAGCCCTCCACAGCATGGCTCAGGGTTTCATTGAGTTAGACAAGACTGTGATCCATGTGATCAGTGTGGTTAGTTTTCTGTGACTGTGGTTTTCATTCTGTCTGCGCTCTGATGGAGAAGGATAAGAGGCTTATGGAAGCTTCCTGATGGGAGGAACTGACTATGGGGAAGGCTGGGTCTTGCTCTGGTGGGTGAGGCCATGCTCAGTAAATCTTTAATCCAATTTTCTGCTGATGGATGGGGTTGTGTTCCCTCCCTGTACCTTGGCCTGAAGCCACACTCTGGTAGGGGTAATGGTGGTGATGGCAACTTCCTTCAAAAGAAATTATACAGCACTCCCAAGACTTTTGTAGTCGGTGCCCCTGACTTGCAGCAGGCCACTGGCGACCCACGCCTCCAGCAGAGACCCTGGAACACTCACAGGCAAATCTGACCAAGTCTCTTGTGGGGTCATTGCTCCTTTCTCCTGGCCCCTGGTGCACACGAGGTTTTGTTTGTGCCCTCCAAGAGTCTGTGTCCCCAGTGGGGTGCAAGTACTGTAATCAAATCCCACTGGCCTTCAAAGTCAAATTCTCTGGAGGTTCTCAGTCTCTTTGCCAGATCCTCTGGTTGGGGAATCTGTTATGGGCACTAGAACTTCTGCCATAGTGCAAGAATTTTCCTTGGTATAATTGTTTTCCTGTTTGTAGGTCATCTGTTCATAGGCTCTATGGTAGGGTTAATGGTGACCTTCTCCTAGAGGACTTATGCCACACACCATGCCTCCCAGGTCTGCTGCAGCCAGAGTGCCTATCCCCGCAGCAGGTCACTGCTGACCCGTACCTGCACAGGAGACACTTAAACGCTCAAAGGCAGGTCTGGCTCCGTCTCTTGTGGAGTCATTGCTCCTTTCCCCAGGTCCTGCTGTGCATAAGATTTTGTTTGTGCCCTCAGAGGATCTCTGGCAGGTGTGGGATTTGATTCTGAATGTGATCCCTCCTCCCTTCTTGTTGGGGCTTCTCCTTTGCCCTTGGACGTGGTATCTTTTTTTGGTGGAACCCAACATTCTCCTGTCAGCAGCTAGTTGCAATTTTGGTGTTCTCATGGGAGAAGATGAGCACACATTTTTCTGCTCCACCATTTTAGGTATCTTTTTATTCATTTTTATTTCCTGTCTATGTGCTCATTTTTAACATTTTCTGTCTCTCAATTGATATTTGCTGTGTGAGATTAGGCTATTTCTTTCTTTTTTAATCACTGCCATCTTCTCAGCTCTTAGTACAGTGCCTGGCACAGATTGAGGCTTCAGTGGATATTTGCTGAGTGCAAATGAATGAATCCTCTTTGACAGAGCCTATAAAATTCTTTTAAGACCTCACCTCTGATGGTTTTGCTAGTCTCATCTTGCCCTGCTGCCTTCCTGGCTTATCATACCCCTGTCACGTGTATCTTCTCTCTTTCTTCTGGAGGAACCAAGTGCTATCCTGCTTCAGAGCTTTCATCCAGGCATCTCAAGCTCTCTGGAGTGGTCCCCTTGCCTCCCCCTCCCACCCCACTTGGCCTGGTGAGCTCCTACTCATCCTTCAAGTCTCAGAGTGCCTTACTTAACACTCTGCGTGAGACCATGAGGCAGATCTCACGGTCACATACACATCTCTTATTACAGTCTTCAGGAATGTAATTAAGTGATTATTTGCAAAAGTTTTCATATAGCATCTGCTGTTCAAGCTCGACCGTGGCTCTCTGGAAGCAAGTCACTCGCTTTTAGAAGTGCCCAACTGACATTTTAAAACATAGAATGAATAAATCAAAAAAGTCACAGAGACTATCCTCTGTGACAAATTCTTCTAAATGTAAAATTTGGAACACACTTATAAAGTTAGTTGGCCTAGCTTGAGCAACCATTGCCTGCACCTGTTATCTCTGAATTCAATTCTAATGAGATGGCAGAGACCACTCATAAATATTTATGAAGAGAAGCAGTTTGGCACAAGCTGGCACTGGGCTGAAAACTCTGTGATGTTATTTCTCGTTCAGTAGCTTTCCAGTATTACAACCACCAGTTCCATCCAAAAGTGTTGCCAAAAAATTTGATCTCCAGAAGGAGTTTTTTTTTCCTCCGCAGCTTGATTATAAAGTCTGAACTTAGAAGAAACTCAACAATTTCATATAATTTTATCTCAGGGATAATAATAAGCTTCTTCATGCTATTCTATAATCACTAACTTTCAGTAAACAAAACATGATATTAAAAGATATGCCTCATATAAAGCAAGCAGTGTAAACAAAAGGAAAGACTCTCTCCCTTTTCTTTGTCCTGTTGTTTACAGTCATGGTTAGAACAGTGATGATGGATCTCAAGAGTGAAGAATATTCTGTACAGATGCCTGAGTTGAAGAAATACTTGTAAAAAAAAAAGAAAAGAAAAGAAAACAAAATCAAGCTAACAAAATCAGCAATGTGCAACTTCTAAATTTTATTTTATCCCTTCAGAAAATACCTTTAGGTTCTCTATCAAATTAATACAAACATTTCATCATATTTCTGAAATAATTTACTACAATCTGTTCAGTTGTAATTAGATATTTGGGAATTTTTTTTATGCCATGCTCCTCTGTATTAATTGTTACAAATGTGCTTAGTTGTATTTGACTCTTTGCAACCCCATGGATTGTAGCCCATCAGGCTCTTCTGTCCATGCGATTTTCCAGGCAAGAATATTGGGGTGGGTGGACATTTCCTTCTCCAGGGAATCGTCCCATCCCAGGGATCAAACCCTCATCTTCTTGACCCAGGGATTAAACCCATTCCACCTGCCAATGCCAATTCTTTAACACTGAATCACCTGGGAAGCCCAACAAAAAAGTTACATCTGGGCAACAGGAGGGGAGGTAATACAGTAATGAATAAATTCAAACAAAGCTGAACGTGAGACCCTAGGGCTTAATACAGTGTGAGAAAGACCTGGGCAAAGAAAGACAGAGAGACTGGAGGAAGCAAGTCAGAGAACATTCGTGGTAGCCTGGGTAATTGACAGTAGTTCTGGGGAGAAGAGCGGGTGATTGCATGCCTAACTTTCATGAGGTAGGGGTAAGGAAGATGATAAATATTGCACAGAGGACCTGCCACTGAACTGTGGAAGCTAGCAATTTCATGAGTTAAAGAATTTCAGACCCTTGGAGCAGGAGGCTGGCCTAGAGTACGATTAGGGACTCCGATGATGAACATACTAGAGGCCTCCAGGCACCTCAAGCTCTGAATGGATCAGTAATTGTCCATCCCAAAGGGCAAAGGCAGGCACCACTGGACCCCCAAAAATTTGTCTGCCGCAAAACTGTCACAAGACTATACCACAATGTCAATGTTTTGGAGGAAATCTCATAGAGTAGTAAGAGACTAATGCTCTCATCCATGAACATAACAGAAGACTTCAATATATTAAAAAAAAGAAAAAAAGTCAAGGAAAGTTAAGGGCTCTGGATTTCCATTCCAGATAGTTATTTAAGATGAGAAAAATAATTGATTTATTGTCAATATTATTACTGAGAAGTAATGTTCATGTCCATCTAACACTTTGGGAAATGAAACAAACACACCCAACAATTTCTTGAAAGTTACAGAAATATTGATAGTTATAAAAGAGAATATTTTTTGACAGATTTGAAGCTCTTTTGAAAGACTTGTTTTATAAAGACAGAAGTCTGCTCTTGTAAATAAACTATATTGGGAAAAATTAATTTATATATTCCTGAGTTATTTTGCCACAGTTTAGAGCATTTAATGGTTCCAAATAGGAAAAGGAGTACATCAAGGCTGTGTATTGTCATGCTGCTTATTTAACTTCTATGCAGAGTACATCATGATAAACACTGGGCTGGAGCAAGCACAAGCTGGAATCAAGATTCCTGGGGGAAATATCACTAACCTCAGATATGCAGATGATACCACCCTTATGGTAGAAAGTGAAGAAGAACTAAGGAGCCTTTTGAAGAAAGTGACAGAGGAGAGTGAAAAAGTTGGCTTAAAGTTCAACATTCAGAAAACTAAGATCATGGCATCAGGTCCCATCACTTCATGGCAAATAGATGGGGAAACAGTGGAAACAGTGGCTGACCTTATTTTTGTAGGCTCCAAAATCACTGCAAATGGTTATTGCAGCCCTGAAATTAAAAGACGCTCATTCCTTAGAAGGAAAGTTATGACCAATATAGACAGCAGATTAAAAAGCAGATATTAGTTCATCAACAAAGGTCTGTCTAGTCAAGGCTATGGTTTTTCCAGTGGTTGTATATGGATGTGAGAGTTTGATTATAAAGAAAGCTGAGGGCCTAAGTATTGATGCTTTTGAACTGTGGTGTTGGAGAAGACTCCTGAGAGTCCCTTGGACTGCGAGGAGATCCAACTAGTCCATCCTAAAGGAGATCAGTCCTGGGTGTTCTTTGGAAGGACTGATGTTGAAGCTGAAGCTCCAATACTTTGGCCACCTAATGTGAAGAGCTGACTCATTTGAAAAGACCCTGATGCTGGAAAAGGTTGAGTTCAGGAGGAGAAGGGGACAACAGAGGATGAGATGGTTGGATGGCATCACTGACTCAATGGACATGGGTCCGGGTGGAGTCCAGGAATTGGTGCTGGACAGGGAGACCTGGCATGCTGTGGTTCATGGGGTCACAAAGAGTCGGACACAACTGAGGTACTGAACTGAACTGAGAGCTTTTAATATAAATTTCCGTGACAAATGGTATACTCTGTCAGTATATGTGTGAAACAGAAATAGTGATCGATGATGGATTTATACATTTCATGACAGTGAATTTCATGACAGTGAAATTCCATGAAAATGAAAGTGAAAGTTGCTCAGTCAGGTCCAAGTTCTTCTCACCCCATGGGCTATACAGTCCATGGATTTCTCCAGGCCAGAATACTGGAGTGGGTAGCTTTTCCCTTCCCCAGAGGATCTTCCCAACCCAGGGATCGAACCCAGGTCTCCCACATTGCAGGGGAATTCTTTACCAGCTGAACCACAAGGAAAGCCTGTTGAATTCCATGGATCACAGTAAAGGCATGATGTTGTCCTATTGTACTACAAGATGTCCATGATTGGTGTGTTCATGGGTTTATATTCACATTTATAATTACCATTGGTCATCATTTAGTGTCCTCTACAATGTGATCACTGAAGCAAGATTTAAGTTTGTCCTAAATACCTATTTCTCTTTCCTTCATCTCTCTAGAACAGATTAACACCCACACATCAACATCCAAACACACACACGTGGAGTTCACAAAGCAAGTTCTGAGGAGAAAAGTAAGACAAAATTTTTTATTACTTACCTGCACTGCACAATATAATTAACTAAGATCCATACTTGTAGGAAACAACTGGTAAGTCATTTCTTAGCATCATCATAGCAATTTTGAAAACATTCTTTTGCTTTGCCTTTATTAAAAATATTTGCTCATGAAATTTTTGGCCAAATAGTGAGTTTTGTACACTTCTGCCCGTCTATATAAAATACATTTTTGGTCTGCTGATGAGAAACCAGTTGAAAAACAGCTCTTTAACAAAATTGACATTTAGAAAAATCAGACTAGTAATAGGTCTCCTCAGCTTCAGAATATTCAATTAACATGTCATGTTCTATGAGGCAAATACCTTTTCTAAGCAACAGGAATATAAAATTTCTGTAAGGGTTGAGGAGAAGGATCTTCACATTAGAATAATAAGGGTTTCACATGTACAGCAAGCAGTTCTGAAGAGATAGTGATCAATGAAGAGACAGAGATCAAAAAGTCTTTGTGTGGCCACAGTGATCAACTCAGACAGGGAAAGAAAGGGTTCAGAAAGGATTGTGCATTTGAGCAAATGTTTAGAGAAGAGCAGGTAATTTCTAGGTAGAAAAAAAAATGATGATGCAACAACAAAGCATTAAGAAACTAAGATCATAATATCTCCTTTCTTGTACCGAGATGACAGATTAACAGTCAAATATGCCAAAAAGGAGGGAGAGAGGGAAAAATATGTATATGTATATTTTCGACATGCCAAAATAGGTGACATGTCATAGAATAGATCATGAAACATGAATATACATTAAATCAGCTATGCATTTTTCAGGAGAAAAAAATATACCACAGAACTATTTATTCTTTTATTATGTAAACAGCAAAGCAACTTGATTAAGAAAGACACTTGAACTGGACTCATCTCTGAACATCTCTTATCTTATTTGGCCTACTGCCACTGCTTGTGCTGGTGGCTGGGAGGTGAGGGCGCAGATTGCCCAGGTGTTGTGCGGGACCCCCATGCCCCACTCTGATGCTGCTTTATGGAAGAGCACTCAGGCAGAGGGAAATAGCAGTGTGGTCAAAGCATGCAAGTAGGATGCTGTGGGTGTAGCTTCAAATGTACCCCGTAATGCAATAAGATAAGTGACAATAAGTGTTAGTTGCTCAGTCATGTCTGACTCTTTGCGACTCCATAGACGGTGGAACACCTCTGTCCGTGGAATTCTCCAGGCAAGACTACTGGAGTGGGTAGCCAGTCCCTTTTCCAAGGGATCTTCTCAACCCAGGGATCTAACCTAGGCCTTCTGCATTTCAGCAGGTTCTTTACCATCTGAACCACCATGGAAGCCCATAAGCACAACTTTATTTCTGACAAAGGCGACTTCACTGGAGTAGGTTTCTTCTTTCAGGATGGGGACAGGCAGGGAAACAAGGGATTCAGCTTTTTCTTTCAGGCTGAGTTGTTTTCTAAGGAATCCCCCTTAAGAAATTAGGATTTCAGTATTGTGTTTTCCTGAGTAGATTATTTATGCTAAGGTGAGACTCTGGAAAGTGGGAGGGATTTGGAGAATCCTTTTAAGGCATTCTTCAATTTTTAATTACTTTAAAGTGAACATCTCTCCCTGAAATGTTTAATAAAATCCACATTCCCTGACATAAGCACTGTGGTTGAATTGTTGATTTTCTAACAAAATCTTTGTGTGGCCACAGTGTGGAACAGGAGCTGAGAGAACTCATGGAAGGAAAAGCAATTGTGGATTCTAACTGTATTTTGTAAATTATAAAGAAATATTACATAATTTATTGAAAGAAATGTTAGCTGCCACTTAAATAAGAGCATTTGGATGTGAATCAGAATCCCATGAACAGTATGAAAAGGCAAAAAGACAGGACACTGAAAGATGAATTCCCCAGGCCGGTAGGTACCCAATATGCTACTGGAGATCAGTGGAGTAACAACTCCAAAAAGAATGAAGGGATGGAGCCAAAGCAAAAACAACACTCAGTTGTGGATGTGACTGGTGATAGAAGCAAGGTCCGATGCTGTAAAGAGCAATATTGCATAGGAACCTGGAATGTTAGATCCATGAATCAAGGCAAATTGGAAGTGGTCAAACAGGAGATGGCAAGCGTGAACGTCAACATTCTAGGAATTAGCAAACTAAAACGGACTGCAGTGGGTGAATTAACTCAGATGACCATTATATGTACTATTCCTATGGGCAGGAATCCCTTAGAAGAAATAGAGTAGCCATCATAGTCAACAGAAGAGTCCGAAATGCAGTACTCGGATGCAATCTCTGAAACGACAGAATGAACTCTGGTCGTTTCCGAGGCAAACCATTCAATATCACAGTAATCCAAGTCTATGCCCCAACCAGTAATGCTGAAGAAGCTGAAGGTTCTAGTTCAAGTAATAACAAATAATATTTAAATGTGGTTACATCAACAGTTTAGATGTTTTTAAAAGGTAACTAGAAAAATGTAAACCCAAAATCACACTCAGATTCGTGAACAATTTCATACCAAACTCCTTAATTTATTTTAGAAAACTTTGTGATGTCTAGATCAGGGGTTGACAGACTGAATCTAAATAAATTTTATTCAAACTCAGCTGCATCCATTCACTTACATATAGTCTATGGATGCTTTCAGCCTATAATAGCAGAGAAAAGGAGTTGGAGCAGAGAGTATATGTCTTATAAGTCCTAAAATTTTCTTTCTAGCCCATTAAAGGACACAATTCACTGACCCCTGCTCTAGATGATTGTGTTAAACTTGCTCAGTTCTTTTCAGACAGAGAGTGTTGCACCTGTGTAGTACCACCTATGGTGAACCCGGAGGCCCAAGCTGGAAATGTGTTATGGTGTATCTGCTAAAGAAATTCCTGGTTCTGGTTTCTCCATCAGTATTAATTACAATAAAGGCCTCTGGGGTCAAACATACCTACTCATCAGGGGGAGTTATTTATTTTAGAGAATGTGTGCAAACATAATTTACATATCTGTTTTTGTCTGGTGAATATTCAGACAATCTATAATATATTTGTTCCATAAAACAATTCCCCTGTACACTGAGAAAATATTCAATTTTCCTAATGGACTCACAAAATATAGTTCCTATACTTCAGATATTCTTCTGTTTTTAAAACGCGAATTAAATTTGTCGGGGGACCAAGAATTCCCTAGTAGAAACAAAATGGACAACCTCTGTTTTGATCAGCCTAATCCAATGACATATCTCAGAAAAGCAAAGCCATCTTTTTCCACCCGTATCACATGTGTCTGTCTGCCTGTTTGGGAAGGGGCTATGCAATCTAAAGGGAGTTATTATGTTACTGATGAAAAGCTCCAATCTGTAACACATATGTGCGTTTCAGTATATAGTATCTGCTTATTTTCATTAAATTGCATTAAATGCTTCAATATGTAGCAGAGTCATCTTCCTTAGGAAGTATATACTTGTGGAATTCTTTGTGGTATCCTTGGGAATC
Source organism: Muntiacus reevesi (assembly GCF_963930625.1). Lineage (NCBI taxonomy): Eukaryota > Metazoa > Chordata > Mammalia > Artiodactyla > Cervidae > Muntiacus > Muntiacus reevesi. The sequence continues at coordinate 40,027,917 of NC_089261.1, read as the reverse complement.
CTTTTACCATATATCCATGGCATTTTGCCTCCACTAGACTCACTCCTTCCTGTACCCTGCTATATTTATTAAGACAGGGTAATTTTTCCTTTCTTACTCTAAGATTTTGCTCTTGTCCCTAAGCTACTGTTTTTGAACTGAAAACAAAGGAGGGGGGGGGAAGGGGTAATATATTTGAGGGAAAAGATATAACACTAACAGAAATTACTTCATGATAACTGTTTTCTTACTTAAAGAGACAGAATTTTTCTCTAATCCGCCCCCCCCCCCCCAAACTACTATGCATTAGACCTAAGTTAAAGCTTAAAGTAGCAGAACAAAGAAATCTGATATTTTCCAAGCTGAGGTAATTTCACCAGTTACACTTATTCACCATATTAGGCAAATGGAAGTGGATAATAACTTGTTTCTTTTACAAGCTTTTATCCTCTGTTACAAGGCATATAAGTCTATATATGAACTTTAAAAAAGTAGTTGATTTTTAAATTTCCTCTTTTAACATGCATTGTTTCTGTTATTAGTGGAAAAAATAAATGCAAATGTACCTTTACACTTAAATATTATTTTATTTTATAACTTTGCTTTTGTAAGCATCTGATAACATAGAGGTGTTTTCCTTTTCATTTATTTTATGTTAATCATTCATTTTTATAATCAGATAGCCATGTCCCAGACACATAGTAGATGCTATATAAAGTTTCTGTTTAATCAAACTTACCTTTAAGTTCCTCAATCTATTTTATTTCCAAGTTTTCCACTTTGTTAGCTAAACATCATCATCCTGTTAATTTTGAGGACAAGCGACTCATTTTTTTTTTAAATATGAAAATCAAAGATAAAAGCTGTTTTTTTTTTTTTTTTTTTTGGTACACCGAAAGGCAAGTGAGATGTCAGAAAAAAAATTATTCTAGATGAAATTCAATTATTGCTTGTCAGTTTCAAATATAAATATCTGGAGGATATTTGCTACCTATACAGGGCAACAACAGCAAAAACTCTCCGGATGGGTACCGGGCACATGGCATACTGTGATACATAGGTGTAATCAGTAAAGAATCTGAAACTCTGGAAATAAATAAGTGTTGAACTTGATGAGACTGTTTTTTCTAATTTGGATGAGTCATTATGACAAGCAAACTCACACTTACAGTTTAAAAACTTGTGTTTACACTCAGTCAAGGATTGCAGCGGCTTTGTCACCTCCTACACCTAGTGGCGAAGGGGACAGTGATGACAGTCCCAGAACTAACCTGGAGACACCCATTAGTCACTACACACATACCTGACCTTGAGTTTTCTTCCTCCCTGCTTTTGGAGTAGGAGGACCTGCATCAGACAGCAGGAGAGGGAAGAATTTCTTTCCAATTCTAGTTGCTTGTAGCTATTTTGAAGCAAATCAGCAATTCCTATCAAGTTACACAGAAAAAGTCAAATATGTACTAAAATAGCATTTGTTTTTATTTATAGGCAATGCCTCTTAAAATAGCTCACTTATGTAAAAAAGATAATTCAGAATTTGTTGCCATCAGTAGTGCTAACAATAAAATTAGTAGCATAATAATAGTGTATATATCAGGAACTATTCTAAGCAATTTATACATAATTAACTTGTTTAATCTTCAATATTTCACCAGTCTGGCCTGTGGTTGTTCAGTCGGTAAGTCATATCTGACTCTTTGCGACCCCATAGACTGCAGCACGCCAGGCTTCCCTGCCCTTCACTATCTTCTGGAGTTTGCTCAAACTCATAACCAGTCTGAGGCTAAGTAAGATGAAATAATTTACCCAGGTCACACAAAATGGATAAATAATCCTGTCTCCAGGTTTAAGCCATCTCCCCAGACTCATGTTAAAATAAGCATATATGTAATCTGAGGTCTCAGATGTTTGTCAACATCCCACTAGCATTAGCAGAAAGCATTCTGTCTATTACAGAAGAGGAATTCAAAATACATTTGCTTCATTGTATCATTCTCACCATGTTTGAGAGGCTGTGGGCTGTAGTAGCTCAAAGCGCCAACTCTTCAGCTAGGATTTTGAACCTTGGATTAGAGGCCCTGAGAGTTACATATTCTCTCTCTCTGGTTTGCATTCCTGTTTTACCTTTTTTTTTTTTTTTCCTTTTTTATGGCAATAGTGATAGTCCCTACCTTAAAGAATCATCCTGTTGATTAAATGAACTAATGTGCATTAAGTGTATAGATTATGGAACACTATAGAAGCACTATATAGATGTTACTGATTATTATGATTATGGTTTTTGTTAAGTTGAATTGTTTTACCCAAAAATATATTGAAGTTCTAATCCCCAGCGAATGTGTTTGTATTTGGAAATAGGGTCTTTCCAGATATAAATTGATATAAGGTCACAGTGGATTAAGGTGACACCAGGACTGGTATCCTAATAAGGAGAGAGATTTGAAGACCCAGAGAGACATAGGGAACACGCCATGTGACAACAAAGGCAGCGATTAGAGTTGTGTTGCCACGAGCCAAGAAATGTCAGGGACTGCAAAGCAGAAACCAGGAAGAGACAAGGAAGGATTTTCTCCCTTCAGAAGGAGCAGGGCCCTGCCAGCATTTTGATTGTGGATTTCACTCTAGAACTGTGAAGATGATTATAAAGATAATTTCTTAGTTTTAGGTTGAAATTTTTTAATTCTGTCAGAAATCTCTACTATCTTTTCCACATTGGACATCAAAGTAGTCTAAATTTATATCATTCAAATGGATTTATTAAATATGGCTTCCCAGGTGGCTCAGTGGTGAAAAATCTGCCTGCCAATGCAGTAGATGCAGGAGATGTGAGTTTGATCCCTGGGTTGGGAAGATCCTCTGGAGAAGGAAATAGCAACCCACTCCAGTAATCCCAGTATGCCTGGGATTCCCATGGACAGGGGGGCCTGGTGGGCTATAGTCCTTGGGATCGCAAAAGACAGACATGATTTAGTGACTGGGCACACATACACAAATTCATTACAAACCTTAAATATTTTAGAATCAGAATGTAATATCTGGAAGTGAAAGTGACGTATTTAAATTTGAAATTGTTCACACAAGGTCACTAGAGATGTAGAGGTGAACAAGGGCATTATAGAAGTAGAGATGATGCAAGCATTTTGAACTGATTCCCACATCATATGTCATAGATGGCAATTATCAGTCTATCACTCTGAGAAACCACCCAAAGAATTAAACTAATAAGAATTCAGCACATATTTCTGGAGGTTAATGTCATTTTGAGATCTGGAAATTCATTTTATTACTTGATTTATTCTGGTTAAGTTATTGTAAAGATTTATTTTCTCATCCATGTATCAAGAATGTGTTTTCTGATGCTCACTCCCAAAGAAAAGGCAGTGAAATGTCCTGGCGAAGCTTATGACTTGTGCAGAATTGTAATATTACAAATTAAATGTTGTGATTTAAATTTGACTATCTGATGATATGACTTTATGCATTCCAGACCTGAGAATGAGTTCATGTTCTCTTCTGGGCCATGACAAAAGAGAAATATTTTGTCCATGTGGAAGAACAGAGAGAAATAAACTATTTTTATGTTATGGAGCAGAGTCACTACCATATACTTCTGTTATATCTGAGCCAGTTTATGCTGTGAGGTGTATTTGTATGTCATTTGGTCTGTCCTCAGAAAAACACATTGCAATTCTCAGTTGGTTATTTCATTAATCAAAATGCATGGTATGAAAACAGCTAGAATGAAAAAAATAAAGATGCCTACATTGATAGGAGTATTTTTTATCTCTGTTATGAGCTATATTTCTTTGAATTCAGCCTTCAAGTTCAAAGGTTATTACATCAAAATTTTAAATTTTAGAAAGATATAAATGACAAATTACACATAGTATAGTGTGTATATGTTTGTGTGCACATTATCAAATTGTTCTAAAATCAATATTGTAAGTTAATCTGTGCCATTAGAGAAAGGCTCTAATTCAATCTGGTAACAAAGCAATGTTTTCTTTTTAAATAAAAAGTAGAATATTACTCTCATTTTTTTCTCAGTGTCATTGCAGATTTTATAATAATGGTAAGCCATTTGAAATTAAATCAGGCAGATTAAACTCTTCAGAAATTAATGTTGCAAGAAAATATCTAAAAATAAAAATATATGAAATCATGTAAATCTATGGAAAAACATGCTCACTATTTTCTGATTTTTTTTAAAGAGACACAGTAAGGAGTATAATAGCTACACTGTTCACTTGGTTTTACCAAATATTATATTCCTTACATACTTGCCCTCTTCTTACTCTACAAATCTACTCTTCCACATGAATAGAGAAATGACAGCCATGGTTTATCCATTCCCTCATACTAAACCATTTACCAAGTCCTGATACATGCAAAACATTAGGGAAAATAAGTAAGACAACCAAGAGAACTGGTATTCATTCAAGAGGTTTTTATAGAGGCACATAAAGCAATCCTTCTAGATGTGGACAGTTGATTTTGTTTCTTGGGTTGGTTTAGACGATGCAGGTCATCTTTCCCTGGCTACACGTGCATGCACGCTCAGTCGCTCAGTCGTGTCCAACTCTTTGCAACCCCATGGACTGTAGCCCGCCAGGCTCCTCTGTCCGTGGAATTTTCCAGGCAAGAATACTGGAGTGGGCTGCCATTTCCTACTCCAGGGAATCCTTCCAAACCAGAGATAAAAACCCTTGTCTCCTACATTGGCAGGCGGATTCTTTCCCTCTGAGTCACAGCGGAAGTCCTTCCCTGGCTATCTCTCTTTTCAAAGCTCTTATCTCTTTGGAGTTCATCAATCTGGGAAACAAGTGCAGAGACACATCCTCTCCCCTCATGGAGAAGATATGTGGACTACTGTGAGCTTTAAGTACAATACCTGCTACCAAGCACGCATGTTTAGTGGCTTGTCAGGAAAACCATAGTTAAGAGATTGCAGTAGTCTCAAGTTCCCTGGCCATCCAGTGGCTAGGACTCATTGTTTTTACTGCTTTGGTGGCCTGGGTATAATCCCTGGTCAAAGAACTAAGATCCTACAAGCTGTGGCCAACAATTTAAAAGAAGGAATTGTATTGATCTCAAACCATCTCAAAATGGTCTCTAGAATTTGGGTCTTTGATCAAACTTATAATTTTGTCTTTTACTTTTTATATTTTAGATGGTTTGATTCTTATGGGATTTTTTAAAATCTGAAGCTGGTATTATTAACCAATCTGAAAATTAAGTCTCTAGGAATAAAAGAGAGTGCCCTGTACTTTCATATGAAGATGATAAAAGTCAGAGTATACATTAAAAAAAAAAAAAAAAGTCAGAGTATACATTTTAAATTACTTTTAAACTAAAATATTCTATAGTTTTCTAGGACTGCCTTAACAGAGTAATATAGGCTGGTGGCTTAAACAAAATAAATTTGTGTGCTCTCAACCTTGGAGACTTAATGTCTGAGATCAAGGTGTTGGCAAGTTTGGTATCTTCTGAGGCCTCTCTCCTTGACTTGCAGATGACTGCCTTCTCACTGAGTCCTCGGAGAGTCATCCACTGTCCTTGTGAACTGTGTCCTGAACGCTTCTCAGAAGGACACTAGTCATATTGATTGAATAAAGGCCCACTAAAAAGACTTTTTTGACTTAGTTGCCTTCTTAAAGACCCTATCTCAAATACAGTTACATTCTGAGTTACTCATGGGTCAGAGCTTCAGTAAAGTAATTTCGAGGGGACAGAAGTCATCCCATAACACAGGTGTAACTTAAAATATTCAAAAATGACTGTTTTTTTGAATGACTGCTAACATTAAAGAAAATTAACTTTAGCAGCTATGGTGTAAAACTAAATACACTTGTCTAGGATGAAAGAGGAAATAAAACTTTCTAAAATGTTGAATTTAATCAGATATAAAATCTGTAGCTAATTAGTTTAACTAGATTGAAATTTTTCCTGAAAACCTTCCCAAACTGTAAAGACAGAGGGGTGGAGACTCAGAGTTCAGGTCTCCTCACAGCGCAGGCACCTACGAGGTGCTGGTGGTAAAAACCCTCACAAGATGAGCAGAAACTAACGCAGCATTGTAAAGGAGCTATTTGTTGTCTGGTTGCTCAGCCATGTCCGACTCTTTGTGACCCCAAGGACTGTAGCCCACCTAGCTCCTCTGTCTATGGGATGTTGCAGTCAAGACTGCTGGAGTGAAAAAAAAAGGAATGCTGGAGTGGTTGTCATTTCTTTCTCCAGGGGATCTTCCCAAAGTAGGGATTTGAACCCACATCTCTTTCACTGGAAGGTGGATTCTTTACCACTGAGCTACCTGGGTAGTCACCATACCCCAATAAAAAGAAATTAAACAAACAAAAAACTATATAAACAACAAAAAACTTGACCCTCTCAAGACAAAAATTAATTTCTCATAATATCTTATCTTTTCAAATTTCCAAAACCTACCTCCTGAATAGCCCTTGTTTGCATATAGAGAGAACCTTTAAAATGACATGTAATATTATTTAAGTAATTTCCTCTTGCCTCATATTTTGAGAGATATTCACTCTTCATGTAATCTATAACCAGTCACAGTAATTACTTGAGCTGCTTTATATCAATAATTATCCTTTTCAATATAAGATGTAAATAAAGCACTTGTTCTTTAAAGTTGAACTTTCTTCCTAAGAATGAGGGTCATTCTGAAGGACAGAAAAAGGAAGAAAAGAATAGTAGTATGTGGTAGGATACTCTTTTGTCTCCCAAATGCCTTTACTACCCACTGGGAGCGGTTTTAGGGCAGTACAATTATAGAATTTAATTTTTAAAAATTATTGCTTTGATCTATATTAAATTGGAAAAAAACTCCTGGGTGGAAGAATTTAGGCTAATTTCTGTTATCTGATTTTTTTTTTTAAATGATGCGTTATGTAAGAAAGAAGAGTAAGGCATTAACACCAAGTGCCTAAGTATATGTGTGTTTGGTGGTGGAGGTGGTTGTTGCAGTGGATTTTGAGATGTCTAAGAGATTGCTGGGATATATTGGTGGTTGAATGAGAAGGAGGAAGATAGGATGAAGGAGTAGAACTGAGAAAAATTGAGAATGGGACACCGGACAAAATATCTACTCAAGTGCATTATTTCAGACCAGCTATTTAATCATGCTGACACAGGACTGCCAGATACTTTACTGAACCCCCTTTTTTGTGTTTGAGGATTTCAAAAATCTCTTTTCCAATTGCTGCCTAAGGAATCATGTTAATTTTAATCAGTTATACCATTCAAGATTAGGCCTAATCATTAAAAACATTTTTAAGGATGCTTTGTGAATACACAAAGAAAAAAGTAATAATCAGACATTGCTCTTCTCTTTATTTGAAATAAAGATATTAAACAAATCCAACACTATCATTTTGCTCTCAGAATTCTTAATAGCCTTTCAAAAGCCTACTTTCTCAATCGTATTTTGAAATGCTTTCATACTTTGTTGCACTTTCATTTTGGCATTTTAGATCACATTACTGTTTTCTTACTGGAGAGAGTTTATTCTACATACATTATTTTAAATTATATTTTAATGATATATCAGGTAACTGGACTTTTTCATCTAATAGTTTTGTTATCAGAGGGGTCATTCGGCTATCGAAGACCGCCATCAAATGTGCACTCAGTATTGATCTAACTTGCTCTGAAATGATGAGATGCTCTGGAAATGACTTGGGGGTTAGAAGGTGGACTCTGGGAAGGTGGGTCCTGATGGACTCTAAAAGCATGAAGGCTGTTATCTTTCTGTTGCCAATTGATGGAAGCCACTGTCAAAAGTAAGCAGCAGTATGAAGAAGGATGGCTGTCCTCCGAAGCCTGAGCTCTTAGTGCCTATAGGGTGAAGGCTGTGAGAATCAAGGTAATACATCTCCCTGATGGGGTCAGAGGTAAAGCAGTTGTAGGAGGTGCATGCAACCATGCCTATGTTTGGGGAAGCAAATACTGCACACTTTAGTTACTGGGGTTACAGCAACTAATATAGAGTTTCTGGTTTCCAAGCCTTTAGTTTGGTCAGAAAGAAAACAGTAATATCCTAAAAGCAATGCAAGGGCACCAGAAGTTCGTATTAAAAAGAAAAAAAAAACTTTTTAAAACAGAGAATTAGTAATTTTAAAGTTGAATGTCTGCCAATGTTTGTTTTTAAAATTTCACCTTAAATATTATGTGTTCCAAAACTGTATTCAGGAATAGAATTAGTATTCATACCAATTGTTTAATCAAAAAGAATGGGTTGGTTTTTTTTTTTTTTTTTTGGTTTGTTTTAAAAGGTCTATAATGGCATGCTTTGTTTCTCAGTTTTCAGTGCCAGAAGGGAACTAATTTGCTTGGTGGGAAGACAAGCCACCTTACTCTCCAGTGGATGTTAATTACTTGAAGGCAAAAAGCAGGAGTTTTTAACTTGGGTGTAGAACTTTCCAGAAATTATTAGTTGAATGATGTGTTGATGTAACTATTTTAGGGAAGAGATTATAACTCTTACTAGATTTTCAAAATAATGACCCCTAATTAATAAGTAGCATTCACTTTGGAGGATAATGAGAAATAAATGCCAAGGTTTTCAATTCTATTTTAGTGATAAAAACATCACAGTGACTCATATTAATTTTGCTAACTTTTGTCCCTAAGATCACTTTTACACTATCTTCAAATAAGTCCAACTTTCCCTCATCTTTATTTCTGGAATTCCCTTTTCTTAACAAGAAGGTTGCATTTTCCATTATGTCTGCCTACTTCCCAGAATATCAAAGTCATTTTTCATTTCAACATGCTTCTCTAAATTTAATTTCCACAACATTCTACTTTATAATACTCTGGCCATACTCACCAAATCTTTTAACAATACTATGTATTTCAAGGTCAAACTACAACTGATATTCATTTCTTCAGAAAGAAGAGCTAAGAAGTAAAATTTTAGATGTTTTTATTTATTATGCAAATTTAATAATTACATCCTATAGAGTAATGCATTAAGTTATCAATGGCATTTTTCCTATTCTGAGGTTGTATTAATTAATGTATTTATGTTTTGACCTCTATCTTTGGCTTAAGCCATTGTCATCTCTAGAGCCCCTTTTTGAAATATAATGCACATTTTTAGTGTATCTTGTTTTAATTTTCTTCTAATATGTTTGGGATGCTGCTAAGTCGCTTCAGTCGTGTCCAACTATGTGCGACCCCATAGACGGCAGCCCACCAGGCTCCCCCGTCCCTGGGATTCTCCAGGCAAGAACACTGGAGTGGGTTGCCATTTCCTTCTCCAATGCATGAAAGTGAAAAGTGAAAGTGAAGTCGCTCAGTCGTGTCTGACTCTTAGCAACCCCATGGACTGCAGCCTACCAGGCTCCTCCATCCATAGGATTTTCCAGGCAAGAGTACTGGAGTGGGGTGCCATTGCCTTCTCCGATGTTTGGGATAGGACAGCTTTAAAATCTATGTGTTGTACTTGTTAATTTTTTCTCAAACCATAAACAGCCATTTATATTTGTGAACTCCACCAACTTTGTACTGCAGTGCCTTTTAAAATGTTTATTAAAAACTTGTTTGCAATATTCAATTTCAAAATTCAGTTAACTATTGAAAATAATTATTACTTCTGTAGTGAATTTATTTTATTCCTTTATTATGATTTCTTCAGATGATCACTACAAATATCTAAATATATATCAAGTATGTATGTATTTAATATAGATTTACATAGATATATTTAGATATAAGTCTTAGTGAGTAAACAGTGACAAAATATTTTAATATATTTATGTAAATACAAGTAGGTATAAATATTTAGAAATTAACAACAGTATGAGTCATCTTAGGCTTGTGTGTCTTCCCTGAATGGTACTTTATTTTTTACAAAAAAGTAATTATAAGAACACTCAGCAATTTAAGAGATTTGTAAGGATTGAAAGAAGTAATTTCCCAAACTTAAATATAGAAAAATGCAACTCGATTATTTTGTGATGTATTAATATAAAATATATTAAGTCTGGCAATCACTTCATTTATAGTATAATACTTTACTGCTTATAAAAGAGTCTCCAATAAATGATTATTTCTTAGTTTTTACACACACAACTGAATAATAATAGAAATCTATGCATTTATAGAAACTGATGTACTCAATATCCCAGAATTGACTTGATTGCTATTCAAGCACCTGTACATATATCATTGAAGGAAAGTGAACTGTAGTGTAATTTTTAAATATTTTTAAGCAGAGCTTCAGGATCTTAGTTCCCCAACCAGGGATGTAACACATGTCCTCCCCAGTGGAAGCTCTGAATTCTAACCCCAGACTGCCAGGGAAGTCCCAGTGGACTTTTCAATATAACAAAATCAATCACAGCTTCTCTTTTTGTTTTTAATTTTTCCTCATGATTTCACATAAAAATTATTTTTTCAATAAGGCTATTTAATGATGATAGACACTGGGTAAACCAGGACATATATGATGTTAATACTAACCAATTAAATGGCATTTGCATAGGGCATGAATCAAGAAACAGATTTTCTATAAGTCTTTAACACTGCGTGTTGTTATTGTTCAGTTGCTATGTCGTTTCTCTTTGTGACCCCATGAACTGCAACACGTCAGGCTTCCCTGTCCTTCACTGTCTCCCTGAGTAATTTCAGCCAATTCTTCCACATTTCTTAAAATTACAAAGTTGAATATGCCTTTACATAATATATCTTAATCTTTATTGCTGGTTTTTCTCCGTGTTGCAAGACAGATTATATAGAAATGTGTAAGATCACAGTCATGGATGAGGTAACTTAGAAGCCGTAATAAAACGTTACATTCAGTAACTCCAATGAAGACACCGTAAGCTTTTCTTTCCATTTAAAAATGTCACCTAGTACAATTATTCTGAAATGCAGGAAACTTCCATGGTAAAATGCTTTCTAATTTTCCTTCAGGTCGTCACTTCTATCATCAGAATAAGAGACCCAGAATTGAGTCAGAGACAAGAGGAAATGAAGATAATTGTAGCCCAGTTTATATGTCAGATTTGTGGTGCCAAGTGCTTTACAAGCTTTTACATGAGTTCTGGTTCTTTGCTAATGCAGCTACAATATCTCCAGGGCCTTTAACATCCTTTCTTTCATCTCTCAAGTGGCCCATAAATGATGGTTAGGAGAACGCAGGGAAAAAAGAAAAAAAAATGACCAGAGGGGTTTCTAATCATTCTTTCCAGTTTGATCATTTAAAACAAATTCTTTTTCCTTTAAATTGGTTCTACGTAACTTAGAGAAGCAGTTCAAATTTTTACAGAATCCCACAATCTAACCAAATATCTAAAAAAGTTCCAATCACTCTTCAGGTACTGACAGTGACTTTCAGGGACCCACAGGTAGAGACAAGGACATGCTTGTCTTGGGTATTTTATGGACAAGTGGAATGTAAGCTCTCCTCTTTCTCCCCCATCAGTGATGAAAATAAGCCTAAAAATGGACTCAGCTTCAATTAGGGATGGCTTAATTGACCTGCTGTTGAGTCAGCCCTGATTTTCTTGTCACAGATTTTAGCTACAACATTTAGAGTGTCTGAAAATGTTGCTTTTTACAATGTGTGTGAAAATTGGGTGAGCTCTAGCCCTCCAGAGCTGCTGAAATCACACACATTGCACAGTAGGTTTACCCTCCTCAGAGAAAGAACCTTTCTTTCAGTGCATGATCTACTTGCTCTTAAATATCACAATAGTTGTGTGATAGCTTGCTTTCTTTTTTTTTTTTTTTTGGTTCTTTTGTGTCATTGTTTTGCCTTCATATGTTAAAGTTCAACAAAACAAATGACTGTTAAAATTCAAAGGCATTTGAAGATCTATAATTCAGTAATGAAAATCAGCATATAGATTATTTTTTTTTCATATGAATACAAGTTTCATGAGCTAGAAACTGGACACTAAACACTTGGTGTGGTTTCGTTGATGGGATTTCTTCATGCAACTATACTATTCCTCAAAAAATCCAGTCAAATATACATATACACATAGTAAAAACTAAGCTATTTCTTCATTTTAAGAAACTAAATATATTTTTTATTATACACAGAATATACAGATCTCATTATTGCTCACTATTTTTTAAAATTCTAAACCTATTATCCATAAAACTACTTCAACTGTTTGCTTATTTCAATGTAAGCCCTGCCCTTCCCCACCAAAATGTTGAGAAACAAATGAATAATGGAATGTTCTGCATCAGCTACCTATGACTATACAAAAATCATCTTGCAATTTTAGTGGCCTAAAAAGGAATTATGTATTATCACTCAAGAGTATACGGATCAGCAAGGTAATCGTTCCAGTCTAGGACCAGCTCCTTCTGTGGTTTGCTCTCAGTCACCTTGGTAACTCTGCCTCTAAAAGTTTGCTGCATATTGGTTGGGGTGCCCTGTTTCTCTCTTCAGCTAGTTTAGGTTTATTCACCTACTAACTGAACAGGATTCAAGAAAATGAAGCTCTTTTGAAAGTACAGCTTGAGAACGTTGTAGGCTCCCTGTGAATCAGACTCAAATTCATTCTAATAGCCAAATCCACAATTATTTAGGAGACAGGTCTTGCCCTCTGGATTTACTCATGGCAGCCTTGGCCATGTCAGAAGGCTATGGGACAAGAATCTTAAGTTTCTTAGAAACCCTTTTATCTAGCTGAGAGGGATGCCTTGGCGCTGATTTAAGTCTTAATTAAGGGTTTTATAATAATACACCCGATTTGATCCTGTTCTCAGAACTTGTTTTATGTTGGGAAGACAAAATATAAGAAGCAATTTTATTTTTACTTATTTATTTTTTAGATCCCTCTAAATTTTTCTTGAAAGCTGATCAGGTCTTTCTCTAGTTTAAAGATTAACAAACTAAGAGCTTCAGGCCATATTTAGCCCACCTCCTATTTTTGTATGAACTCTGAGCTAAGATGGCTAAATTTTCTTTTTTTTTATTTTTATGGTTAAAAACAATCAAAGGAAGGATAACACATCTCAGTGTCCACAAATAGGGTTTTTTTCAGCATAGCCACACTAATAAATATTTACATATTAGCTCTGTTTTTGCACTGTGACAGCAGAATAGAATAATTGAGGCAGACTGAATAGTCACAAAGTTACTATCTTTACAGAAGAAATTTGCTGACCTCTGTTATAATTCTTATTGTTCCTGTACTGCCTGATGGTATGCTGCTAAAAGGAGTCAACTAACACTTTTTCAACACTTTGGCTGAAAATTTTTTTTGTCAACGTCTATCAGTTTATTAGGAACATACCTATCAGTATGTGTTTCGGTATAGTCTTGTCAAATATTTTGTTAGTTTGTAACGTGAGGCTCTGCTTTTCCAGCCTCCAGTAGCGATCTTCCACTAATCTTCCAACCCACGTGAAATTTCTCACTGGGTTTCCATTGTCTGCTCCCTGCTTTGCTCTTAAAGCAGAGTCTTATATTTTAAGTCAATAGCATCCACTTCTACATACCAATTTCTGTATCAATCACTTCTTACAGTTTAATCTTTCTTAACACAAAATTCTGTTTCTTAAAACAAAAAGGACTTACTGATCCTGAGTCTATGAGTCAATTGGGCAGTTGCGCTGATCTTGCCTGGACTTGTTTGTGTATCTGAAAGCAACTTGTAGGCTGGCTGGTCTAAAATGATCTTTATTACAGATCTCTTATGGCTGACTGTTGGCTGGTCCAGCAGGAAAGATTGGGCCACCGGCCTCTTGTCCTTGATCAGATGACCCTAGGCCTGTCCACATAATCATGGGACATAAAAGAATGAGTGAAAATATGCAAAGTTTCTTGAGGTATGGACTAGGAATTAGCACCCCATAGCTTCTTTCACAAAAGTTAACAAAAGAAACCTAGCTCAAATTTAATAAATGGGGAAATAAATTAAGCCTCCTGATGAAATAATCATACTGCCTATAATGTTGTTTTAAGAAACTTTTGATACACAGAGTATATAGGCGTACTGAGCGTGCAAGCAAATTTGTGTTTGCTAACAGTCTTCAATTCTGAATATATTATACATAAAAGAAGAATCAATCATTCTATCTTTTCCAGTCCTAACACTGTAATGATGACAAATGAATAATGAAATACTCTCCACAGGTTATTTGCAATGATGAAGATCATATTCAGCTAAAGAATTGGGGAAAGGGCATGTAAAATAACCAAAGAAATGTAAATCCAGGTAACTCAGGGTACTTTTTCATCCTTCTTAAGTGATCAGCCTAAAAGCTGTCCCTCTATATTTTAGGATTCCCCACTCTACTCTTAGTTCCGCTATGCAGGTGTGCTAAGTCACTTCAGTCATGTCCAACTCTTTGCGAAACCCATGGACTGTAGCCCACCAGGCTCCTCTGTCCACGGGATTTTCCAGGCAAGAATACTGGAGTGGGTTGCCTTGCCCTCCTGCAGGGGATCTTCCCAACCTGGGGATCGAGCCCATGTTTCTTACATCTCCTGCATCGGCAGGTAGATTCTTTACCACTAGCACCACCTGGGAAGATGCCCCTTACTCTGCTGCTAGTTATGCCTTGAATGCATTTGTTATATTCCTTTTCCTCAGGATTGTTTTCTTTTGGTAGGTATCACTGACATAAAAAATAGTAAGTAACATAGCTTTACCATCTCTCTTTATTTTCCACAATTTTGTGTCCAGGTACTAATACAAGAGGGTTTATCTTTACTAATTGGTGTAACTCATTGCTCAGAGTAGCGTCTGAAGATTTGAACATTGACTGCAGGCTTCCTGGCTCAGAAACTAGTGGTCTGTAAGACTCTACCTTATGCGTTTTCACTGTTTTCATACTATTAAAATAGAAGAGGAAGAGGGATGTGTCTTGACTTGAATCATCTGGGGTTATCAGATAAAGAGACAAAAAAACAAAAACAAAAACATGCATTTATGCATTTTATGTCTGCCTTGTAAAACTCGGGACAAATTTCCTACTGTGAATGTTAGGTCACTCCTTGTCTAGAAAAATAGAGAAGCGGAGACCTAGGATCAAATAGTAAGTGGATCCAATGGGCTTTTGCAGGTGGTTTTCTTGAAAGGTCACAATGTTTATTTTGTTAGCTTCTCATGGTATTGTTTCCTTGAAGCATAGAATTGTCACCAAGGTGGAAGAATTATTTTCCTTTCCTAGAGACTCTTATGGGGAGCTTTGTCTGGGGTTTGTATGGTGGCTTCAAAGGCACCTGGGACTAAGAGGAAATCTTTCCTCCAAACATAAGATGAGAGAGAGGCAAAAGTTTTTACAATTTCTTTTGTATCACTGCCAGCAAAAGGAAAAGTATCCAAAGAGTTAGACTTTTAAAAAGAGGCTGTTTTTATAGGTTGCCTTATTTAAAACTTATTTTTTTGTAATCAGAGATTTACCCTCTTTAGAAGAGGAGTGTGCTCAGGGGTCATCTTCACCTCCTACTTACAAGAGTGAAACGTGGTTCCCTTTTTATTCAAGTGCTGAGTCCTACTCATTTCCAGTGATATCCAAAATGTCACTTCCTCAGACACTCCTGCTGTCTGATTTTTTTAAAAAAATTATGTATTTACTTAAATTTAAGACAACTTTTTCAAGCAGATTAAGTGAGATTTTGCGTGTCAATGTGGAACAGCCTTCAACTTCTGGATGGAGCCATATTTTCTCCAGAGTCTGGTATTCACTGGTTACTTTAAAAAGACCCAACAGATATGTTTACAATTTCCAATATCTGAGGCCAGATCACCTCTCTGTGTTGGGTGTTCCCAGACTAGTCTTTACAAATGAAGTGGAAACAGTGAGAGGATTTGTGAGTTACCTCAGACATAGGAAGTAGACATGTGGATTGACCTTCAATCCTATTCCTATAGGATTCCTATTTACTTTCCCTCTAGTCTAATTCAGTAACATATGCATTCAGTTAGCAGCTTCATCTCAATTCCCTCATCCTCCTACCCATCCCTACACAAACCTTAATCTGCAAGGTCATCAGACTCTTGGGAAAAAAACTGTGAATAATTAATTTATCAATTCTAGGTGCAATTTGCGACATTCAATGGATTCTTAAGAACTTTTAATGTGATTTATATTATAAGCCTATTTATTCATAAGTTTTATCACCTTCTTCAAATATGTACTAGTAGGTATAGGGCCACATTCATTTCTTCTACTCTTCATTCAGTTCAGTTCAATTCTCGCTCAGTCATGTCCAACTCTTTGTGATCCCATGGACTGCAGCACGCCAGGCTTCCCTGTCCTTCACCATCTCCCAGAGCTTGCTCAAACTCATGTCCATTAAGTCAGTGATGCCATCCAACTGTCTCATCCTCTGTCATCCCCTTCTCCTCCCTTCAATCTTTCCCAGCATCAGGATCTTTTCAAATGAGTCAGCTCTTCACATCAGGTGGCCAAAGTATTGGATTTCAGCCTCAGCATCAGTCCTTCCATGAAAATTCAGGGCTGATTTCCTTTAGGATTGACTGGCTTAATCTCCTTGCAGTCCAAGGGACTCTCAAGAGTCTTCTCCAATACCACAGTTCAGAACTATCAGTTCTTCAGTGCTCAGCTTTCTTTATGGTCCAACTCTCACATCCATACATGACTACAAGAAAAAAAATAATTTTGACTAGACGGACCTTTGTTGGCAAAGTAATGTTTCTGTTTTTCAATATGCTGTCTAAGTTTGTCGTTGCTTTTCTTCCAAGGAGCAGGTGTCTTTTAATTTCATGGCTGCAGTGATTTTGGAGCTCAAGAAAATAAAGTCTCTCACTCTTTCCATTGTTTCCCCATCTATTTGCCATGAAGTGATGGGACCAGATGCCATGATCTTCATTTTTTGAATGTTCAGTTTTAAGCCAACTTTTTCACTCTCCTATTTCACGTTCTTTAAGAGGCTCTTTAGTTCTTCTTTGCTTTCTGCATATCTGGTGTTATCTGCATATCTGAGGTTATTTATATTTCTCCCAGCAATACTGATACCAGCCTGTGCTTCATCCAGCCCAGTGTTTCTCATGATGTACTCTGCATATAAGTTAAATAAGCAGGGTGACAATATACAGCCTTGATGTACTTCTTTCCCAATTTGGAACCAGTCCCTTGTTCCATGTCTGGTTCTGTTTCTTCTTGACCTGCATACAGATTTCTCAGGAGGCAGGTGAGGTGTTCTGGCATTTCTATTCTTTAAAAAATTTCCATAGATTGTTGTGATTCACACAGTCAAAGGCTTTGGCATAGTCAATAAAGCAGAAGTAGATGTTTTTCTGGAACTCTCTTGCTTTTTCGATGATCCAGCAGATATTGGCAATTTGATCTCTGATTCCTCTGCCTTTTCTAAAACCAGCTTGGACATCTGGAAGTTCACGGTTCATGTATTGCTGAAGCCTGGCTTGGAGAATTTTGAGCATTACTTTACTAGCGTGGGAGATGAGTGCAATTGTGTGGTAGTTTGAGCATTCTTTGGGATTGCCTTTCTTTGCGATTGGAATGAAAACTGACCTTTTCCACTCCTGTGGCCCCTGCTGAGTTTTCCAGATTTGCTGGCATATTGAGTGCAGCACTTTCAAAGGATCATCTCTTAGGACTTGAGATAGCTCAACTGGAATTCCATCACCTCCAATAGCTTTGTTTGTAGTGATGCTTCCTAAGGCCCACTTGACTTCGTATTCCAGGATCTGGCTCTAGGTGTGTGATCACACCATCATGGTTATCTGGGTCATGAAGATCTTTTTGGTATGGTTCTTCTGTGTTTCGTTCCCACCTTTTCTTAATATCTTCTGCTTCTGTTAGATCCATACCGTTTCTGTCTTTTATTGTGCCCATCTTTGCATAAAATTTTCCCTTGGTATCTCTAATTATCTTGAAGAGATCTCTAGTCATTCCCATATTATTGTTCTCCTCTATTTATTTGCATTGATCACTGAGGAAGCCTTTCTTATCTCTCCTTGTTATTCTTTGGAACTCTGTATTCAGATGGGTATGGGCATAGCTTTCCTTTTCCCCTTTGCTTTTCCCTTCTCTTCTTTTCACAGCTATTTGTAAGGCCTCCTCAGACAACCATTTTGCCTTTTTGCATTTCTTTTCCATAGGGACGGTCTTGATCACTGCCTCCTGTACAATGTCACGAACCTCTGTCTATAGTTCTTCAGGCATTCTGTCTATCAGATCTAATCCCTGAATCTGTTTGTCACTTCCACCATAAAATTGTAAGCAATTTGATTTAAGTCATACCTGAATGGTCTAGTGGTTTTAAATAGCCAAGAGTTTGTAATTTTGTGGCACCACTGTATATAAAGGTTTAAAGTTACTTAGTAGAAAGGGATTAAAAAGTTTACTGGCAAGCTTATTGACAATCCTAAGCTCAAGAACTTTTTTTAAAAGCTAGATAAAACAACAATAGAAGCATTAGTATTTTTTTCTTGTAGCCATTTTACAAAAAAAAAAAAAATTAGTTATATATTAGTTAGACAATTAGTATAATTGTCTAATAAGAATGTACATTTCACAAGTATAGATTGATGGATTTTCACCTATTGAACACACCTGTGTAACCAGCATCCCTGTCAATAAACAGAGCAGTCCTAACATCAGGAACACCTTCTGCTCACACTTCCTTCCAGGGGCTAGTATTTTTGAGGGAAAAAATTCTAACATGGGAGGAAATGTAAGGGCACCTGATACCCATCCGAGTTTTATTTTCTTCATCTGTAAAATGAGTGGAACAATAAATATACTGAAAAACTGCTTCATTGAATGTGATCGTCTCTATGAAAACACGTTTTAAACCACAGCAAGCTGCACAAATGAACGGTATTATTTTAATTTTCTGTTACTACAAAGTGCCCATTGCAGAGTTCACCTTGGAAAAATGATCAGACTTGGCCCAAACTGAGGGAGTATTGCTAGGGAATGCCTGTGGGCTGCCTTCCAACAGACCCCCTTCGAGTCTCATTACCTTGGTAGATTTGCCTGGCTCCAAGTCTGGCCCTCAGCCCTTCCAGATTTTGAAACCTAGTTGTCTATTTCTAAGGGGCCTAGTGATATTAAATAAGCTCGAGAGACTGATTTTATTTATTTATTTATTTTTAAATATTTTCTTCTCTTCTTTTTTTTTTTTCTGTCTCTTTTTTTCCCATTTATTTTTATTAGTTGGAGGCTAATTACTTTACAATATTGTAGTGGTTTTTGCCATACTGATTTTAAAAGTCAAAGCCCTGATTTACTGATTTACAATGAGGGGACCAGGCATGAGAATCAGACCAGAACATTCTCTCCCTGCTGCTGTTCCTTTGGGGGAGCAATGCTGTATCCACTAACTTGCCCAGTGAGTGTGGTTTCAGAATAAGAATGAGGTGACAGGAAACTCCTCCTCTGCTTTGTGATCTTGGTTCACGCCTCTTTTGTACTGATGCAACTCTGAACCTTTACTATTCTCTTCAGACCACCTCAGCTGCCAACCCAGTGAGAAAGCATTCTGAAGCCTCAAGCTTCTGAAATAAATCCTATAAACATGTTCCCCTTGGGAAAATCCTGTGTACTTAGTGTTATTATCACAGAGGTCGATGAGAAGGAGACCCTTACCGGATTTAGGGCTCTCAGTTAAAAAAAGAAAGAAGTGTCATAAGTCCTATACGGGTCACCTGCCTTGCAAGCTCTTGGACCTAGCTCCCTCCCTCTCTCCTGGCAGAGGCATGTGTGCCTGGCTGGAGCATCCAGAGACGCTTGGGTTTCCCCTGCCCTCTTGTCTTCTAGGTGGTAATGCTGAATGTTTACTTCTGAAGTTCACCTTTCTTTTGTGTAAGTAGGAGAGGAAGGTAGAAGCTCTCCCACCAGAGACATGTGAGTCACTGGGATGACGTTACTCTCCTGAAGGTCAATGCTGACCAGAGCACTAGTAGAAGTTATGACCACTTCTTCTGCTGCTGCTGTTTAGTCGCTTAGTTATGTCTGACTCTGCGATGCCATGGACCGTAACCCACCAGGCTCCTCTGTCCATGGGACTTCCCAGGCAAGAATACTGGAGTGGGTTGCCATTTCCTTCTCTCCAGAGGATCTTCCCAGCTCAAGGATCCAGCCAGAGTCTCCTGCTTGGCAGCAGATTCTTAACCACTGAGCCACCTGGGAAGCCCGGCCACTTCTCATATCCAGCAATTAATTTTTTTTTTCCTTTTGTGTATGTCTGGATTGATCAATTCTAAGCCCTTGAGCTCGTAACTGACAATATTGACAATAATTTTAATGTATTTCAGGTGAACTTCATACTTCTAAGGTCTTCGTTTCTTATTAATTTAGTTGACACATTTTAAATATTTAAATCTGAGAATCATAAAACTGACTTAATATTCAATCGTCCAAGCATTTTCCTCCACTCTTGATTTTTTAAATTTGGAAACAGAATGTTACTCGGGATAATTTGATATTTGTTATGTCAGCAATTCTTAAAAAGAAACTTCTGTTGCTGTAAAAACTGGCAGACACCAAACAGACAAAGTCTCAGAATAATTGATAAGGACAACAGAAGTAAGAATTTTGACTCCCAGTAGGCAAACCACCTGTATAAACAACACTTCTAACTTCAATTTGAGTTGTTGGCTTCTGAACATTCAATTATTTAGGGCATTCAAAGGATTTCACTAATGAAGGAAATAGCTTACAGGCCTGAATTACAAAGGTGGTTTTTTTTATCATTATAGATTAGGTTTTAATAACAAGTATTGTCATTGGTATGCTTTTCTATCAGAACTAGAACCCTTCCATTTTAATGTATTAATTATTTTTGTATTCAGAATGTTTTAACACTATTTTGCTTTGAAATCTTCAGTCATGCATTTTTAGTGACCAAATCTAAAAGGACAGAAAATGACCTTTCAGATGTTTCCACATTCCTCTGCATTACTATCCAGACAGTATCTTCTAGTTTTAATCCCTTTGGGATTTAAGAATTAGTTTGAATTAGAGAGGTGAACTACACATACAGTGTTCTCTTTTTGCATTAATATGCATTGCATAGTTTGTTATTACAATGAATTGACTTACAGAATTCCTGACCCATATTGAAAGGGACAATAATATTTTGTTTGGTATTGTTTTACTGAAGAGTTGAAAATTAAATTATTTTTAAATGCATGTTTTACCTTAGCACAGCTTTCAATTTATAGAAAATTGTAAGGATTGAAGAGAGAGTTCCCAGATTTCTGTACTCATTTCCCCTTATTAGTAATATCTTACATTAATATAGTATTTATGTTACAATTAAGGAGCCAATATTCATGTTATTATGAACTAAAATCCATAATTTATTCAGGTTAGTTTTTGCCTAATATTCCTTTGTGTTCCAGGATTCCATCTAGGACACCACCCTATGTTTACTCATCATGTACCCTGAGGCTCCTCATAACTGTGATAGTTTCTCAGATGTTCATCCCTTGTCTTTAATGACCTTGACAGCTTGAGGAGCACTGGTTAGTTATTTTGAAGAATGTCTCTGAATAAGAATCGGTCTGATGTTTTTTCCTCATGGTTATACTAGGGTTATGGAATTTGAGGAGGAAGACCACAGAAGTAAAGTACCATTTCATCTTATCAAAGAAAGATACATGAATTGTCTCTGTTAATATTGGTCTTGAGCACCTGGCGAAGGCAACGTTTCTCATGTTTCTCCATTGAAAAGTTTCTGTCCCTCTCTTCACCATCCCACAGTCTTCTTTGGAAGGAAGCCACCATGTGCAGCCCTCATGGAAGGAGTGGCGAGTTATGCCTCACCTGCTTAAGGGCACAATATCTACACATATTACTTGGAATTCTTCCTCACAGATTTGTCTATTCTCCCAAGTTATTTGTTTATTCATTTGTCCACTTATTTGTATCCATATGAAATCATGAACATTCATTTTTTACACTGAGTTATAATCTAATGCTACTTTATTTTGTTGTTTAAATTGTTCTAGTTTTAGCCTTTAGGAGCTTAAGAGTTGGCTCCTGGTTCCTTTTGATACATCTCATCTGTGTGCACGTGTGTGTGCATGTGTCTGTTTCAAACATTTTCTGTTTCTGGCATTACAAGATGCTCCAGGTTCATCATGTGTATTTTCTACCCCAGTCCTAGAATCACTCATTCTTTGAGGAGTCTGGTTCCCTTTATTGGACAACAATGTTAGAAACCAAGAAGTGAGTGCTAGCACATAGCTGTTGGTATGTCATGGACTCTAGGTCTTCAACAGTGTAAAGAAATGTATTTGTGTACCATTTTATAGAGAGGAAAAGGAAGTTGGGAGGGCTCTAGTAGACAAAGAGATTATAACATTTTTTGGCTGAGTCCTCACCAAGGAAAAAATGACTTCTTCTCCTGTTGGACTCTGCCGTCATCACAGGGCATCACAACTCCCCCTTCTGGTTTCCCAACTCTATTTAATTGAAGTTTCTGTTAAATTTTTTTCTTTTTTTACAAATCCAACTCTAATTACCAAATGAATCATTCTAGCCTCCTTCCTTTGCTTATCTGCAAAATACCACCCCAACAGCAAGAAATCTGGATTCAACCAAGTGCACTCTACTGACTTAATCACTGTCAGTCTCCATACACAGCAGTTACAAAATTGTTAATCAGTACACTTGGAGGAGATGCATTTATTAACCAGAGAACAGCAATTCCTTAGTGTCACAAACTCCACTTGTTTTCAAACTTTCCTAGGTCAACAATACTTTTGTTTCATGTATTTGTAATATTCTTTTATCATATTCTACATTCCATCTTTGGGTTCCTCCAATCTCTTAATGATTTTTCTTTTTGAAATTCATTTATATTAAGGTTTATATATTAAGGTTCACCTTTTGTGGCTTAAAGTCCTATGGATTTTAATAAATACACAATTTCATGTATCTACCATTACTGTATCATTCACAATGCTTTTCCTGTCCTGATAAATCCTCTGTGCTTCATCTGTGCAATTCTTTTCCTCTCACTAAACTCTGGAAACCATTGATTTTACCATGTTATAATTTTGCCTTTTTCATAGGTCATATCATTGAAATTATCAACTATGTAACTTTTTCAGATGAATTTTTTTTTACTTAATATGGATTTAAGATTCATTAATTGCTTTCTGTGGCTTAATGGCTCATTTTTTTAAACTTGCTGACTAATATTTATTGTAAGGGTGTAGCACAGTTTATTTGTTCGTCTATTGAAGGACACCTTGGTTGCTTCCAGCTTTTGACAATTATGAATAAAGCATACAAGTTTTTGGATAGACAAATGTTTTCAAATCAGTAAAGTAAATAATCTAGAAGAGGGGTTGCTGTATCATATGGTAATATTATGTTTAGATTTGCAAGAAACTGCCAAATTTATTCCCAAAGTAGCTGTAACATTTTGAATTCCTACCAGAAATGAATGAAAGTTTTGTTGTTCTGCATTCTTGCCAGGGATTGATATTATCAGTATTTTGGATTTTAGTCATTCTAGAACTTTTGTAGTGATATCTTATTATTTTAATCTGCAATTCTCTGATAACAAAAATATACATCTTTTCATATGCTTACTTGCCACCTATATATCTTCTTTGGTGAGACATCTGTTCAGATCTTTTGCACACTCAAAGAAAATTGTTATTTATTTTCTTCTTGTTGACTTTTAACAATTCCTTGTATATTTTGGATACCAATTCTTTAACAGATAAAGGTTTTGTTACTATTTTCTCCCAGTTTGTGGCTTGTCTTTTCATCTTCTTAACAGCGTCTTTTGCAAAGCAAAAATTCTAATTTTCATAAAGTTAAATGTATATTTTTTCTTGAGTTATACTTTTGGATCTTCTTTTTTGGAATGCTTTATCAAAAAACTCATCACCAGGAAAATATTTTTAATAGCAGTATATCTGGTTTTGAATATTGAATACTTTGAAATATCAGCTCCAGGTCCCTTTATCTTTTTCTCTCTTTCTCTGCTATCTTTTCTCATTCTTTGTTTTGCTTTCCTATGTAAGCTAGAATACAAAGAGCGTAATTAAGATAAGCTAGTAAATTGATGATGATGATGACTTTAATGTATTTTCTTCTATGGATTCTTTATCAAAGTGTTGGAAATATTCTTTTGTGATCCTGTGATGATTTGTATGTTAGCTTGTTTATAGTAAATTGTCTGTAGTAGTAATCAGAGGTTACTTTGGTAATGCATCAATTAATTAAAATCAATTTTGTAATATACATAAATTAATTATCAATACAATAAATGTATGATGTTTTCAATTATAAATACTTATTCAAAGACAGGTATCTTCTCAGAAAGGATTCCCTATGATTGAACACAAAGTTTGTCATGTTGTCATGTCATTTGTCATGTTTCCTCCTTGAGAATCTAAGCAAAGAAGACATTCACAATGCAATTGGTGAATAAAAGAAACTATACTACATAGGCTATACCAAATGTAAGAAGTCCACGTTGATGCTATATACAGTGTGATGATTGATGAATGTAGAAGGACGAGTGCTGAGAATTCTTGGAAGGAGGAAGGACTTGTACTTGCTGTAGAGGATAATTATAATTTAGATAGTCCAAGTTAAAGAGGAAAGGATACTCCAAATGAAGGAAAACATAAGCAAGGGCACTGAGAATGAATACATCCTACTCATTGGGGAGATATAACAAATTTCTGGCCAAATGGCTTTTAAAATCAAGGTGGTAAGTAGATTAGTAGATTAGATGTGGTTATCTAAGGGCTATGGTTTTTTAAATAGATAGTTGATGCTGCAAAAAGGATTGTTTAAGACCTTGTGAGTATTGAGGCTTCTGTTGTGCCATAGTCAGGGCACTCTGAAACCCTCTCAGCATACGGCATTCTCCAGTCCCGTGTGATCGGCTCAGATGTAGAAATATAGCTTAATTGGGTCTAACAGAGGAAAATTTATGATTTTAATTTGATAGTATTTGGAAAAAAGTTCTCTCTCCTGAATAGTATGACATACAGATGGGTCATTTGAATTTCTGCCGTCATTTCCACTCCATGAAGGATAAGACCTGCCAATAGAGGATGATGACTCGAGAGGATCACAGAGCAGAGCCAGAACGATGATCAAAGGGTCTTTGGAGCCTGGCTTGCTTCTTGATTGTTATGTTAATTGAGCCAGTAAATTTCCATTACATGCCTTTTTCCTGGTCCTCAGAATTTTTTTTTTTCCTCTTTCTTTCTTTCTCTCACATCCCACATATAACCTCACACTAGGGACTTATTTTTGTTCTCCCTTCAAAATACATTTAGATCCTAGAATTTATTTCTCACATCTCTACCCTGTCTCCCTAATGCAGAGCAGCATCAGCTAGCACCTGAATTAATACAACAGGCTTCTAAATAGTCCCCCTTTTCCCACCCTTGTTCCTTCACAGTCAATTAACCACACAGGCGGCAGTGATCTTTTAAACATAAAAATAAGATCTAACTATGCCTCTGCTCAGCTTTCTCTAGAAGCTCCCTGTATTACATGGAATAAAATCCAAAGCTCAGGTGATGGCCTACCAGCTCCTATAGGATTTGGAACCCTGATGCTTCCACAATATGATTTCTTACTATTCAAACCTTGTTTTCCCCTGTGATAAAACTTTTTTTTTCCTGCTTCTCAAACACATAAAACACATTCTCACCTTAGGGCCTTTATGTTTGTTGCCATTTCTACCTGAAATATAGTTTTATAGGATATTGCTTTGTCTTTTCCCCTTCATTCTTTTTTTTTTTTAATCAAAGAGAAATTGGCTTCCATTTGCTACCCTGTCCTCCCTGGTATCAGATAATATTTTTATTATCCAGCTTTATTTTCCTTCAAAGTTCTTGTCACCAGTAGAGACATTACTTAGTTGTTGATTTTCTATTCCCTCCACTAACAATAGAATGTAAGTTTCACAGTATATGATAACTCTTTTTTTTTTAAATGATGTCTTTAACACCTGGAGCAAGGCAGGCAATACATAGTATATGGTCTTGGATTGAATCAAACTATTCTTAAAATGAATTAGAGTCATTCTTATTTCTATTAATGTTGTTTTGCTACTAAAAACACTTTCATTAGGTAAATACTAATCAGTCTTCAGTAAAATTTAGTAGAAAATATAACATGTCCAAATAGAAAGACTGTATTGTAAATTATATAATAGTGCTTTAAAGTGAACTCTTTGTATTTAATAAATTATCCATATATAGGAGAATATTGCCCAGTTAAGAAAAATGAGACAACGATTCATAGAAATCCTTTGTATTGGTAAAAGGAAAACAACCAAGAATAAAGCAGTTCCCATTGCAAAAATGTGAATGTTTTGTTTAAAAAAAAAAAAAAAAACAGATTGCCCAGCTCATTGTGCCTGTTTGGAGTGGGTTTCTGTTTCCTCCTCCAGGGGATCTTCCCAACCCAGGGATCGAACCTGTCTCAGTCCTGTGTCTACATTGCAGGTGGATTCTTCACCCACTGAGCCATTAGGAAAGGCTTCTACAAGTACTGTATCATGGTCTTATATTGCCTGACAAAAAAAAAGTGATGTGATTTAAGACGGATACATAAAGGGCTGTCCAGGTGGTGTAGTGGTAAGGAATCTGCCTGCTAATGCAGAAGACTTAAGGGACCCAGGTTTGATCCCTGAGTCAGAAAGGTCCCCTGGAGAAAGGAATAGTTACCCACTCCAGTATTCTTGCCTGGGAAACCCCATGGACAGAGGAGCCTGACGGGCTACAGCCCATGGGCTTACAAAGAGTCAGACACAACTGAGCCACTAGCACACACAGACAGTTACATAAAAGGTAGGAACTGAGGAATTATTCATTTATAGAATTCATCTTAAGTGTCAAAGAGCTTGACACTTTGCTGAATTTCAGCTCTTTGCTGAATGCTTTACAAAGATTATCTTATTTAAAATTTTTAACTCATATCTAGTGAATATTAGTTATTGTGGAATGCCATTCAGAAAGAGAAAAAAAAAATTCCCAAGAGCTTGCAACTTGTACTTGACATCCAAATCCAAACCTTCAAGCACCAAAACTCATTAAGAAAAATAAGCTGTGGTACATATACACCATGGAATATTACTCAGCCATTAAAAAGAATTCATTTGAATCAGTTCTAATGAGATGGATGAAACTGGAGCCCATTATACAGAGTGAAGTAAGCCAGAAAGATAAAGACCAATACAGTATACTAACACATATATATGGAATTTAAAAAGATGGTAACGATAACCCTATATGCAAAACAGAAAAAGAGACACAGATGTACAGAACAGACTTTTGGACTCTGTGGGAGAAGGCAAGGGTGGGATGTTTTGAGAGAAGAGCATCGAAACATGTATATTATCAAGGATGAAACAGATCACCAGCCCAGGTTGGATGCATGAGACAAGTGCTCGGGCCTGGTGCACTGGGAAGACCCAGAGGGATGGGGTGGGGAGGGAGGTGGGAGGGGGGATCGGGATGGGGAACACATGTAAATCCATGGCTGATTCATGTCAATGTATGGCAAAAACCACTACAATATTGTAAAGTAATTAGCCTCCAACTAATAAAAATAAATGGAAAAAAAAAAAGAAAAATGCTTTTCCCAAAAACGATATGTAAGGCTGTTGGTATGTATACAAAAATATTTTTGAATTTATTTTTAATACTTATTGAAGTATAATAGACTTAAAATATTATATTAGTTTCAGGAGTACCACATAGTGATTTGATATTTTTATGTAGTGCAAAATGATTGCCACATATCTAGTTATCACCTGTCACCATGCAAGGTTACTACAGCATTATTGACTATATTCCCTATGGTGTACATTGCATCCCTGTGACTTAGTTACTTTATATCTTCTTAGTTTCCTTTTCCAATTTCAACCATCCCTACACCCTTTCCTTCCTGGCAACTACCAGATTCTTCTTTGTGTCTTTGAACCTGTTTCTCTTTTGTTGTGTTTGTTTGTAGTTGTGTCTGTCCATGAGTGGGGGTGGGGTTCCCATCACTATGGTATCTTCATATCCCTACCCTGACCTGTGATCCCCCTGTGGTTTGTCATGCTGAAACTGTTCAGTCAGCCCTCAGTTATTCCTCAGTAGGAATTCCCCTACGTGCAGGTGTAGATTCGGTGTCTATGGGTAGAAATGAGTTCAAGGCCTTCCTATGCCATCATATTGGACCCCTTCATCACACAAACATGGTTTTAGTATTGTCTGCCAAGTCCTTGATTGGGAAAATATTAGAATTATTTCATGGCTTCTCAGTCCATTAGGTGGAATTTAGTTTTTTGTTTTTTTTTTTAAATCTAGTTCATTATTGTTTTATAGATAATGTTAAATTTTCTCTAAGGACTTAAACACTTACGTAATTATATGAACAAGGAGCCTGACCATAGAGAATAATACTTGCATATAAAACTACACTAGCAAGTGTTAGAGCCACTCAATAAGTCACATCAAATAGTAGAGGCAGAAATAACAAGACAGTCAATAAACAATGGTGATATTAATAATTAACAGTGACTGTAACGGGAACTTTAAGTCTATTTACATATTGCTGGTAACACTAAAGCATCAAAGAAAATATCTTCGTACTTCAAACCATTCCATGAGTCTGTTTTTCTGAAGTTGATCCAGTAATTAAATTGAACCTCAAGAGATTTATGACATTTTGGTATTTCCCCTTACTCTGAAATTTGAACTCTCTTCAATATTTGCCATGCTAACAACTCTTTTCATACAAATATAAAACTTGGTTGTATATATTTCTTTTTTGGTAAACCATATTCTGATTACATCTCTGACCAGCAAGGTGTTGTATTTAGTCAAGTGTTAATAGCTGTGGCTTTGCTGATAAGGTTGACACTATGTAAATATATGCATATTTTTTTCTCGTACAGATGAAATGACCTGTAGTGATTATAGCAACATCAGTTTGTTCTTTGATAAAAGCCTCTCAAACTATACTGAGGGACATCTTTTATGCAGAACAGTATATATACATTTGTGCACATGTATAATCTATGAGTTCATGGAAAGAAACTTGCTTCAGTTGTTTCCCTTTTTGGGGGACATTTCATTTTTCACAGTTTAAGCTTCAAATCTTGAGTGCATATAGAAGGATGAGTTAGCGGTAACACGTCATTGAAATTCACCACTTTAAAACTTGTTGAAATAGTTCCTGGCCTAAATGTTTGGTGGTTGCTGCTGCTGCTAAGTCGCTTCAGTCGTGTCCGACTCTGTGCGACCCCATAGATGACAGCCCACCAGGCTCCCCCGTCCCTGGGATTCTCCAGGCAAGAACACTGGAGTGGGTTGCCATTTCCTTCTCCAGTGTTTGGTTGACTGATCATAATTGCCTTGGCTATTCTTCATTTTTGTTTCTACTTTGACCTTCGGCAGTCTGTCCAAAGATGAATGCTGGGAGTCTTGTCAGGGAATCTTTTATTATCCTATACTTATCATCTTGAGAATATTTATATAGAGTAGTTTTTTCCCCCACATCTCGGATGAACCATCAGGAGTATATTTTCACTCCAGTCAGACTGATTGAATGCAGATGAAGGGTGTATTATTACTTTGAAAGTGAAAGTGTTCGTCACTCAGTCATGTCCAACTGTTTGCAACCCCATGGACTGTAGCCTGCCAGGCTTGGAATTCTCCAGGCAATAATACTGGAGTGGGTAGCCATTTCCCTTCTCCAGGGGATCTTCCTGATCCAGGAATTGAACCCAGGTCTCCTGCATTGCAGGCAGATTCTTTACCATCTGAGCCACCAGGAAAAGCCATTATTACTTTAATGGAAACTTTATGAGCTCTTCCAATACAGACTTAGTTTTTACAGCTATTAATATTGATCCCAAGTGGAATGGTTTATTCACCTCTCAATATCTTAATGGTTTAATGTAGAGACAATACATTGAAAAATAGTCTTTACACTAACTACAAATTTTCCCAGTCCTACTAGTGACCAGAGAAGTATATAATAATGTCCAAGCAGAGCAGAACATTATTATCTGTGTAATGTGCTTATAATAGCATTAATAAGAGTAGAATAAATGCATAATTTATTTTTAAATTTTAAATTTAAATTTTAAATTTATTATTAAAAATAAATAAAGAAATTATCAAATATATAAATTTATAATTTATTATATATAATAATTTATATATAATAATATATATATTTATATATAATTTATATATATAAAATAATTTAATATATATTAAAAATAAATAAATAAAAATAAATAAATAAATAAATAAATGTAGAAAGGATAACCCTCTGATAGAAAAAGAAAACCCTTGATTTAAGAGAAAAGCAATTAGATTGACCTCTTTACCTTTCAAGTGTAGTTTCCTGATATAATCTGAATAAGGGATGTCATTGAAAATGTCTTTTTTTACATATGTTTAATAATTGTATCAAATGAGTGCTTTCAGAATCATTTCACTAATGCACTATTTTTCTAAACTATATAGTATATATAGGTATATTTTTTTAGTAAACAGTAGCTGATTTTGATTATAAAAGTATTTTATAACTCTGTTACATTTACTGGATTATAGCAATGATTGGCTTTTCTGAATGAAATTTTTGCATCCTTCAATATATTAAAAATTACAAAAGAGATTTTTTTCTGAGCACTGAACTTTATTTTTTATTCTTCTCTCTTACTGCTACTCCCAAGCCCAGACTATAGAAAAGAGTACAAAAAGTGTGATTTTGTGTTTTGTGAATTACTGTCAGAATTAAGTGCAAGAGTTCATCACCAGCTTTTAAAAGAATGTTGTGCTGGTCTGCAAAAGGTCCAAGCATATTTCTTACTTTTTAAATGTAATTTGCATTTTAAAATATAAAACTACTAGAAGTTTCATAATGTAGTGATTTTTGATAATTCTAATGGATTGTCCTTATTCTCATTGTCTCCACTTTTTCCAGAATCTACCATTATGAAAATAATAAAATTTAGTATGTAACTTGTTAAAAAAACGAAATCAGTATATAAAATCACCGGCTTCCCTGGTGGCTCAGATGGTAAAGAATCTGCCTGCAATGCAGGAGACTCAGGTTTGATCCCTGGATCAGGAAGATCCTCTAGAGAAGTAGCAACCCACTCCCGTATTCTTGCCTGGAGAATTCCATGGACACAGGAGTCTGGCAGGCTACATACAGTCCGTGGGGTCACAAAGAGTTGGACATGACTGAATATATTTAAAGCAAAGATGTTAAAAATTTTTGAAAGTGATTGAGATAAATTATGCTACTTCAATATGGCTTTACAGTCTTTACTTTACTTTACAGTCTTTTCTTTGCTTTCATGAAACTCACGGTGTTGACCCCAGTCCCTGGCCAGAGGACCTGCAAGGTTGATGTGCTTGACCACTTTGATTGATCTCCCTATTCCACTATCAGTACCAAAAATCCTTCTATCTTTATTATCATGAGTTTTTAGGGTAGGTGTGCCAGAATTATACAGTTCAGAAAACTCTGCTTATCTCCAAGTGGTACATTATTTAACAGAAAAACACTTCTTTTTCATTATAAATTCCACAACCCTCAAGGGCTCTTGGCATTTATGACATTCACTATGACATCTGCCCCAGAGGGTATTGCTCCATTTTCCCTTAAGTCAAAAATTATATAATTTCTACACATAAGCTGAAAAATTTGAAATCATCTGTGACAAAATGAGCAAGGCTTATCAAGGGCTGCCCAGCCCCCATCCCTGTTTAATAGATAGCAACTCGCAAGGTGACAGAAAGCTGTAATGTGGATTGGTTCTGCATAATCCTGGGGAAGAAATTACCCAGAGCGGTTTGGTCTCCAGATCCCTGCTGTCGAGATAGTTCTCCAATTTCCATCTGAAGTCACTCTCAATAAATGCAAAGTTTCACTTTCAATTAGGATGATCAAGGGACAAATAAGAAAGCGGTGGCCAGCACAGCTTCCTCTCTTAAGTCCTAACAGGGAGAGCTCAAATGGGGCTTTCTGCTGCCAAAGCATCAGGGCTCAGATGCACAGATAGGTCTTGATTAGAGAAAGCAGAGAGACTTTGTAATTTATGTTATAGAAGAAATGGAGCAGAGAGTCTGACTGTGGAGACAGGCTGGGCAAATGGAAAAGTCATCTCTCCCCACTTTTATTTTCTCTGCTGTTTACCTGGTAACAACCTGCTTTTTATTTGTTCATTTGTTTATCCCACAAATATTTATCTTTAATATTTTTTTACAAAACTATGTCTACTCTTAGACATTAAGACTGTTAATCCCAAAGAATTAATCTCAAAAATATACAAGCAACTCCTGCAGCTCAATTCCAGAAAAATAAATGACCCAATCAAAAAATGGGCCAAAGAACTAAACAGGCATTTCTCCAAAGAAGACATACAAATGGCTAACAAACACATGAAAAGATGCTCAACATCACTCATTATCAGAGAAATGCAAATCAAAACCACAGTGAGGTACCGTCTCACACAGGTCAGAATGGCTGCTATCCAAAAGCCTACAAGCAATAAATTGCTGGAGAGGGTGTGGAGAAAAGGGAACCCTCTTACACTGTTGGTGGGAATGAAAACTAGTACAGCCACTATGGAGAACAGTGTGGAGATTCCTTAAAAAACTGGAAATAGAACTGCCATATGACCCAGCAATCCCACTCCTGGGTATCACACCGAGGAAACCAGATCTGAAATAGACACGTGCACCCCAATGTTCATCGCAGCACTGTTTATAATAGCCAGGACATGGAAGCAGCCTAGATGCCCATCAGCAGATGAATGGATAAGGAAGCTGTGGTACATATACACCATGGAATATTACTCAGCCGTTAAAAAGAATTCATTTGAATCAGTTCTAATGAGATGGATGAAACTGGACCCCATTATACAGAGTGAAGTAAGCCAGAAAGATAAAGACCAATACAGTATACTAATGCATATATATGGAATTTAGAAAGATGGTAACAATAGCCCTATATGCAAAACAGAAAAAGAGACACAGATGTATAGAACAGACTTTTGGACTCTGTGGGAGAAGGCAAGGGTGGGATGTTCTGAGAGAATAGCATTGAAACAAGTATTCTATCAAGAGTGAAACAGATCACCAGCCCAGGTTGGATGCATGAGACACGTGCTCAGGGCTGGTGCACTGGGAAGACCCAGAGGGATGGGATGAGGAGGGAGGTGGGACGGGGGATCGGGATGGGGAACACATGTAAATCCATGGCTGATTCATGTCAATGTATGGCAAAACTCACTCCAATACGGTAAAGTAATTAGCCTCCAACTAATAAAAATAAATGAAAAAAAAAGGAAAAATAAAAAGACTGTTAATCCTGTCACTGAATAATTTGTAATAAGTGTTTTGATATTGCCAAATTTTTTGAAATTTGCTACCATCCACTTTACCTTTTCTTAGATTAATCATACATCAATGCTTCTTAAATGTCAATGTATGCATGAATCACATGAAGATTTTATTTATAAAATCTTTTTCATTAGACTGGGAACATGAGGAGGGGCTGAGTTTCATTTTTAATGAGCTCCCATGTCTGCTGTTGCTAATTGTCTGTAGACTACATTTTTGTGTGGCAAATATCTAAGTCATATTTTTACCCTCTTCTACAGTTTTTTGAGTCTAGTACCACTATAACCCAAGACTCAGTGCTTCATTGTGATCAGTGAAAAAAGTTATCTTTTATATCCTATAGCTTGTCAGTCTCCAAACTTGCTGCGCGCTTACTTTGCAATGCTTCATATGCCTGCCATTTCCTTAACCCTATACTTTGCTAGTTCTAATTCATATCACTTCATGTAACAAATGTTTCTGAATTATCTACTCTGTCTCAGCCACATCAGAAAATGTCCCCATTACCCCAGATTTCAGACTTGCTGCTCATTTTTAGTGCTTACCTTCAGTTTCTTCATTTCACTTACTTTGCTCTACCATCCTTTTCAAGCGGCTTTATCGTTTCCTCTCCATGTATGTGCCCCCACCACTCCATTACAAGCTTAGCGATGTAACAAGTAGAAATCAAGGCTACTTTTCATAACCGAATATGTATATAGCGTATGGTCAATATTAGCAAGAGACAGGATGTTTGGTTTTACTCTACTCTGAAGAATCTGAACGACCTCACACCTCCTCCAAAGATATACACAGGATAGTACTTGGAGCATAATGAACCTTGAGGAACTTAGTTGTGCAGAGTAGAAACAGGACCGGGGGCAGGAAAGACAGGATGTTGCAAAACCAAACAAAAACTATCATGGAATAGTTAATAAGGAAGGAGCAGGAGGGAAGAAGCAGAAGCTATTTCTGAATTTCCACCAAAAGCAAACTTCACCAAGATAGAACTTAATGGTAACTTGATGAGATAAATCAAGGAATGTTATGCATAACCCCTTGGATTTTATGTGTTTTTGTGATAAGCAGTTTTGAAAGGGCCAGGAGTTGGTGATAGACAGGGAGGCCTGGGGTGCTCCAGTCCATACTGCTGCAGAGTCGAACATGACTTGAGTGACTGAACTGAACTTCTAGAAAGTAACAAACAATTTCATTTATAATAATAATCAAAATATGAAAGTGTTTTGGAGAAATACAGAGTCATAGATTTAAAGCAGTGATATATTCTCTAAAAGAGCTGTAATTGTTGATAAAATGTGCCTTTTAAATGATTTTTCATGAAGGAAAACATATCTAAGTTTGTCTCAAGACAGAATGGTCAAGATTCAAAAATTAATCTTCAGATGACTATGAATTATTGACAAATGCCAACAAACCTTCTTTATCCCTCTGTAAATAAATACTTTAATAGCAAACTATCTGAAATTCTGCTATTATTTTCCTATTTCCCAAAATAAGACTTTGCTTCTTTTCTGAATTATTACCTTCTATTTGTAGATTTCCCCCTAAACTTAAATAAATAATGCCACCTGTGCTCCACCCCCTACTGATTTTTCAATACATCCATGTGATTTTCATTTTTCAGAGCCTCATCCTTGCTGTAAATTTAAGTTTTGGAGGTCACATAGATAAATTTTTATTGTTGACAAATGATTCTGAGTCATTTCTGCTCTTGCTGTGTCACTGGAGAGATACATAAAAGCCAGAGTTCAGATGAAATTATTAATTTTCCCCACTACCTAGTAGGAAAATGAGTAAAACTTAGATTAAATAACACAAAAGTGGCCAATTTGGGGTGGAGAGGGTTTTATAATTGTAAAAATTAACTCTAGCAGCATCAGGATCTTTCATCAACTTGAGAAGGACAAATACTGGTTCAGATGCTATACCCTAGAGTTTTGCAAAAGTCTCCTAATTCATCTTTTCACTTCTGTACTTTCCATGTTCCTACAAATCTGTTAGAAAAGGAAAGAAACATCATATGCTTCTTCTTTTTAAAACATTTTAATGGTTTCCAGTTACATTTAGGATGAGATTCACACTCTGTAATAGGGTGAACAAGACCCTACCTGACCTAAACCTGCTATCTCTCTGGTTTCCCCCCTTCACCCATGTCCCTCTCTTCTATTACATATTATACAAATTGACATTTGCATTATGACCCAAGCACTGCAAGTTTGTTTCCACTTCAGATGTTTTACTTTCTCTTCCCCCTGTATTCATGTAATTTACTTCTTTCTTCTTAATATCTGTCTGTTCAAATAGTCTCTCCTGAGAGAGATTAATTTATATGCTAAGCATTCATATGATACTTAAAATATTAAGCCCATTCTTGTCACTTCCTTCTCTCCCATTTTGCTTATTTTTTTTTTCAGAAGACTTATAAATATCCGAAATTATACTATTGACTCTTTAACCTATTGTCTTATTGTTGGTCTCCATCCAAGAGTCTAAAATCTCAGAAGTATATAGGCCTTGTTTAAGGTCTCATCACTTTATCTCAGAACCTAAAATAATGCCCACTACATGTTAAGTGTTCACTAAAGAAAATCAATTCTGAATATACTTCGGAAGGACTGATGCTGAAGCTGAAACCCCAGTACTTTAGCTACCTAATGCAAAGAACCAACACGTTGGAAAAGATGATGCTGGGGAAGATTGAGAGCAAAAGGAGAAGGAAGCAGCAGAGAATGAGAAGGTTATACAGCATCACCAAATCAATGGACATTAGTTTGAGCAAACCCTAGGAGATAACAGAGGACAGAGGAGCCTGGCATGTTACAGTCCATGGGGTCACAAAGAGTTGGACACGACTTAACAACTGAACAACCACCACCAAATGTTTCTAAATAAATGAATGTATCTTACTAAGAATGATGAGATGAGATCCACAGTGCTTCTCATCTGAAGTGTCTGTTAAGTTATTCAGCTTAAGAGAAGAGATGAGATTGGCACAGTGACTGAATTTAAAGTAGCTTTGACATTCATTAGCCTGACAACCTCAGGTAATAAGTTAACCTGTTTAAATTTATAAAAGGCAAAATAATTAAGATGTTTGCTTGTCCAAGATATTTAAAAGTTGCTTCTTCTAAAAATATTATTAAGACATCTAGCCAAGTGAGCCTGACTTGTTTCATCTGTGAAAACCCCAATTTTAATCCAACCTCTTATGTAAGGGTTTCCCTTGTGGCTCAGCTGGTAAAGAATCCGCCTGCAATGTGGGAGACCTGGGTTTGATCCCTGGGTTGGGAAGATCCCCTGGAGGAGGGCATGGCCACCCACTCCTGTATTCTTGCCTGGAGAATCCCCATGGCCAAAGGAGCCTGGTGGGCTACAGTCAATAGGGTCGCAAAGAGTCGGACCCTAATGAGCGACTAAGCATAGCACAGTCCAAATTTCAGTTTCTTCAGCAATAAAAATGAAGTGTTACATCAATCTAGCTGGGTTATAATGTTGTAGAAAATTGCATGAAATATTAGTTACTCAGTAGATGTCAGTTGTAAGAGTTACTGTTGCTACAGTCCTACAATGTAGAAGGGAGGGTCCAGGAAGATTCCTGTCTGCTGCTGGCAGGATGAGACGCAGTGGACTTAAAATATTCAGAATAATAATGATAATATTAATAGAAAAAATTAATAGATCAAGCCACTATCCAGGCACTTATACAACAGATCCTATGTAAAAAGTGTCCTCAACCCCCTGGTGGCAAATTGTTGAAGGTAAAAACAAAACTATACATTCATCCATCACACTGTTTACAGGGGACTGTGTCATTTAGTAAATTACATGCATTAATTAGGAATTACCAGACAATCATTTTTGCATGTATAGATGTTTATTCAAGGATTTTTAAACTTCCTGAGCTCAAATTGTAGTTAATGAACAAGCAACCTATTTTTCACCAAATCACGCCTTAAGTTCATTTATATCTGACTAGGTGTTTCTTGTGTCAAACATTTCTTATGTTCATCTGGGGTATGTCATTTCTGTACTAGTTTATTCTACCTTCTTTCCTTAAAATGCTTTATCCATATGAAGAAGAAAGGTGGGAAATTGCTAAAGTTCCAGACCAGTGCTCTTTTCCCTTTAAGCTATGCTAAAATCTTAAGTAAAATGATATTCAAAGCAAGGGAATTGTTTTAACTGCTGGCTAAACCTCAGATATGGTAGAAAGCAAAGAAGAACTAAAGAGCCTCTTGATGAAAGTGAAAGAGGAGAGTGAGAAAGTTGGCTTAAAACTCAATATTCAGAAAACTAAGATCATGGACTCCGGTCCCATCACTTCATGGCAAATATATGGGGAAACAATGGAAAGAGTGAGAGGCTTTATTTTGGGGGGCTCCAAAATCACTGCAGATGGTGACTGCAGTCATGAAATTAAAAGACACTTGCTCCTTGGAAGGAAAACTATGACCAACCTAAACAGCATGTTAAAAAGCAGAGACATTACTTTGTCGACACAGGTCCGTCTAGTCAAAGCTATGGTTTTTCCAGTAGTCATGTATGGATGTGAGAGTTGGACTATAAAGAAAGTTGAGCACCGAAGAACTGAGGCTTTTGAACTGTGGTGTTGGAGAAGACTCTTGAGAGTCCCCCGGACTGCAAGGAGATCCAACCAGTCCATCCTAAAGGAAATCAGTCCTGAATATTCTTTGGAAGGACTGATGCTGAAGCTGAAACTCCAATACTTTGGCCACCTGATGCGAAGAACTGACTCGCTGGAAAAGACCCTGATGCTGGGAAAGATTGAAGGCGGGAGGCGAAGGGGACAACAGAGGATGAGATGGTTGGATGACATCACCGAAGGAATGGACATGAGCTTGAGTAGGCTCTGGGAGTTGGTGACCGACAGGGAAGCCTGGTGTGGTGCAGTCCATGGAGACACAAAGAGTTGTACACGACTGAGGGACTGAACTGAACTGGAACCAAAGCAGTAGAATAAAATACTTTACTTCATAGTA
Source organism: Muntiacus reevesi (assembly GCF_963930625.1). Classification (NCBI taxonomy): domain Eukaryota; kingdom Metazoa; phylum Chordata; class Mammalia; order Artiodactyla; family Cervidae; genus Muntiacus; species Muntiacus reevesi. The sequence continues at coordinate 39,989,603 of NC_089261.1, read as the reverse complement.
ATATTAATATGGAAAATTTATTGAGTTTTTTATATACCAGGTGCTATGCTGATATATGAATCACTTAATTCTCACAAAATCCCAATGCACTGAATAATATTATTATGCCCAATTTTACTGATGAAAAAACTGAGACCTATAAAGGTCAAGTAACTTGGTCACACTTACCCAATACAGTGTCTACAGCCAGGGACTGAGCTGGTTTCACAAACTTTACAACTTGACCTTATTTAAATCTATGACTAATTTAGCTACTGCCAAGTTACTATTAGAGCTTCTGAGTTTATGGGGCACAGTCTCTGATACTTAGCCTGTTCTGACTAATCCAAGCACCATATCTAAGTGAGAGGAAAGAGAAAAACAAGGTTAATAAGATTCAAGCAACTGGCTTGCATGAAAAAGTAAATACTAACAATGTTCTCACTCACCTAAAATCAACCAGCACTAGGTCAATAACTTAGTTTATTTTCAATTTTCTGAAACATACTTTCACTTCATTTTATTTTTTTTCATGTTTGACATCTGCAGTAATTTACTTTTTCCAAAACTGAGGTGGCTGTTGGGGCTTCTCTGGAGGCTCAGACAGTAAAGAATCTGTCTGCAATGTGGGAAACCTGGATTTGATCACTGAATCAGGAAGATTCCTTGGAAAAGGAAATGGTTAACCATTCCAGTATTCTTGCATGGAGCATTCTATGGACAGAGGTTAGAGTCCCTGGGGTCACAAAGAGTCAGACACGACTGAGCAAGTAACACACACAAGGTGGTTGTGGTAGTCACTCTGAGACATTAGTTGCGGTAAAAGAATGTTCAATCCTCATAGTTCAAAGTGAGACTCAGAATTCAGAGGCAAATGTTTCTAGGGAACAAGCAGTAACATTGGTAGAGGTTTTCTTATAGAAAAATAAAATCAGAATCTTAACTTGGGGTTTCTTTTAAAGTTTGAGTCAGAATGAAACTTCTGCTAGACTATTTCTAGATACTGGAAGCTCCACTGTTCAGTAAGTCCAATTACTTAAAATCGAGGTCCCATTCTGAATTTACTTTCAGTTTAGTTCAGTCGCTCAGTCGTGTCCAACTGTTTGCGAGCCCGTGAATTGCAACACGCCAGGCCTCCCTGTCCATCACCAACTCCCGGAGTTTACTTAAACTCATGCCCATTGAGTCAGTGATGCCATTCAGCCATCTCATCCTCTGTCGTCCCCTCCTCCTCCTGCCCCCCAATTCCTCCCAGCATCAGGGTCTTTTCCAATGAGTCAACTCTTTGCATGAGGTGGCCAAAGTATTGGAGCTTCAGCTTCATCATCAGTCCTTCCAATGAACACCCAGGACTGATCTCCTTTAGGGTGGACCGGTTGAATCTCCTTGCAGTCCAAAGGGCTCTCAAGAGTCTTCTTCAACACCACAGCTCAAAAGCATCAATTTTTCGGCACTCAGTTTTCTTCACAGTCCAACTCTCACATTCATACATGACCACTGGAAAAATCAAAGCCTTGACTAGATGGACCTTTGTTGGCAAAGTAATGTCTTTGCTTTCTAATATGCTATCTAGGTTGGTCATAACTTTCCTCCCAAGGAGTAAGCGTCTTTTAATTTCATGGCTGCAATCATCATCTGCAGTGATTTTGGAGCCCCCAAAAATAAAGTCTGACACTGTTTCCACTGTTTCCCCATTTATCTCCCATGAAATGATGGGACCAGACGCCATGATCTTAGTTTTCTGAATGTTGAGCTTTAAGCCAACTTTTTCACTCTCCCTTTTCACTTTCATCAAGAGGCTTTTTAGTTCCTCTTCACTTTCTGCCATAAGGGTGGTGTCATCTGCATATCTGAGGTTATTGATATTTCTCCCGGCAATCTTGATTCCAGCTTGTGCTTCTTCCAGCCCAGCGTTTCTCATGATGGACTCTGCATATAAGTTAAATAAGCAGGGTGACAATATACAGCCTTGACGTACTCCTCTCCCAATTTGGAACCAGTCTGTTGTTCCATGTCCAGTTCTAACTCTTGCTTCCTGACCTGCATACAGGTTTCTCAAGAGGCAGGTCAGGTGGTCTGGTAATCTCATCTCTTTCAGAATTTCCACAGTTTATTGTGATCCACACAGTCAAAGGTTTTGGCATAGTCAATAAACCAAAAATAGATATTTTTCTGAAACTCTCTTGCTTTTTTGATGATCCAGCGGATGTTAGCAATTTGATCTCTGGTTCCTCTGCCTTTTCTAAAACCAGCTTGAACATCTGGAAGTTCACGGTTCACGTATTGCTGAAGCCTGGCTTGGAGAATTTTGAGCATTACTTTAGTAGTGTGTAAAATGAGTGCAATTGTGTGGTAGTTTGAGCATTCTCTGGGATTGCCTTTCTTTGGGATTGTAATGAAAACTGACCTTTTCCAGTCCTGTGGCCACTGCTGAGTTTTCCAAATTTACTTTACCAGTTCATAAGTTTTGCTTGTGGCGACTACATTTATATTCCAGAAATGAACCAAATGAGCCCATTGCCTCTTTAAAATGATAGACTTCCAAGGAATTGAGAATTGTGGTCTCCTTTTATTCTTCTATAACAAGTCTTTTGTTTAGGATGGCTTTTCCAAATTTAAGGAAAATAAAGTCAGTTGGTATAATATTCATTCCTTACTAATAGAATCTTGTTTAAAAGCAGATGAAAATTAACAACACAAATGAGTCAAAGTATATTAAGTATCTAATAAGAAAGGATAGCAATTTTCCTTTACTTGGTTTTTATCACTCCTATATGTTTTATTTATAGTTGACAATGTAGATTAAATTAAAGTTCTGTTACAGGGAATAACTGTTGTGTAAATAGACATTGGCATAGTATTTTTATATATATCCTCAGTTATTTAATTCTACAGCCCAAATCATAAACTCAGTAACTATAAAGCAAAAATAAGTTACCTACTGACATGAAAAAGGGAAAATTCACAGGAGAAGAGATATTCATCCATTAAGAACTTTGTTATTTATTTCAATTACTTCTCTCCAAAAGGTAGCTTTTCAAAGTTTACCCTAAATCTCAATCAGGAATCATATGGGTTCTTCTTCCCCACCCTCTTCTCTCAACCCTGCTTAAAATCTGCGAGTGAGTTTAGAATAAGGTCAAAATCCTTAATGTGGATTCCAGATAGACTCTAAGATTCTACACAGTCAGACCCCTACAGTCTGCCCAGCTTGATTTCATTCAATACTCTCCCCAGCTCTCTGCAACAGCATTGCACTAGCCTTCTTTCAGGCCATTGGTTATTTGTCCTCCCACCATAGTACGTTCTATGTGTAGAAGCCTCATCCCAGGACCTTCAGCCTTTTAGCTTAGTAGATGCCTCCTTATCCTTTGTCAAATGATATTTTCTACTGAAAGCCATCCAAGATCATCCTTCTTTTCACATCTTTATCATTATTTCCTTGCACAATGATTTGATTTATATTTTCCTCTCCCAACAGACCAAAACTCTGTCAAGACAGGGGCATTTTCTGGTTTGGCTTATCAGGTTGTTATGTTATCCCCAGTATATAACACGCCACTTGATCCATAATTCTGCTGTTGCTTAGTCACTAACTCATGTCTGATTCTGTGCGACCCCGTGGACTATAGCCTGCCTGGCTCCTCTTTCCCTTCTTTCCCAGGCAAGAATAGTGGAGTGAGTTGCCATTTCCTTCTCCAGGAGATCTTCCAGACTCAGAGATTGAACCGAAGTCTCCTGGATTGGCCGGTAGATTCTTTAACACTGAGCCACCAGGAAAGCCCCATATTAGGTTTTTTAAAATTTACTCCATAAATATTTGCTCCATATTTACTCCATAAATATTTCTTAGAAGAATAATGCCATTAACAACCTAGATATTATGGACTCTGCTTTCTGGCTCTACTTGATCCTCTGCTATTCTGATAACCATCATGGCATTTTATTGCCATTTTTTTTTTTTTACATTAAAGTAGAAAAAATGTAAGCAACCATAAGAGGAGTTATATTCTATAATAATAACATCATCCAAAGTTATAATTTTTGATTTGTGTTAAAAACTTAAGCACTTTCAAATACTTTATTTTCAGCAATGTTTTGTGACATTCTACTTTTAATTTGTTAAATGAGCCTTGAAGAATGTCTTCATTGATATGTGCATGCACACACACATAAGCACTCAATGAGATGATTATTTGAATGTACTATACCTCCAAATAAAATTATCTTGTTTTTTATTACCCCTTAGTTCTTGCCTAAAAGAGGCACGTACTTGAAAAAATGGTGAATGTTGTGCAAATGGATGGTAAAGCGTGAGGGAAACAGTAAAAACCTACTGATTTACTGTGTCAGCTGCAGTTCAAATTGTCTTCATAATATTGTCTATTTAATCCTTGTGACAAACATATGTAAGCACAGAAAAGGAAAATGTTGTACAGTGAAATTTAGGAACTCTTCCAAAGTCCCACTGCTAATCATTGAGGAGCTGAAATCCAGTGCTGACATTTTAACACCAGCAAGTCATGTCTTGACTATGAGAAAGAAATTACTTTCCCCTAAACACATTCTGTCTACATTAACATGACTTTATTTTCAGAAGACTGTTGCTGAGGCAAACAACTTGATTGTTCATTTTTGGAGTTTCCTCCAGATCCTCTCCCAACAGACCTAAACTCTGCAAGATAAGGACGTTGTCTGGTTTGGCTTATAAGGTTATCCCCAGTATATAACACCCTGAGAAAAGAGTGAAAGTGTTAGTTTTTCAGTGGTGTCTGGCTCTGTGTGACCCCATGGACTGTAGCCCGCCAGGCTCCTCTGTCCATGGAATTCTCCAGGAAGGAGTACTGACTGGAGTGGGTTGCCTTTCCCTTCTCCAGGGGATCTTCCCAACCCAGGGATCGAATGTGGGTCTCTTGCATTGCAGGCAGATTCTTTACAATCTGAACCACTAGGGAAGCCCATATAATATCCTACTTGACCCTTGTTAGATAGCATTCACTGATAGTTTAAACTCAAAGACTGTTTGAACCCATTGTCTCAAAATTCTCACATTTCTCTGTTCACCAATTTAAACTACTGATACATCATACATATCCAGTCTTAACTTTCAAAAACACACCTGAAACCACACTTTAAATTCTAAAAGATACCCACTTTGCCTTTCTGCCTCCAGATACTGCCAAAGTTCTGCTAAGGTCATACTGTCTCTTAGTAAGCAAAAATATCATCTTTCTATTGCCAACAGGTTTTATTGGTGATATTTTAGAAGCTGGCATTCAACAGCTATCATTACAGACAAAGATAAAGATGTTCAGATGATTTGCAAGTACTACCTGAATGTATTTCAATGAACCTTTAACACAATGAGATTTATTTAGAAATATGAAGACATAATTTCTACTAGACAAATAACTTTATGTAATATAGTTTTGTTTAGTCATTTGATTTCATAGTTTCATATTGCTGGAATAATTTATTTTATTCTACTAATTCTCTAGATTTAGAACAATCCTAAGGACTACATATTTTATAAGCCAGCAAAGCCAATTTTATTTTCACATAGAAATGGAGAATTTATAGCACAAAGCATGGCTTCATATATACACTTAGAAAATTAATTGCTATCTCTCTTAACACTTTTTGTTACTCTTCTACTACTCCAGGCTTGAGAATAGTTATATAGTGCATGATTTAATTATTTCCTCAAAGCCAGAGAAAAAGAGTATAACTATACAATAGGTGATCCCTAGACCATGTACGCATTCTCCTTTTTATAAACTGCAGACCTAGTGTTGACCCTAGAGATCCTTCAGGCCAAAATATCAGTCTTCAGTTTTCATATATTCTTATTCTTTTTATATGTAACTATAATTAAATAGATGCATATTCAGTACTTATTTTTCTATTTCAACATGTTCACCAGTTCAGAAAATAAGCATTATGAAAATGTCTTGCTATTACTACTTTATCTTTATAATGTGAACAAACTTCTTTGTTTATAGTTGAATGCTGTTTTAAAATTCAGTCCTAATGAGAGAAGAACGAAGTCGGTACAAAATGATAGAACACCTTACAAAATTATAATATACAGTTACATGAAAGGCAGGAGTGATGTGAAGTTCTGTGTTAATTGCTCAGTCGTGTCCGACTCTTTGCAAACCCGTAAACTATAGCCCACCAGGCTCCTCTGTCCAAGGGATTCTCCAGGCAAGAATAGTTGACATGCCCTTCTAGAGGGGATCTTCCCAACCCAGGGATCAAACATGGGTCTCCTGCATTGCAGGCAGATTCTTTACCATCTGAGCCAATAGGGAAGGAGTAGAATTTATAATTTTAAAATCCAGTTTGCATTTTGGTATAAGGACTTTTTACCTGTGTAATTCCTGACCCGTCTGATGGATCCTATGTTGTAGCACCAAGATAACCCTTCAAGAATAAAAGACGGTTTCCCTAGTTTCTGGGCATGCTAGCACACAACTGTTCTCTGCCATCATCCCCTTCAGAAATCAAGGTTGATGCTGTTGCAGATCTGACCTCTGAAGGGTCATGCCAGATCCTAGGACCTTCCATGATGTTTACTGAAGGCTGTGTTAGAACTGCATTGCAACCCCTCCTCCTCCTCTGCCTATCTTGTTTCTTTCTCCTGTCTCCCACACATAATGATCTCAGGCACACTTTCACATAAATGCCTTGCACACACATCTCCATATCAGAATCCTGGGACATTTGCCCTCTGATAACCTTAATTTTCCCACCTGTGAAATTAGGTTCATAATACTATCACCTGTTTTACAGGCTTTTGTTTTAAGTGAAAATATTTGGAATGGGAATGTAGTACCCAAAATTAAGTTATGGCCATTTTGATCATTAGTTTTATCCAGGTGTTTCCCTTAACCAACAAATCTCATCAAGCCCTTAGTCAACTGAGTAGAAATTCAATAGTTATGTCAATAAAAAAATATACAGCTAGCCTCATCTATGAATGACACTTCACATCAACATTTATGTGCCTATGTGAATGCTCAAATATCCTTAGGGTGTGTATAGTATAGTATTTCCCCTACTAATGAGCTAGTTCTCAAAACACAGTAAGTAAGTATTTTGAATCATTTTGCAGCACATAGTACATAGCTTGCTATAGGCTATTTGACATAGTTTCAGCACCCCAGAGTTAAATTTGCAGTTTTAAGGCAGAGGGTGTGTGATCTTTGGGGAACTTTTACCATCTTTGCTTTCTTAATGAACTCTCTGGAATGAAGCCCAAAACTCCTTAGCTGAATGGGGTTGTCTGCCCCTTAGGGCAGTTCAGTCCTTTGAGCTCCTTTGAGCCGTGTTAATGGGAGTCCTTTCCCTGACTTCTACTGGGCTCTGAAGGATACATGCAGAAACATGTCAAGGAGAAAACATGCTTTTGTGTGTTTATGTGCTCCTGGCAAAATATTCAACTTTAAAATACACATTTCAACTCTCCAAGTAAACCCTTTACAAGGTTATTCTAAGAACATTTTTTTTTGTAAATACATTCAAGTTACAAGTTTGTTCAAATTAGGGTTTTTTTTTTAAAATATGTGGTTCAATCAATCTCTCTTTGTTGCCATAGTAATTAAAGAATTCATATCCAAATTAATATCCATTTATATCTGCTAAATAACAAGAAAATAGAAATGAACAAATAGATTAGAAATATTCCTGAGTCTTTAATTAATGTAAAATTGATCTTTAAAAGTACAGATATTTTTTAACTGAAATGAAAACCTTGTACTTAAAAGCATCTCTGAAACAGCCTTATACCGTACAGAAACTAAGCCCAAAATTCCAGACAACATTCCTGTTAGTGAACTATTTTCAGGCCCCAAGCAACCACACAAATATAAAAGTACTATTTGAGCAGAGAGGAAAATAGAAAAAGTTCCCTCAAATGTTGTATTTGAATGAACACAAAGGTCATATGACTGCACGGATTTTCAGATACCAGGGTGATGTTTCTGAGCTACTGTAGGAAGATGATGTGCTCTGAAGTCCCTTCTTCACTGTGACAGGCGCTTGTTCCAAGTCACCTGTATATCTTTGTCATCATGCCACTGGGAGTGTCAACCAATACACCCCGACAAGTCTGATTCACCTGTACCTATTTATAGGGAACATTTTATTAAAAAGTGTTAAAAATGAAGTTCTGTATTATGTTAAAAATATTATAGTGTCAAAGTTAAACAATTATGAATTGAAAACAATATTAACAACCCGTGTGTACATGAGTGCTAAGTCGCTTCAGTCATGTCTGACTCCTTGCCACGCTATGGACTCTAGCCCACCAGACTCCTCTATCCATGGGATTCTCCAGGCAAGAATACTGGAGTGGGTTGCTATGCCCTCCTCCAGGGGATCTTCCCAATCCAGGGATTGAACCCACAGTTCTTACGTCTCCTACATTGGTAGGCACGTTCTTTACCACTAGCACCACCTGGGAAGCCCTATAGATAACCCAGCTATGATTAATTCCTGGTTATGGATTATGTGATCCTATTTGAAGAAATAGGATAATGATGATAATGTTTTTAATATAACTACATACAAGAGTATTATACTATATGATGATGTTTAATGCAGATTAATATATATTATGTATTATGTGTATGGGCTTCCCTGGGACTCAGGGGTAAAGAATTCACCTGTGATGCAGAAGACGCAGGAGGCCCCAGGTTCGAACCCTGGGTCGGGAAGGATCCGCTAGAGGAGGGCATGCCAACGCACTCCAGTATTCTTGCTTGTGAATGCCATGGATAGAGGAGACTGGCAAGCTACAGTCCATGGGGTCACAAATAGTCAGATAGAACTGTACTGAGCAGGAGCATAATTATGTATGTATTATAATGAACATACTGTTATTTTATTTAAGATTTACAAGTTTTCAAAGAGCTTTGAACTACTTCATTTTGGTTTCAATGCCCCTAAAATTTAGTGGACAGGTGAACAGAGTTCATGAGAATAGTAATTAGAATTGGACAATATTTTTTACATCTTATCAAATCTCTTGGTAAACTGGGAATATTTAAATGGCCTGGAGATGAGGGTCACCAGCATGTAGAGAATGATCTGGCTGGCCAGGTCTCAGCCTCAGATTCAGCAGCGCTGAGGGGATAGCTGACCTGATCGGGTGCTTCCCAGACTTGGTTAGTCAGGGATCCCACAGAAAGTTCTGCTTCTGCAGCTGAGGATGACAAGTTGCTTCTCATCCGACTTTCAGAGTGAAAAAGAACAAGTCAGCTTGATAAAGTGACAGGCTTTGAGAGCAGTGACATCAGGAGGAGATTGTGAGAATTTTAAATTGGAAATACCTTGGATGATGAATAAGTATGTAAGAACTTATAGAATTATATACAATGCATTCCATAAAATATTACAGAAATTCATTTAAATCACATTAATCAAATAATCAATTTAGACAGATTTTATGTGAGAATTCACTTGTCTTTTCTTTCTGTAAGAGTAATCTTTTGAAGTTAGAATCAAATATAAGGAGAAATCACCTTGGTGGCTGTGTAGAAATGACTAGGGAATTATAGATAATAAGATTGACTTCTTCCTCTGGTCTTGTCTCCAGGTCATGTAACATTGGTAAACTCACATAATATAACTAAGCATTTGCTTCCTGATAATCTGCAAAGTGGAGATAATGTTATAGCACCTGGGTGGAATTATAACTCGTAAATATGAAACATCAACTCAATTATAGTGAAGCCTGCCTTTCAGTTAATGGTACTTGTGGTCACATGGGGATTGCAGTCTTTCTTCCCCACTAAACAATTCTCTCATCCTCAGGAGCAGATTCCTCATGTTCCTTCTGATATAGAAGTGTTCAGGGCTATGTTTCAATGACTCACTTAAAGATTAATTTGAGTTGGATTACAGGGCTTCCCTGGTGGTTCCTGTGGTAAAGAATCTGCCTGCAATGCAGGATACCTGGGTTTGATCACCAGGTGGAGAAGATCCCCTGGAGAAGAGAATGGCTTCCCACTCCAGTATTCTTGCCTGGAGAATCCCATGGACAGGGGAACCTGATGGATTACAATCCATGGGATCATAAAGAGGCAAACTGATCGACTTTCACTTTCATATGCCCTATGGCTATTTTCCAAACTTCCAGGGAGTTGTTACCTACTTACTTTATATACATTTCCTAGAATCAAAGGCTGTTAATAGCAGTAAAAAAATAATGTGCTAAACTGTTCAAGTTGATTTCTCTTGTCAAATAAGTAAGTGTCCATAAAAAAGAAATTTTCTTAACTCAAAGGTAGGTAAGATAGCCATAACAAACACTGCACTTAAGGTAAATTGTTGAAATCTATTCTTTTTAAAATCAATAACAATTTAAAGATGTCAGTTATTATCATTTCTACAAAGCATCATACTGGAAATTCAAAATGAAACAATATAAATGTAGCAAAAGATGTAAGAGCTGAATAGAACAAATTGTTATTATTTACAAATAATACATCTTTATTTTAAAAATACACACAAATTGAACAGTTCATTGTTAATTGAAAAAGCATTAATATTTACAAAACAATTCCATTTTGTACACAGTAGAATGCAGTTCAAATATATTTGTAACTTGAAATGCCATTTAAGTCATACATAAAGTATGTGTAATTATGTCTAAAAAATAGTATCCCCTTTATAAATAAAATTATAAAATTTTATCCAATCATTAAAAATACCTATTTTGGAGTTAGGATAAGGGGATTAGGAAGTACAAACTACTGTGCTTAAAATAAATAAGATACAATGATAAATAGTACAACACAGGAAATATAGCCAATATCTTTTAATGACTACAGAAGAAATATAACCTTTAAAAATTGTAAATCACTATGTTGAATACCTGAAACTTATTGTACATCAACAATATCAAATAAATAGAGAGATAAATATATGATAGATGGATAAATATACCTAACTAAATCAAAAGCTATCCCATGTTCTTTTGCATATTTTGCTAAATATTGTAAACATGTCAGTTTTACCCCAATTGATCAATATAATCAATATAATTCAAACAGAATCAAAGACAGATCTTTTGGAGTGCATGCATGAACTTGTTATGTAAAATGAATACGAAAGAAAATAAGGCCCAATATAATCAAAAAACTCTGAAGAGGAAAATGGAATAACTTGCCATGTCAGATATGAAGACTTACCCCAGAGCCATTGTATTTATGGGGACATATGAAAGCACAGAAATACTCTTTCTTATAGAGTTTGTGATGGAAGAAACAATACAGCTTAGTGGAGAGCAGATGGACTATTTAATATACAGAGTGTTAAACTTGCATATACATATGGGAAAAAATGGATGCCTAATTCCCACTGTGCATATACAAATAAAAATGAAGGTAAAAAAAAAAAGAGTGTCTAAGGTAAAACTTCTAAAACATTTAGTTGGCAACATAGGAAAATATCTTTAAGATCTTTGAGATAGAAAATAAATTCTTAAATAGAGATTTGACAATACAAATCATAGAAAAATGATTAATTTGACTGCAATAAAATAAAGGATGTCTATGCATTATTAGATGCAATAAACAGAATATGAAGACAAGCCACATAAAATTTTGGAGAAGATATCTGCTTTATGGAAGCAGTGAGCGGTAACTGCACAGTGCTGGGCCAGCAAGCCACAGGACTGGAAAAGGTCCATTTTCATTCCAATCCCAAAGAAAGGCAATGACAAAGAATGCTTAAACTACCACACAATTGCACTCATCTCACATGCTAGTAAAGTAATGCTCAAAATTCTCCAAGCCAGGCTTCAGCAATACATGAACTGTGAACTTCCAGATGTCCAAGCTGGTTTTAGAAAAGGCAGAGGAACCAGAGATTAAATTGCCAACATCCGCTGGATCATTGAAAAAGCAACAGAGTTCCAGAAAAACATCTATCTCTGCTCTATTGACTATGCCAAAACCTTTGACTGTGTGGATCACAATAAACTGTGGAAAATTCTGAAAGAGATGGGAATACCAGACCACCTGACCTGCCTCTTGAGAAACCTGAATGCAGGTCAGGAAGCAAGAGTTAGAACTGGACATGGAACAACAGACTGGTTCCAAATTGGGAGAGGAGTACATCAAGGCTGTATGTTGTCACCCTGCTTATTTAAACTATATGCAAAGTACATCATGAGAAACGCTGGGCTGGAAGAAGCACAAGCTGGAATCAAGATTGCTGGGAAAAATATCAATAACCTCAGATATGCAGATGGCACCATCCTTATGGCAGAAAGTGAAGAGGAACTAAAGAGCCTCTTGATGAACGTGAGAGAGGAGAGTGAAAAAGTTGGCTTAAAGCTCAACATTCAGAAAACTAAGATCATGGCATCTGGTCCCATCACTTCATGGCAAATAGATGGGGAAACAGTGACTGACTTTATTTTTTGGGCTCCAAAATCACTGCAGATGGTGATTACAGCCATGAAATTAAAAGACGCTTACTCCTTGGGAGGAAAGTGATGACCAACCTAGACAGCATATTAAAAAGCAGAGACATGACTTTGCCAACAAAGGTCCATCTAGTTAAGGCTATGTCTTTTCCAGTAGTCATGTATGGATATGAGAGTTAGACTATAAAGAAAGCTGAGAACAGAGCAATTGATGCTTTTGAACTGTGGTGTTGGTGAAGACTCTTAAGAGTCCCTTGGACTGCAAGGAAATCCAACGAGTCCATCCTAAAGGAAATCAGTCCTGAGTGTTCTTTGGAAGGACTGATGTTGAAGCTGAAACTCCAATACTTTGGCCACCTGATGCAAAGAACTGAATCCTTGGAAAAGACCCTGATGCTGGGAAAGATTGACGGTGGGAGGACAAGGGGACGACAGAGGATGCGATAGTTGGATGGCATCACCGACTCAATAGACATGAGTTAGGGTAAACTCTGGGAGTTGGTGATGGACAGGGAGGCTTGGCTTGCTGCAGTCCATGGTGTTGCAAAGAGTCAGACATGACTGAATGACTGAACTGAACTGAATCTGCCTTAGATATATCAATTAAGAATTAATATTCATAAATTTAATTTACAACTGTATATCAGAGAATTAATCTAATTAAAAAATGAATTAAGACAGAATCAGACATGTTATAAGAAGAAACAAGGATCACCAAGTTACTGGTAGGAGTATAAACTAGTACAGCCACGTTGCAAAATAGTTTGGCTTAACTTAACAAAGTTTACTATCGTTTATATTATGTTCCAGAAATTCTACTCCAAAATAGAGTTTTCTATTCAGAAAATTCTTGCACATATGTTTCCAGAAGATGTTTATAATAATATATAAAACATCATCTTTTTATTAGCAAAAACTGTTACCACCCCAAATGTCTGTCAACAGTATAATGAGTAAATAAGTTATTGCAGTGTTGCAACAAAGTTCTACAAAGCCCAACCACAGACATTCTAAGTTATTCATATTAAAAAAATAATAAAATATGAAACAGCAAAATCACAGAACACACTATTTGTCTTTATATATAACACAAAATAGGGAAAATAAATCATAAATTTTTCAGAGATATCTATTTACATAATAAAATTAAAGAAAGCTAGAAAATGGTTGTTAAGTATCCAAGATGATATTAACTGTTAGGGGAGGTAGTGAGGGAACTTGTTCAAAGAATGATATACTGTGCTTTCAAATACTAACTGTTAGGTCAGTTAGTATTTCTATAATACTTTTTTTCAGTTGTACATATATTTGCAATTGGACTAGGGTATATTTCATCAAAAATATATTTGATGTAACATTTAAGATGCATTTGTCATCTAAACTGGTGAGATTTGGTCTAACGTCTCCCAGACAAGTATCAGTTAAAGTCTATGAATTGTTTTTGAACCTCAATCAGGAATTGTTGGAAAATGTATTCTTTTGTAGATATAAGTCACTCTTAGGAATTGAGTCATGAGCTACCTCTCTCAGAGTTTTGATCTAGAAAGAATATGTTTCCACAGTGCCTGCACTCATGTGTTCCTTGCTTTCATTTCATAACATGGTAAATGCAGGGAAGAATTACATTAACCCCCAGCCTCACCTAGATATTGTGGTATACTTCTTTCTCTTTTGATCAATTACCTCTTTTTTAACCTCTCCCTTTCTTCTCCAGACACTGATTTTGAAAATAAATCAACTCTGCTGTAGGCAGAGATCACCACAGTGTCTGAAGAATCATTTTACCTTTATGATCAGAGAATATTTGGGGTTTTACTCCCATTTAAGCTCAAGGCATTTCTTCTCTGAAATCACAGAGAGAAGGTAGAATGCTCACGTGGCAAATAATTCTCTAGAGAATTTACTTTAAAAGGCAGTACAGTCATTGTAAATTATCTGAAATACTGAAAACAGTTCAGTTCAGTTCAGTCGCTCAGTCATATCTGACTCTTGGCAATTCCATGGACTGCAGCATGCCAGGCCTCCCTGTCCATCACCAATTTCCAGAATTTACCCAAAGTCATGTCCATTGAGTCAGAGATGCCATGCAAACATCTCATCCTCTGTCATCCCCTCTCCTCCTGCCCTCAATCTTTCCCAGCATCATGATCTTTTCAAATGAGTCAGCTCTTCACATCAGGTGACCAAAGTACTGGAGTTTCAGCTTCAACATCAGTCCTTCCAAAGAACACTCAGGACTCATCTCCTTTAGGATGGACTGGTTGGATATCCTTGCAGTCCAAGGGACTCTCAAGAGTCTTCTCCAACACCACAGTTCAAAAGCATCAATTGCTCTGTTCTCAGCTTTCTTTATAGTCTAACTCTCATATCCATACATGACTACTGGAAAAGACATAGCCTTAACTAGATGGACCTTTGTTGGCAAAGTCATGTCTCTGCTTTTTAATATGCTGTCTAGGTTGGTCATAGCTTTTCTTCCGAGGAGTAAGCATCTTTTAATTTCATGGCTGCAATCACCATCTGCAGTGATTTTGGAGCCCCCAAAAATAAAGTCAACCACTGTTTACACTGTTTCCCCATCTATTTGCCATGAAGTGATGGGACCATATGCCATGTTAGGGTTAGGGTTAGGGTTAGTTTTCTGAATGTTGCGCTTTAAGCCAACTTTTTCACTCTCCTCTTTCACTTTCATCAAGAGGCTTTTTAGTCCTTCTCCACTTTCTGCCATAAGGGTGGTATCATCTGCATATCTGAGGTTTTATTGATATTTCTCCTGGCAGTCTTGAATCCAGCTTGTGCTTCTTCCAACCCAGGGTTTCTCATGATGTACTCTGCATATAAGTTAAATAATCAGGGTGATAATATACAGCCTTGATGTACTCCTTTTCCTATTTGGAACCAGTCTGTTGTTCCATGTCCAGTTCTAACTGTGGCTTCCTGTCCTGCATTCAGATTTCTCAAGAGGCAGGTCAGGTGGTCTGGTATTCCCATCTCTTTCAGAATTTTCCCCAGTTTATTGTGATCCACACAGTCAAAGGCTTTGGCATAGTCAATAAAGCAGAAATAGATGTTTTTCTGGAACTCTTGCTTTTTCGATGATTCAGCAGATGTTGGGAATTTAATCTCTGGTTCCTCTGACACTTCTAAAACCAGCTTGAACATCTGGAAGTTCACAGTTCATGTATTGCTGAAGCCTGGCTTGGAGAATTTTGAGCATTACTTTACTAGCGTGTGAGATGAGTGCAATTGTGTGGTAGTTTGAGCATTCTTTGTCATTGCCTTTCTTTGGGATTGGAATGAAAACTGATCTTTTCCAGTACTGTGGCACTGCTAAGTTTTCCAAATTTGTTGAATATTGAGTGCAGCACTTTCACAGCATCATCTTTCAGGGTCTGAAATAGCTCAACTGGAATTCCATCACCTCACTATCTTTGTTCGTAGTGATGCTTCCTAAGGCCCACTTGACTTCACATTCCAGGATGTTTGACTCTAGGTGAGTGATCACACCATCATCATTATCTGGATTGTGAAGATCTTTTTTGTACTGTTCTGTGTATTCTTGCCACCTCTTCCTAATATCTTCTGCTTCTTTTAGGTCCATACCATTCTTATTCTTTATTGAGCCCATCTTTGCATAAAATGTTCCCTTGGTATCTCTAATTTTCTTGAGGAGATCTCTAGTCTTTCCCATTCTGTTATTTTCATCTACCTCTTTGCACTGATCTCTGAGGAAGGCTTTCTTATCTCTCCTGGCTATTCTTTGGAACTCTGCATTCAAATGGGAATATCTTTCCTTTTCTCCTTTGCTTTTTGCTTCTCTTCTTTTCACAGCTATTTGTAAGGCCTCCTCAGACAGCCATTTTGCTTTTTTTACATTTCTTTTCCATGGGGACAGTCTTGATCCCTGTCTCCTGTATAATGTCACGAACTTCCCTCCATAGTTCTTCAGGCACTCTGTCTATCAGATCTAGTCCCTTAAATCTATTTCTCACTTCCACTGTATAGTCATAAGGGATTTGATTTAGGTCATACCTGAATGGTCTAGTGGTTATCCCTACTTTCTTCAGTTTAAGTCTGATTTTGACAATAAGGAGTTCATGATCTGAGCCACAGTCAGCCCCCGGTCTTGTTTTTGCTGACTGTATAGAGCTTCTCTATCTTTGGTGACAAAGAATATAATCAGTCTGATTTTGGTGTTGACCATCTGGTGATGTCCATGTGTAGAGTCTTCTCTTGTGTTGTTGGAAGAGGGTGTTTGTTATGACCAGTGCGTTCTCTTGGCAAAACTCTATTAGCCTTTGCCCTGCTTCATTCCGTACTCTCAGGCCAAATTTGCCTATTACTCCAGGTGTTTCTTGGTTTCCTACTTTTGCATTCTGGTCCCCTGTAGTGAAAGGGACATCTTTTTTGGGTGTTAATTCTAAAAGGTCTTGTAGGTCTTCATAGAACCATTCAACTTCAGCTTCTTCAGCATTACTGGTTGGGGCATAGGCTTGGATTACCATGATATTGAAACGTTTGCCTTGGAAACAAACAGAGATCATTCTGTCATTTTTGAGATTGCATCCAGATACTGCATTTCGGACTCTTTTGTTGACTATGATGGCTACTCCATTTCTTCTAAGGGATTCCTCCCCACAGTAGTAGATATAATGGTCATCTGAGTTAAATTCACCCATTCCAGTGCATCTTAGTTTGCTGATTCCTAGAATGTCAACATTCACTCCTGCCATCTCCTGTTTGACCACTTCCAATTTGCCTTGATTCATGGACCTAACATTCCAGGTTCCTATGTAATATTGCTCTTTATAGCATCGTACCTTGCTTCTATCACCAGTCCCATCCACAGCTGGGTGCTGTTTTTGCTGTGGCTCCATCCCTTCATTCCTTCTGGAGTTATTTCTCCACTGATCTCCAGTAACATATTGGGCACCTATCGACCTGGGGAGTTCCTCTTTCAGTGTCCTATCATTTTGCCTTTTCATACTGTTCATGGGGTTCTCAAGGCAAGAATACTGAAGTGGTTTGCCATTTCCTTCTCCAGTGGACCACATTCTGTCAGATCTCTCCACCGTGACCCGTCCGTCTTGGGTGACCCCACACGGCGTGGCTTAGTTTCATGTTAGATGCAATTTGGTCTTCATAGCAAACTTCAAATATTAATGCATAAGATATTCAGACTGTTGAGGTAATTCAGCCCTCTAAATCTTAAGACATGATCACTTAAAAATATGGTCAAACAAACAAACAGCCAAAACAAAGCAATAGAAGTTAGCCGGCCCAGGTGTCTCCATCTCATTCACGAACAAAGAGAAATGGGGCAAGAAGTGAACTTTTCCCATCCAACGTAACCATTCAGCAAAGCCAAGAGCTATATGGGAGTAAGCTCTTAGATCCTCCCCTGGATAATATAGGTTGATTAGCAAAGTCTTTTTAAAAAATGCGTAGCAAAATTATTTCTTTTTCCCTTTTCTCCTCCCGACATTTCTCTTTCCCCCCTCTCTTTATCCTTATGGGAAAAAATAAATAAGGAAATGAGCCATTAACCTTCATAATCTTTCATCCCTTTGAACTTCTCTGAGCCTATCTCTAACTGCTACACCCAAGTAAAACAAATGTAATTGTTAGTTTTCCCAGCCACTGACATGTTATACGTCTATCAGCTAGAAGCAATTTGTAAGTTTCTAGTATCTATGCCTCTATGAGATAATGTCTGTCAGACACACATCACAATCCCCTGGGATATTGGAGATACTCAGCCTCCATTAATCTTTTATTTTATTTTTTAATTCTTGTTGTTATTCCTTTTGTATTCAATCTAATAGCTTGAGGACTTCCCTGTTAGCTCTGCTGGTAAAGAATCCGCCTGCAATGCAGGAGACCTGGGTTCAACCCCTGGGTTGGAAAGATCCCCTGGAGAAGGGGACAGTTACCCACTCCAGCATTCTGGCCTGGAGAGTTCCATGGACAGTATAGTCCATGGGGTGGCAGAGTCGGACACAACTGAGCGAATTTCAGTTCACTTCACAATAGCTTGAATATATATCAGGAACTTGGTTTAGAAATGTATAACCCCCTAAAAAGACTCTAAATATAATATGATTGGAGTTTCTAATTATTATTCATAATTTAAAAAAAAAATAGGTCTCCCAAAAGATTCTCTTTTGTTTGATGGGGTGAGACAGATAATTTTTTTAATAAACAGAAACATTTACAACTGAAATAGGTCACTGCCACACACAAATCATTGAACTTGCTAAAATGTGTTCTGAAACCCCAGACTGGACGCCTGACCTATGTCTTTACACAGGTGCTCTGAAAACATAACAATAATAAAGTGGAAAGTGTGCCTCTTCCTTTTCAGCTAGCTTTGCTTAGCATTACATTGGTACTGGATTTACATCTCCCCTGTTATTTCTTTCACGGGACAGAGGCAAAGTTTGTGCCAGGTGACTCTGTGGGTTTGCATTGACTATGGAAGCTCTTTTAGCTTGGGATCATTTTTCTAACAATTCACTGCAGTGACAGCAGGAAATTATCCCTACAGAAGAATCTAGCAATGCTGGGGCAAAAAAAAAAAAAAAAATCTAGTTTTGGAGTCATGTGTTCCTTTTCCACAAATACTGAAGTCATTAACACGGATTACATAATGAATGAAAAACTTGTGACAACCCGTTGAGAAGATCTGCCCTGGTCATTAGCAAGTGGAGGAAGTCTCCCCAGGTCTGCGTGAGTAATTTGTAAGTGAAACAGTACTAAACGATATGCCTACCCCCTAGCTTTTTTTTTTTTTTTTTTTCTGTTTAATGCAAATGGCTGGAAATCCCTTGGTACAGGCATCAGTTTGGAAGTAGTTGTGGAATTTTACTTAAACTACACACACTGAAGGATTGACCCTTTAGGTGTGAGACTTGGCAGCTGAGCTGCATGGAAAATACATAAGTAGTCAAAGAAGAAACCCAAACACTAGGGAGAGGTGGATGCCAATGTATCCTTTCCATCTGTGGCAGTCCCTGCTGAGCGGGTGCTTAGGTTAGAAAACAATGTAATAAGCACTGGCTGCATACTTGGTATACCAGCACACAGATGTTGTCATGCCGTCCCCAAATGCAAGGAGAGATCTTTTTTCTGTTAAAACTTTGTCAGGGATAAAAGCTGACTCACAGTTCATGTATTACGTTCCTCCTATCTAAGCTTTGAAATCAATGCTGTAACTAGAAATCAGAGCCCTTCAAATGACATTTCAGAATGGACCACCACCTTCTAAAATGGTATAATCACACTGCCTTCCAAATATAGGTATTCAATAAATATTTGTTGAATTAAGCTGAACTCCAAAACAAACAGTTCTGCAGTTATTATTCAGTCTAAGAACTACTTAGGCTTATTCCCAAGGATAATAAAAAGGAATACTTAAAAATTTTTCCTATACAGATGAGAATCATATGAGCAATTTAACTTTTAACAAGCTGAAAACCCGAGAGTTTGGAAGCAGTAGCCTATTTTAAGTGCAGAATGTGGAGAAGTCCTGGATATACATACCCTTTATGTATTTGTTATTTTCTTTTTAATCTTAATACCATAATGATGGGGGGAAATGCAGCATAATGACATGATTAAATCAAAGTTAAATGTTTAGAACTGTGTTAGATAATGGAACATATAGAACATACTGGCAGGTACCTCTGGACATTTGCTACTGAGAATGATCAGGGGGAATGTCTGTCCTGTGACTATGTGTCCTTCCCTTTTCAGATGAGGAATCTGAACTTGATTATAAAGAAGAAACCCAAATATTTCCCTGTAACACACTGTGTCTCTCTGGTTATTGGACAAATATAAAATATTTCAGTCTATTACAAAGGGAACCTAGAAACTAATGCAGACAGTAGAATCCTATTTGGGAGGCAGTACAAGTTGGATTCTACTTTTCATAATGCAGATTTAAAACTAAGGCTTTTCTGTTTATGAATTGGGTAACTTTTGACAGATTATCTTTCTGAGTGTTAGTTTCCATGTTATACTAACCTGTTATTAGAAACAAATATAAAGCAACTTGCACTGCATCTAGTAGATTGTTGATACTCAGTGAATACTAGTTACCTCCACTTCTTTCTCTTATGACCACCTAGGAGTGTTTTTCTTTCCCATTCGTGATTGTCTCCAATTATTTTGCTACGCAGGCAAACTGGTCATGCCTTTTGTCCTATGAAAATGAGTAAAGAGCTTCAGGAGATTGCCCCAAAATAATTAAGACAGAAAGTCTGTAAAGTCACAAGATGGAACCCCATTAGATATTGAAGGTTTAATTCTAAGACTATAAAGATGAGAAAAGAAATACTACAGAATTTTTGAAAGAAAGAGCATTTAACATTTTGGCTAGTCAGTCTGGACATCTTGCTATTAGCATTGAAAGAAAAACAGAAATTGATAGTGGTTGTTTTCCACTGATAGAATCTAGAGTAATCACTGACATAGATTGTCTCTTTTTTTTTCAAAATTGGAATATAATTGCTTTAAAATGTTACGTTAGTTTCTGCCGTACTGCCACATGAATCATCTATATGGATACTTTCGTCCCCGCCCTCTGGAGCCTCCGTCTCTTCCACTCCCATTCCACCCGTCTGGGTCATCACAGGGCACTGCGTGTGCTCAGCGCTATCCCGAAAAGAGAAAAACAAATATTGTATATTAATGCATATATATGGAACCTAGAAAAACGGTACATTATTGCAAAGCAGAAATAGAACACAATGAAGACAACAGACTTAAACACACAGAGGGAAGGGGAGGGTGAGATGAATTGTGAGAGCAGTACCACTGACATATATACCATCAGCCAGTCAGCCAGTTCAGTCGCTCCGTCGTGTCTGCCTCTTTCTGACCCCATGAACCGCAGCAAGCCAGGCCTCGCTGTCCATCACCAACTCCCAGAGTTTACCCAAACTCATGTCGACTGAGTCGGTGATGCCATCTAGCCATCTCATCCTCTGTCGTCCCCTTCTCCTCCTGCCCCCAACCCCTCCCAGCATCAGGGTCTTTTCCAATGAGTCAACTCTTCACATGAGGTAGCCAAAGTATCAGAGTTTCAGCTTCAGCATCAGTCCTTCCAACGAACACCCAGGACTGATCGCCTCTAGGATGGAAGGGTTGGATCTCCTTGCAGTCCAAGGGACTCTCAAGAGTCATCTCCAACACCACAGTTCAAAAGCATCAATTTTTTGGTGCTCAGCTTTCTTCACACTCCAATTCTCACATTCATACATGACCAGTGAAAAACCATAGCCTTACTAGATGGACCTTTGTTGGCAAAGTAATGTCTCTGCTTTTTAATATGCTATCTAGGTTGGTCATAACTTTCCATCCAAGGAGTAAGCATCTTTTAATTTCATGGCTGCAGTCACCATCTGCAGTGATTTTCAAGCCCAGAAAATTTAAGTCTGACACTGTTTCCTCTGTCTCCCCATCTATTTTTCGTGAAGTGATGGGACCAGATGCCATGATCTTAGTTTTCTGAATGTTAAGCTTTAAGCCAATTTTTTCACTCTCCTCTTTCACTTTCATCAAGAGGCTTTTTAGTTCCTCTTCACTTTCTGCCATAAGGATGGTGTCATCTGCATATCTGAGGTTATTGATACTTCTCCCGGCAATCTTGATTCCAGCTTGTGCTTCATCCAGCCCAGCGTTTATCATGATGTACTCTGCATATAAGTTAAATAAGCAGGGTGACAATATACAGCCTTGATGTACTCCTTTTCCTATTTGGAATCAGTCTGTTGTTCCATGTCCAGTTCTAACTGTTGCTTCCTGACCTTCACATAGGTTTCTCAAGAGGCAGGTCAGGTGGTCTGGTATTCACATCCCTTTCAGAATTTTCCCCAGTTTATTGTGATCCACACAGTCAAAGGTTTTGGCATAGTCAGTAAACCAAAAATAGATGTTTTTCTTGAACTCTCTTGCTTTTTCGATGATCCAGCGGATGTTGGGAATTTTATCTCTGGTTCCTCTGCCTTTTCTAAAACCAGCTTGAACATCTGAAAGTTCATGGTTCACGTATTGCTGAACCCTGGCTTGGAGAATTTTGAGCATTGCTTTGCTAGCATGTGAGATGAGTGCAATTGTGCAGTAGTTTGAGCATTCTTTGGCATTGCCTTTCTTTGTGATTGGAATGAAAACTGACCTTTTCCAGTCCTATGACCACTGCTGAGTTTTCTAAATTTGCTGGCATATTGAGTGCAACACTTTCACAGCATCATCTTTCAGGATTTGAAATAGCTCAACTGGAATTCCATCACATCCACTAGCTTTGTTCATAGTGATGCTTTCTAAGACCCACTTGACTTCACATTCCAGGATGTCTGGCTCTAGGTGAGCGATCACACCATCATGATTATCTGGATCGTGAAGATCTTTTTTGTACAGTTCTTCTGTGTATTCTTGCCACCTCTTCTTAATATCTTTTGCTTCTGTTAGGTCCATACCATTTCTGTCCTTTATTGAACCCATCTTTGCATGAAATTTTCCCTTGGTACCTCTGATTTTCTTGAAGAGATCTCTAGTCATTCGCATTCTGTTGTTTTCCTCTATTTCTTTGCATTGATCACTGAGGAAGGCTTTCTTATCTCTCTTTGCTATTCTTTGGAACTCTGCATTCACATGGGTATATCTTTCCTTTTCTCCTTTGCTTTTCACTTCTCTTCTTTTCACAGCTATGTGTAAGCCCTCCTCAGACAACTATTTTGCCTTTTTGCAATTCTTTTCCATGGGAATGTTCTTGATCCCTGTCTCCTGTACAATGTCAGGAACCTCTGACCATAGTTCATCAGGCAGTCTGTCTCTCAGATCTAGTCCCTTAAATCTATTTCTCACTTCCACTGTATAGTCATAAGGGATTTGATTCAGGTCATACCTGAATGGTCTATATACCATATATACCATAGCATGCATTTAAAAAAAAAAAAAAAAGGTTCTCTCTGATTGAACTGTTGCCAGTGTCTTCTCATCCTTTCCTTGGCTTGTACACTTGAACAAAACAGTAACATAGTTTCTGACAACTCAAGGCCACATCCCTAGTATAACCCTCCCGCCACCCACCAATACCACCACTTTAAAATGTCTGAGAAAACAAGGCTGCAGAAAGAATTTACTGTTTGTCCCGCCCAACACACCTGAAGATAAGAGACCCATCTCTGTGGAAGAAGAGCCTAACTTTGATAAGCATCAGTTAACAAGACAAAAGCAGACAGATTTCATAGGGCCCAACTCCTCAGTTCCCCCCCACCTTTTTTTTTTTTGGTAAAGTTTTTCCTTCTGACTTCTGAGTTTCTGCTCATTCCCCTCTCTCTGCTCCCATTCTCCCTTTGAAACTCTGAGTCCCCTCTGTACAAACTGCAGCTGAACTCATATCAAGCTAGACTCTTTCCCCTATGACAATAGTATGTTGCTGATTAAAATCCACCCTTATTTCTTTAACTAATGTTTGATTTAGTTGACACCATACATACACCTGGTATCATTAATCAAAATCTTTGATACCTTCCCCAGAAAAACTACTTACGACCGGATATTAAGGACAGAATACTTGTGTCTTCCCAAAATGCAATGATGAAATTTAGTCTTCAATATGATGATATTTGGAGGTAGGGCCTTTGAGGGGTAATTATGTAATAAGGTGGAGCCCTCATGAATAGGATTTGTGTCTGAACCTAGAGGAGGATTCTCAACAGAGCCAGACCATGCTGGCAGCCTCATCTTGAACTTACAGCCTCCAAAACAGTGAGAAATACATAATTTATTGCTGATAAACCATGCAGTCAATGGTACTTCATTATAGGAACCCAACGTAAGACAAGGGAAACGTAAGATTTGTCAATTCCATCACCTACTGATTTCCTTTATGCTATTTACTGCCAGAATAAATCTGAAATATATCTCTTGTGACACTGAAGGAATTTGAGGATTCAGAAGTACAGATGGTGTTTACAGCTCTTCTTAAAATTGGCACTCGTGACTTTGAAAGCAAATACGTTTATATTGGGTGTGAAATGCTGACTAGAAAAACTATATTGGATTTGATCTCCTGTATATAAAGCTGGAATGACGAGTTTCTTCTTTACAGAGGAAATTGAGCCCATCAGATATGTTTACTAGGACTTTCCTCTTTCTTCTGTGTTCCTACCCCATTGTGCCAGCATACATCTTTAATTTTCCTGCTAGATTTACCCTCTACTTGTTAACTTTACATCCTTTCCAAAGTCCTCCAAGACCTTGCTTAAAAGATACCTTTCATCTCAAATATTTGTCACTATACTGTCACTAAATTATATTTCTTAATGCATTTGTTTTTTTTCTGCCACCAAAGATACTCTTTCAAAGATGGTCTCTTAGGGTTCTCAGCTCCTAGTCATCACTAATCACACTGCATTCCCATGCCAATATTCATCTAGCTTGTAGAATATTTTTGAGAGGTAGTATGCTTCTTTGGAAAAAAGAAACAATAAAGATTTCCTAAGATGCTAACCTAGTCTATTTTAACTGTCTTCCTATGTGGTCTTTCTGTAGCATCTGACAATGCTGGCAATCTTACAGTTTTCTTCTGTTTTCTTGGCTTCTTAGAAACTATTCATATGTGTTTTCCTTTTATTTTTCTCCATATTTTCAGTTGTTTTAAAATCTAACTTGAGTCCCTTGTTAAATGGCATTATAGACACTATGAACACTGAGGCAGAAAGG
The DNA here is from genome assembly GCF_963930625.1 of Muntiacus reevesi. Taxonomy (NCBI): domain Eukaryota; kingdom Metazoa; phylum Chordata; class Mammalia; order Artiodactyla; family Cervidae; genus Muntiacus; species Muntiacus reevesi. Next base: position 39,964,453 of record NC_089261.1, on the reverse strand, counting down.
AGGAGTTTGATAATGGGAGGAGTTTAATGATAGTTTGATAATAGAATGATTTTGTATATCAGAGACATTCAATGTAATTGAAGCATAGAGAACAAGGAACTGGACTGTTGTGTGTATTTGTGTGTGTGTGTGTGTGTGTGTGTGTGTGTGTGTGTGTGTGTCTTAACAGAAATTTATTCTCTCACAGTTCTGGAGGCTAGGAGTTCAAAATTAACGTGCTGGCAGGACTGCTCTCTCTGCAGGTTCTGAGGGCTAATCGGTTCGTATCTTTCTTTCAGCTTCTCACGTTTCCAGCAACCCTTTGTGTTCCCTCTTGTTATGGATACATTTTGTATGACTGCATATACCTTGTTACTGAGTTCAGGTGTTATCATGCGCTATGGTCTGATGTTCCCTACCCACGTGCATATGGAGAAATCCTCATGCCCCATGTGATGGTATTAAGAGGAGGGCCAGATTCCACAAGTTAAGGGCTCAGTCCCACAAGACTGAGACCCTCCTCCCAGCTTCAGATGTCAGTTGCAAGCCCAGGTGGCCCTCTGTGCTACTGTCTAACCGGCTATAGACTGCAGTTTCCCATGACCCCCTCGTTGGACTTTAGACACCAGTTGCAAGTCTAAGTTGTTATCTGTACTTTTGATTGACTGGCTCTAAATCAGAGCTTGCCAGGTCCTCCTCCTTGGGTTCCATAATTTGCTAAAGGCTCCCAGAACTTATAGAAACAGTTATCCAGTTGAACAGTAAAATTTAATATAGTAGTCTTATATTAAAAAATTAAGTATAATTTATAAAGGTGAACATATATTTTGCTCTTGTTATACATAACAAAAATTACAAAGTAAATCAACTAATATATACATGCTAATGGTCATATCAAAATATTACTTTATTCCAGTCAAGAAAGATAATTTAGTTTAATTTTTTGAGATAATTCCTATTTTCCACAAGAGGCCACACAATCTTAAGTAGCATTTTCAAATTTTATTAGTTTCAGGACAAAGCAATGCATAAATATACATCTTTGCAAAAAAAAAAAGTTCATTTCTCTAGTTTTCAGAAACTCAGCAGGTGTGAAGCATAAAAAATAACAGATGGGAAAGTCAAAGAAGAAAAAAAAAACTGGGAAACATTGCAGATAATTCTACTTACTATAATAGAACATAGTGTTAAAAGGGTGGCCTGTTTATTTTCACATTTCTCACTGAAATAATTAACATGGAATATAACTCCTAGCATTTCTTGGGACCTAGGAATGAGAAATTATTCTTTCTATCTTGAATAAAATTCCATTCCACTTCACATAATTGTGATTGCCAATAGAACTGAATATTAAAAATACATATTTCATAATGAATAAATATCCATGCCCACCACTGAGTCATTTAACAAATGACTTTATTTTTTAAAATTTTCAGCTTTACTGAAGTAAAAGACAAAATTGTAAGATATTTAAAATATACCTCCTGATGATTAGCAAATGCCAACTTTATTTTTTTAGAAATGTAACTTAAAATAAAAATGTATGAAGTGTAGTTGGTTTTCACTGTTGTGCTAAGTTCCACGGTACTGCAAGGTGATTCAGTTACACACATATACATGCATATATGTTCTTTTCCATTATGGTTTATCACAAGATATTGAATATAGTTTTCTGTGCTATACAGTAGGACCTTGTTTTTCATCCATTCTAGATGTAATAATTTGTTATCTGCCAATCCCAAACTCCCAATCATCCCCTCTCCCATCCTTCTCCCCCTTAGAAACCACACATCTAATCTCTGTGTCTGTAAGTCTATTTTACAGATATGTTCATTTCTGTCATATTTTAGATCTCATATAAAAGTGATATCATATGGTATTTGTCTATCTGTTTCTGACTTACTTTGCTTAGTGTGAAACCTCTAGGTCTATCCATGTAGCTGTAAATGGCATTATTTCACTCTTTTCTATGGCCGAGTAATGTTTTTGTGTATATATAATAGCGCATCTTCTTTATTTATTTACCTGTCAGTGGACATTTAGGTTGTTTCCATGTCTTGGCTAATGTAAATAGTGCTTCTATGAATGCAGGGCTCTATATATCTTAATTTTGTCTGGGTATATGCCCAGGAGTGGAATTGCTGGATCTTTTGGCACCTTTAGTTTTTGGAAGAAACTGCATACTGTTTTCCATAGTAGTTGCACCAATTTACATTCCTACCTCCAGTGTAAGAGAGTTCCCTTTTCTCCACACCCTCTCCAGCAAGCAAATGACGTATTTAAATGTTATACCATCATCCCTATATGTTTCTTTCCAAACATAGGTAAAGGAACATTTATAATAATGCTCACATTTACTTATCAAAAATTGGATAGTTTCATTGAAAATTTCTTAATTTAGCTAAATTAAGTTCTTTCTAACCACAATAACAAAGGAATTAATTATTCATAAAATGCAAATCAGTTTTTCACATAAACTTCCTTCTTAAGCTTATTTTGCCAATGGTACCACCACATTTTAGTATATCTAGATTTGAAGTCTTAGAATTATATTTGCCCACTATTATATTTTGCTTCATCAACTCCTACTCCATATCGTGTTGCTTTTTACTTGAAAATGGCTCTTGTATTTATCTTTTTCTTCCCACTCTAGTTATCTTAACTTAGGTGCTTTATTAACACACACACCTTTGTACAAGAATATCCTTCCAATAGCCTCTTTACTCCCATTTGGCCTCGAGTAACTGACTACACTTATTTTATAATTACTTTTTTAAAGCATTGATTATATAGCTTGGTTGAACACTTTACAAGGCATATTGGCTAACTCATTAAGTATCTTTCAAAATCTACCCAATATCTTTGTTTCCAGATTTATTTCCTAGTATTTGCCCAATGCAAATTATCTGCTCCCAAAATACTATTTGCATTTCTAAACATCATCTGTATCTCCTATACATGAACCCAGTATGCCAAAGACATAAGAATGTCTTGCACTACCCCCAACTCTGGAAGGTTGATCACATCAGCTTTTCCCCTTGGTATGCCCCTTGCAACTTATTTTACTATTCTATCATTCCTCCAGTTCTTTATTCTGACATTATCTCTCTATGAAGTCTTCTATAACCACCCAAAATATATTTTTATCTCCTCTAATCTCTCCTTGTGTATCATTTATGGGATATGTCCAAGCATATTCCTCCTAAGAAATTCTCAAAAACTGTGTCCTTTTATGTCATCAAGTTACTACTCCTTATAGTAAGTGTGTTAGTCACTCAGTCATGTCTAACTCTTTGACTATAGCCCTCCAAGCTCCTCTATCCATGGAATTATCCAGGAAAGAATACTAGAGTGGGTAGCCTTTCCCTTCTCCAGGGGATCTTCCCAACCCAGGGATCAAACCCAGGTCTCCTGCATTGCAGGCAGATTCTTCACTGTCTGAGCCACCAGGGAAATGCCATTCCTTATAGTGTAAATACTAATTATCATAATATAGTATAATTTTAATAGTATAAATACTGATTGTTTCACACTGTTACAGTGTCTCTTTTCATTAGTCTAGTTACATACATGTATGAAAAATTTAAAGATAAATTACCATTTCCACAGATAAAATTGGCAAAAACAGACAATGAAACAACAACATTAGTCCCTTTAACATAGTATGTGGTTGGCAAAAATTTGGAAAAACACTTTGGCAGTAGTACTCTGGGCTTTAAAACCTGATGCCTAAAAATTTAAGCTTAAAATGGCACCTGGCCAGCATCCATTGACTCTCTTTTCTAAATTGCTATCAAAGTAACAACCAAGACAAAATAAATAAATACACACTCAGGCACATAAAGAAAATTAAGACCAACAATCAATCAAATTTCATAATATGGAAAAGAGTTAGACTGACAGCAAGGCTGATACAAGTGAATAAAGTAATTTCAGTTAATTATATTGACTAGTTATTAATACATCCTGCTATACCAAAAGAGATTACATATGCTGTCCCATTACACTTGTAACAAGAGTATAAGCCTATATAAAAATGTATAGGGAGAAGCTGTCTTTTCCCCAACTTGTTCCTCTTTGATTTAGAAATGTAAGATATACAGTAAATGGAAAATTATGCAACTGCCCAATTATTTTATGGGTATTCTTAATAACACTGTCCAAATCCTAGAAGCTCCTTTCTTTGCATGTAGACAAATCACCATTTCCAGAATAAACTTGGGAAGAAAAGTGGGGATATGGACAGGCCTGTGAATGAGATACATCTTTAGACGTGTACTGCAGTCTTCTCAAAATAGAACAAGCACAGGTACCCAAAGACACCAGGTAGAACTGCATATATTTGGTCTGTTTTTTTTTTCCAATAACTTGATCTGTGTTGTACCCTTTGGGTAGCTGAACATTGGTAGATTATGAAATCTCTTAAAGGAGATCTCTTCTGAGTGCCTTAGAGACAAAAAAAGTGCTTACATAAATCAAATATCCTTTAAAAAACAGAAAATGAGAAAATTGGACTTCTAATATTTTCAATGTGCTAAAAGAATACTCATAGAATCTAATTCAAAAAGATTCTAAAATTCATATTTGCATAATTTAGGTACAATTTGGCAAACAAAATTAGTACAATATTTCTGGTTTAATAGAGATAGCTGTGTGCTCTGACATAATATGAAATAATGTAATATAAATATAGATTTTTATTTTCTATGGATATGTTCTTCCTAAACTAATTGAATAAGCTAGCATAAATTGGATTAAATACTTAAGATTACTAAACATATAAATTTGTGTTAAATAAAATTGAATGATTATTCAATTTAAATTTATTTATTTAAATAATTTTGTGTTTTCAGTATGTCATCTTGAATAATCTCCAAGATTCTGTAAAGAAGCTGATGATCCCTTGTTTGTTGCTTCTACCTTTTCTTTGAGATGCTTGTTCCTCATTAATCAAATTTCTCCCTATTGTATTATATTGTATTAGCCTGAACTAAATTATCTCTTTAAATTCCCAGTGCATTTGGTCCTTCACAATATCAACTTAAAAGTGAGCTCATCAAAATCAATAAGTTCATCTTCAACTTTTTTTTTTCCTGAGTGAACTAATCACTGTGTATCTCCTTTAAAACAATTTGAATTTTTCTGCCCAGATCATGATAAATGTAGACTATCATGCTCTTTACTTAAGTGGTATATGTATCTTCCTCTATAAAAATAGTCAGTTCCTTCTAATGAATGGTGAATTTGCCACCAGAAAAGATCTCTCAACTTAGCATCTTATTAAGGTAACCCTTTCAGTTATTTTTATTCAAGCTCTAAAATATCTTTCTCATTCTGAACAATGTGGAATTTATCATTTATGATGCTTATTAACTGCATTCTACCCAAAATTTGGATCCACCAAACTTGAATGCAAGATCAGTTATGTTATTTTAGCATATTTTTTAACACAACTAATTCTGAATGAGATAACTTCTTTAGCTTTGGAGAAGGCTGGGTAGATTAGCACCAGAGATAAAGCCAGAAGTTCCTCACAAGCCTGTAGACTAACATTTTTCTTCTGTAATTTATCTGAACCTTGGGCTTCCCTGGTGGTTCAGCTGGTAAAGAATCTGCCTGCAATGTGGGAGACCTAGGTTCGATCCCTGGATTGGGAAGATTCCCTAGAACAGGGAATGGCTACCCACTCCAGTATTCTGACCTGGGGAATTCTGTGGACTGTATAGTCCATGGGGTCACAGTCAGACATGACTGAGCAACTTTCACTTTCACTATCTGAACCTTCTGGACTGAATTAACAAAGGCAACCTGCAATGTTACTCTTCTTAAATTAGTTCTTATAATGAGGTGACACTTTTACCTATGCTGAGTACATATCAGGATTTTTGTAATGCTGCGGTGGGTTAATCATAATGAGAACACACTATAGCCCAATTTTCGAGAAACAACACAATGTTAATTCAGCAATTAACCACAGTCTTAACTCTTATCATACAATAATTTATGATACAAATTCTGGAATACAAAAATCATCTAAGCCCAGTTCCCATCTTGAATTTTGCATTATCCAGCTGCTATTTCTGCCAGTGCCTTTTCTTTCTGTTTAATATGTTGGACTTTTTCTCAAAGTCAGCTTAAGATCCACATCAAATAACATCTTCTCCATGAAATAGTCACTAAATGAATAGAAGGTGTGTACCCTTTTGTTTATGTGCATCTTTTGACTCAATAGACATTTTCATGGTGTATTAGCACATATAATTATTTTCCTCAGAATTTTACAAGTAGTGAATTTCCATTGAAAAATAAGTTTTAAGAGAGCTATGTTGGTGGCTCATATGGTAAAGAATCTGCCTGCAATGCAGGAGACCTGGGTTGATCCTTGGGTCAGGAAGATCTGGAGAAGAAATGGCACCCACTCCAATATTCTTGCCTAGAGAATTCCATGAACAGAAGAGCCTGTTGGGCTACAGTTCATGGGATCACAAAGAGTCTGACACGACTGAGCAACTAACACACACATGTTGAGTCTGTCTTTTCAAAACCACATGTTTATTACAGACAGGAAAAAATATTCAATCTACACAAGTTTTAAACTTTTATTTTTGATAACATGTAACTAAAAAACAAAACAAAAGGCATCTGAAAATGGTAGTCATTTGCCCCACAACTTCCTTCCAAATATTCCCTTTCCTCAGTAATTACTTTCAACTCTTTCCACCATTTTTAATATTTACTTTCATTTATTTAAATATATGACACTTAGCTCCATGTTCATAAATAATTATATTTTAGTGTTTTTATAAATTACAGTATTCACATTTAAAGAAGCTGTATGACTTGAATAAAACTTGTATCTGTCCTGTTTGCAGTCCTTTAAGACAAACGCAAGCACATAAAGCAGAAGGAGATTTTTTTGGTCACATGTACCATCTTTGTCCTTGCACACTCATACTTAGATGGGTAAGGCCCCAGCCCCTTTTTTACTAATATTGCGGAGAAAAAAAATTTTTTTTTTATTTCAGTGTCTTATCTAGAAGCTGTCATTGGCCAGTGTCCACAAGCTGAAATCTCCCTTCTATGGTGGAGTCATCCTAGACTTGAATCAGTATGTGGCCCCAATATGGAGTCGCATCCTTGGGATGGTAGTGAATAATGCTTTGGGGCAGTAAGAAGATGGGAGAGAGTCCAAATAAGGAAGAAGCAATTACTGAAAGCCTTCCTCTGGACTTATTTCCAGAAGGGAGAGTCAGGAATGTTTTAGCCCATTCTCTAGTTACTGAATGTATTCTTCATAGGTTGGTGAAAATATATTCTCCTTGTTAAGAATGTATTCTCTTTGTTAAGACCTGTTCCTGCTTGTCTTGCAGATACCATAGGACACTGTAAAACTCGCATCCATGTCTAAAGGGGTGGCAAACACCCACCAATACATTTTGTAATACCCTGATTTACTACCTTCATTTCATTTTTACTCTACTTGGCTTTCCTCAACTAACTTTAAAGTGGTTGTTTCTCTGGAACTTAGTATCCTGATTGCCCAGAGAAAGAATACTTATCTAAACTCCAGATCCAGAGTAACTACGCCCTGATCACTCACAATTGCTAAGTTGCCTGAATAGGCCAATCTCTGTCTAGAATTAAAGGAATAGATGGTGTGGGAAAATTGGATATTTTCCCAGAACCGTGACACAGACTTGTTTTTCTGTCCCAAATTCAGTGATGTTGGGATTTCTGCATTCTGCTTATGACGAAGAATATTTAAAGAGCTTATGTAAAAATTAGCCTGGGCAACTAAAATTATTCTTAATACTAGAAGGAAGATTTGAAAGAAAATCTCATGGAGAAATGAGATGAGTTGTGTTTTCAATCTCTCAGAGAATAACTTTGAATAAAGTCAGAGTAGAAAAGTACTTAAATGATAAGTGAGAAAGAGATTTATTGAGCTTTTAGATGATCAGAAATAGTATGAGTTAGAGAAATCACTACTAAGAATCTTGGACATATATACTGTTCACTATATTAAAAAAATATTATTCCTCCTCAATAAAAATTTTAGTTTGTTCTTAAGAAGTTTTCCAAATAGGGAAAAAACTGTTTGCCACTGTTTTAGTATTACATAAATTAATAGGAAAGCTAACTATTCAGTTCAGTTCAGTTCAGTCACTCAGTTGTGTCCAACTCTTTGTGACCCAATGAATTGCAACACGCCAGGCCTCCCTGTCCATCACCAATTCCCAGAGTTTACCCAAACTCATGTCCATCAAGTCGGTGACACCATCCAGCCATCTCATCCTCTGTCGTCCCCTTCTCCTCCTGCCCCCAATCCCTCCCAGAATCAGGGTCTTTTCCAATGAGTCAACTCTGTGCATGAGGTAGCCAAAGTATTGGAGCTTCAGCTTCAGCATCAGTCCTTCCAATGAACACCCAGGACTGATCTCCTCTAGGATGGACCGGTTGGATCTCCTTGCAGTCCAAGGGACTCTCAAGAGTCTTCTCCAACACCACAGTTCAAAAGCATCAATTCTTCAGCACTCAGCTTTCTTTATGGTCCAACTCTCACTTTCATACATGACCACTGGAAAAACCATAGCCTTACTAGACGGACCTTTGTTGGCAAATTAATGTCTCTGCTTTTTAATATGCTATCTAGGTCGGTCATAACTTTCCTTCCAAGGAGTAAGCGTCTTTTAATTTCATGACTGCAATCACTATCTGCAGTGATGCTGGAATGATTTGGAGCCCAAAAAAGAGCACTGACACTCTTTTCATTGTTTCCCCTTCTACTTGCCATAAAGTGATGGGACCAGATGTCATGATCTTAGTTTTCTGAATGTTGAGCTTTAAGCCAACTTTTTCACTCTCCTCTTTCACGTTCATCAAAAGGCTCTTCAGTTCCTCTTCACTTTCTGCCATAAGGGTGGTGTCATCTGCATATCTGAGGTTATTGATACTTCTCCCGGCAATCTTGATTCCAGCTTGTGCTTCATCCAGCCCAGCGTTTCTCATGATGTACTCTGCATATAGGTTAAATAAGCAGGGTGACAATATACAGCCTTGATGTACTCCTTTTCCTATTTGGAATCAGTCTGTTGTTCCATGTCCAGTTCTAACTGTTGCTTCCTGACCTTCACATAGGTTTCTCAAGAGGCAGGTCAGGTGGTCTGGTATTCACATCCCTTTCAGAATTTTCCCCAGTTTATTGTGATCCACACAGTCAAAGGCTTTGGCATAGTCAATAAAGCAAAAATAGATGTTTTTCTTGAACTCTCTTGCTTTCTCGATGATCCAGCGGATGTTGGTAATTTGATCTCTGGTTCTTCTCCCTTTTCTAAAACCAGCCTGAACATCTGGAAGCTCACGGTTCACTTGTATTGCTGAACCCTGGCTTGGAGAATTTTGAGCATTGCTTTGCTAGCTTGTGAGATGAGTGCCATTGTGCAGTAGTTTGAGCATTCTTTGTCATTGCCTTTCTTTGGGACTGGAATGAAAACTGACCTTTTCCAGTCCTATGGCCACTGGTGAGTTTTCCAAATTTGCTGGCATATTGAGTGGAGCACTTTCACAGCATCATCTTTCAGGATTTGAAATAGTTCAACGGGAATTCCATCACTTCCACTAGCTTTGTTTGTAGTGATGCTTTCTTTTTTTTTTTTTTTTAATATTTATTTATTTATTTTTTCCATTTATTTTTATTAGTTGGAGGCTAATTACTTTACAATATTGTAGTGGTTTTTGTCATACATTGACATGAATCAGCCATGGATTTACATGTATTCCCCATCCCGATCCCCCCTCCCACCTCCCTCTCCATCCGATTCCTCTGGGTCTTCCCAGTGCCCAGGCTGGATGCATGAGACAAGTGCTTGGGCCTGGTGCACTGGGAAGACCCTGTAGTGATGCTTCCTAAGGCTCATTTGATTTCACATTCCAGGATGTCTGGCTTGTAGGTATTGCTGCTGCTGCCGCCAAGTCACTTCAGTCATGTCTGACTCTGTGCGACCCCATAGACGGCAGCCCACCAGGCTACCCCGTCCCTGGGATTCTCCAAGCAAGAACACTGGAGTGTGTTGCCATTTCCTTCTCCAATGCATGAAAGTGAAAAGTGAAAGTGAAGTCAGTCAGTTGTGTCCAACTCTTCGCGACCTCATGGACCGCAACCTACCAGGCTCCTCTGTCCATGGGATTTTCCAGGCAAGAGTACTGGAGTGGGGTGCCATTGCCTTCTCCGGCTCTAGGTATTAGGAGAGTCAAAAATCAGAATTATTTATTTTTAGGAGCCCTAAAGTTCTAAACACATTCTACTTGTCAAGGAGGATATTGAGCATCATGTCTTTGCTTAAAAAAATAAAAAGAGGTAACAGCAGGAAAATGTTATTGATGCATGGTGGGGGGTGGTGATTTAAATGTGTTGAGTGATTAAATGAAAAAGAATAAGGTGTATATGCACAGTGGGAAATATACAAGATTGCTTGTAGCAGCATGATTCACAGTAGCACAAACCTGGAAATGATGTCACATGTATCAGTGGGAGAGTGGATCAATGAAACTGAAAAGATACACAATGAAACACATAGCATTTGAAACAAATGAACTATAAAGCTACACAATATCACAAATCTTAGACAATTGTCATAATAAAAAGTTTTCCCAGTTATTATGTATAGCATGTTGCTGCTGCTGCTAAGTCACTTCAGTTGTGTCCAACTCTGCTACCCCATGGACTGCAGCCTACCAGGCTTCTCTGTCCATGGGATTTTCCAGGGAAGAGTACTGGAGTGGTTTGCCATTGCCTTCTCCATATGAACAGCATACTATACTGTAAATTTGAAACATTAAAAAAATGTATTATCAGATATTTTTAAAAGTTTAATAAAGCTATACAAAAGTAGAAAGTGAGGAATTTATGAACAAGGGAGTCAAAATTATAGTTAACTGGAGTGAGATAGGGCACGTCCTTTGGGGAAGATGAGTGGTACACCAGTATGGTTACCTGTAGGTTATTGTCAAGATTCTAGATTTTGTGTATGGAGGTAGGTCATTAGATTGTTATTGCATTATTAAAAATAACTGATTAGCTGACTAAAGAAATGAAAATGATCTATGCATGAACCAATGATAGGAGTGTGTGATAAAGAAAGAAATGGAGAGAACCCAATTCTGTGTGAGATCCAATTGAGAAAAGGGGGAGATGGTTTCAGGGTATAACTTTATCAACACTCCTCTTGTGAGATCTTCCTAGCATAGCAAGCTTCTCTTTGACTAATGTTATGAAGCAAAAGCCCTAGACAGTTTGTCTTGATGTCAGGTGAATAATTTGCACCATTCTTTTTCTACAAAAAGACCAGAAAAAAAGAGGATTCAATAGCTTAGTGATATCTCCTTCTGGGCTTCCCAGGTAGTGCTAGTGGTAAAGAAACCACCTGCCAATGCAGGAGACATAAGAGACTCTGGTTCAATCCTTGGGTACAGAAGATCCCCTGGAGAAGGACATGGCAGTCCACTGTAGTATTCTTGCCTGGAGAATCCCATGGACAGAGGAGCCTGGCAGGCTACAGTCCATATGGTCGCAGAGACTCAGATCACAACTGAAGTGACTTAGCTTGCATGCATCTCCTTCTAGAGTGTTTTCAAAAGGGTTCCAATTGCTTGGATATTTATGGAATTGAATCTGTAGAGGATTTATAGCATAGAGATTTCCTTCAAGATAACTTTCCCATCATGTAGATGTAAAGGATTATTAATTCAATAACTTTCTCATGTATAGACTGAAAATTCACTAATACCTCAGCCAGTACAAGAGATTTATTCTTCCAGGAAATGGGAATAATGATTAGACAATGATTAGAGTCCCATTGTCCAGTGAGTCATGAGCTACATGTGGCTATCAAGCACTAATCTGAATTAGAAAGTGAAGAAGTTGCTCAGTCGTGTCCAGCTCTTTGCCACCCCGTGGACTGTAGCCTACCAGGCTCCTCTGTCCATGGGATCCTCCAGACAAGAATAGTGGAGTAGGTTACCATTTCCTTCTCCAGGGGATCTTCCCCACCCAGGAATCAAACCTGGGTCTTCCGCATTGGAGGCAGACGTTTTAACCTCTGAGCCACTGGGGAAGCCCAAATCTGAATTAGAATGGTCAGTAAATTTAAAATGTAGACCTGATTACACCATGTGAAGAAAAGAATGTAAACTACTTCATTAATGATTTTTATTATCAACTACATATTAAGCATCAATATTTTATGCATATTGGGTTAAACAAAATATTTTACTAAAATTAGTATCACCAATTCCTTTTTTTGCGTGTGTGTCTACTACAAAATTTAAAATTTCATCTGAAGTTCCCGTCCTATTTTTAAGGGACTTTACTCATCTAGAAATATCAATATTTTCCAGTTACTACTAAGCCTTCTTTAATTATTTACATTCTACTCCATAGAGTAAGAAAACAGGGAAAATGGGAGGATTTTACTCCCAAATTCTGAGTTGCCAAAACAACAGCTTCATGTAAGAAATGGAAAATCATTACTAAAGGGCTGTTTTTAGGGACAGAGAAACTATTTGGTGAGTGAAACTGATCACTCCAGAGAGGATAAAGGGCCGTAATGGAACAAGCTAGGAGAAAACTTTACTTTTCACCCATGTTTCATGGCTTGGGACAAAGATAATCCCTAATGCTATTTCAATCTGAAATGAAGTAAAATGTGAAAAAATAATGGAAACATATACAGACACAATAGTAAGTTAAATTAAAGATATTCTAATCTGATGGTTAAGTGGATGAGAGATTAAGGAGTACATTAATAATGATATTAGTGATACTGGTAAGAATAAGGGAAAAAATCCAATCCATTGTATATTCTAAATCACTAAAAGTAAATTGATGAATGAACTGGACATGTGAGGTGACAAAAAAATTAACTTTTTTAAATGAAAGAATTTCAAAAGATCAAACTCTAACTCTGGGATTTCAGAAGCTGCTAATCAGAGAATCTAGTTTAGAAAACTCTTAGGTATTGGGCTACCCTGGTGGGGCTCAGTGGTAAAGAATCCACTTGCCAATGCAGGAGACAGTGGTCTGATCCCTGGGTTGGGAAGATCCCCTGGAGGAAGAAATTGTAACCCACTCCAGTATTCTTGCCTGGACGATCCCATAGACAGGGAGGGAGCCTGGCAGGCTATAGTCCATGGGGTTGCAAAGAGTCAGACATGACTTAGCAACTGAGCATGGATTCATTAACTCCAAACTGCTGTGTACACACACAAACACATGCAATTTTTAGACAAGATGGAAATCTCCGAGTTAGGAAAAGTTGGATGAAAAAATAACATCCTCAGAGTATTAGGTCATTACAAATCCTTCTACTTAAGCTGTTAGTGGTTTTCTGTTGCTTAAAAATGTAATGCAGTATTCAGCCTGGAACTTTTCATCCTCCATTATACTTACTTCTTCAACATTTACTTTTTCTTACATTTTGACAAGAAACCCAACCTCTTGTCAATGTGAACCCAGTTCAAACAAACTCGACCTCCCTACTCTCTGGGCTGTTCAGTCACGCTCACACCACTCAGGCCATCCATGTCTGTTGTATGTAATCCTTTAATTGCCTCTCGAATGAACCATTCTTCCTAAAGTGTTAAAAATTCGTTATATACCTACTACTTCCTTCCTTTGTAATCCTGCATGAATTAATTTGTATTTTTAGTGACAATTGACATATTTTTGTTGTATTTATGATTTTTACTACGATTATTAAACTACCAGACTCTATCAGACAAAGATAACTTCTCGTTAGTATTAGAAGTTGTGCAAAAAATATTTTGTGGATTAAAAACATAATGCAGTTTGATAGAAAGCAGTGCAGTTTTAAGCTAACTCATATATAAACAAACATCCATGCCTTATTTATTGGAAAAAGTTACAATTTTGGAAGTAGTTTCATATGTATACATCCTCATCTAGCTTACTTAACTGTCATGAATTGATTGTCGTCATCAAAAATAATTTACTTCAGAATTGGCAGCTTTCACCCTTGAAACAACTCAGCTTCATTTGCAGTTGTTGAGCTGCCATTTAAAAAAAGAGAAAAAAAAAAACTATACAGCAAGTCATTTGAATACATTTCTTTTTACTTCATAGATGTCCCTATGCTTTTTTGCCCAATCCTCCTAGGGAAAAAAAAATGTTTTATGTTTAAGCACTTTAAAACCAATAGAGAGAAAAGTGTTTGCTAACTTTCTCAAGTCTCTTTACAAAAGTTTCAGAGACTCTCTTTATTACAATTCCCTGATTCTAATTCTCTGACTTGTATATTCCTTCGGTGGATTGGGTAATATTAAATATTACCCTTCTCAAATATTTTACACAATTTCAAATCTCTTTAATTTTCAGGCCAGAAAATATTTATGGTCCCTGGAGAAACTTGATCAAAGTACAGTGTTTGTATTTTCTCTAGACTCCCTCCTAATGAAAGAGATTCTCTCACATCAAAGCTTCCACACTGTTTTGAAGAAAACTAGATGACGGGCAGAGTTATCGTCTTTGGTTTATTAATTGCTGTTTGCTCAATTCCATGTACCAGGAAGTCAAGCAGTCACCAATGGGACTGGGAGCTACAGTAATGTAATTTCTAAGAGATTTTATTTCTCCAGGGTTTCCTTTTGTACCAATTTACCAACCACTTTCCTTTTGAGATTTTTTTCCTTTTTTTTTTCCCTCACAAATAATTTTTATATCCAGTATTAAACAATATTGCATTTCATGCTTGCTTGCTGCTTCAGGTCTAGTAACCACATTTCTTATGAACCGTGTAATAGTAAAAGTCAGATTGGTTATTTGCTTTTTGATGTGAAATGGTTATTGCACATGACTGAGGTGCCACAAATTATTTTGCCTCTGATCATGTCACACATAATAAAACAAGTAACACTCAGTTTAGAACACAGATTGACTCACAAAATTTACAAAGAGTTGTCTTTTTATCTGAAATTTATTGCTGATGTAGAAAAATAAAAATTGAGAATTATTTGCTCCTCCAAAACTCTATACTTAAAAAATTGGAACAAATTTAAATATATTTACACACTTACACACATATACATCTATCTAGGCTTAACAATGTGTTTGTTTAAAAAAATCTCACTACTTAGGGCAGATGTATTATAAATTATGTATCAGTAGGACCAAATGTGGTTTTAAAGTAATAATGTATGTAAGGAAACATGAATCAGTGTCCCTTAGTTGATACAAGAAAACGAAGAAAGCAAGGAGAAAAGAAAAAGACATCCATGTGTAGATATACACAAACACACACACGCAGACACAAGCAAAGAAAGCCTTTTCTTAATTTTGTTCCCAAACTGTGATGGTCATGCAAGTATGGCTTCTTTTTCTTTTACCACGAAAAAGGCACATTTTCTCTCTTTCTTCTGTTACTGAAGATTAAATATATACTACTTCCACAATAAGAGAGTACTTTTTGAAAAACCTGAAAAGATGCCTGGCTCTGTTTTGAAGGATTTAATGAGATTCAGTTCTTTTAAAAAACTAAGAATACTCAATTATAAATACACTGAAATGTCTATGACGTAACTAGCCAATAAAACAGAGTCATACGCATCTAGAAATGTCAGGGCAGTTTCTTCTTGTGTAACTGCCCATCGTCCACCCCGCTGATGAGGGGTCTTCCCACTCTAGGCTCTGGGCTGACTGGAACGTAGACTACCTTTTCACTGCACAGGGCAGAGAAGCTCGACTGCTTTTTCTTAGCCCCTGTGCGCGCGCCTGGGGGAGGACGTCGCACTCCAGAGGGCCACACAGAGGTCGCACTGTGGGATGAACTGAGCAACGAAGGGCGGCGGGAGGCAGGAAGTGAAGTCTCAGGTGGGTGGACAGTGCCTCAGACTACCGCAGGAGAATGTGATTGGTTTGTCTGAGTAACCCCAGGGGCTGGCGAAACCTGCCACTTGAGCATAAACCGGGCTTAGGCCTGGTTTCTGACAAGAAGGGTTGAGTGCCCGGGATCTTATCTGAAGGAGCAGAATGAGGGAAAAAACTCGACTCACGCTAGGTGAGGCCTTACCAATGTCACCACATGTGAAAGCAGCAAACGATATTGGGCCTCAGTTACAGTTCTTCCCTTACACTCTTTTAATAATGTAATTTTTAAAAAACATCATACTGAATGCAAAGTCAGAGACAGTAGTTGAAAGGTATTATAATTAAATTGGTACTTTGAGACATGAATATTAGCAACATAGACTAGGAAAACTGTACCTAAAGCAAGCATTCTTATTGATGTCTACTTCAAACAATCAGCCAAATTTTGCTTTGTCCCTTAATACTTTGGGTTATAATGTAATTGCAATATTATTTTTTTAGATACCCTTGAATGAATGTAGGGCTCATTGGAGCCCTTCTGAGAGATAAACCTGTGTATTTTATGTCAATGAAACTAGAGTAAATGGAGTAATATTTACCTAATGAAAGGTAGACTCATTTTATATTAGACACACAATTGTATTTTCTATTTGAGAAAGTCTCAAAAAGGAAATGCTTTGCTTTAGGGATTGAGACATAGAATTGAAAGACCATTTAGTCCAAATTCTTTGTATATGAATCCTCTACACTCACTCACTGAAGTGATTGCAGACCGTTCCTGAACTCACCAGGGAAAGGAAATGCTCTTCTCACAGGATAAGCATATCTTTTGCATATTTGCTATTGGCTGTGTTTTTAAAATAATTCAGTCTAAGTGTGTCTCCATAAGTCACTCTATCTTTAAAGTTGATCTTCACATATTCAGGTTCAGTAGACATCATGGACTAATTTGCCAACCCATCATCACTCACAGGGGTAAAATAATACTTGTTACTAACTTTAAGTTTAAAAAGTCCCTTTTGCATGAAGCCTTAGGTGTATGAATACTTAGAAAAAGTTTTAAAGATAAGAATAATTTTGGCAGAATTTCTTGGAAATCCAATTTTTTATTGATTCCAGAAATTAAAATATTGTCGATGCTTCTGTTCTTTAGGTTTCACGCTAGCAGCTATCAATATGATGTCCAAAATTGTAAAGCAAATAGACACTCCCTGCTGTCACATGGAATTCCAGATTTGAAGTAATTCAACTTCTGTTTCCCAGTTTTAAATTAATGTGTTATCATTACCGATAAATTATGCTTTAAAAGGAAGACTGTATGGTGACATGGTGATTGAAGACATAGGCTTCATAGGATGTGATATCCAATGATTCTGAGTCCTTAAAAAATCAGTTTCAAAAAGAGCATTTTTGCTGAGTCTGTACTTATTAGGAAGATGATAAAACTGGGAATTTTCAAAATTAACTTTGATATAATATGTGTTTATTAAAGAATAATAAAAATGAGAGAATTTGACACATGTATATTATCAAAACTCAATGAGATTGGCAAGGATGGGTTAGATTTTAGATCAACAAATATTCTTTGGGAGAAATATTTTGTTATTGACATGTTTGGGTTTACCAGCACATGATCATAATAAAACGTAAAGTCACTTTTTAGTTAGCCATATTATTGTTTTTAAATTCTCTATTAACTATATATCTGATTATTGCTTGTACCCAATACTGACTACACTCACACCTTTCTTTGAATACCTCTGGTGTCAAGTTGCTTTGGGGCTGGCTAAGGATTCTTTTTAGCTTACGAATTCCCTCTTGCTTTATTCATTCATCATATAATCATATCCCAAATTGTCTCCATTATAGTCCTATATGGTCCTGCCTTTTAAATGAGTCACTCAGTAATCAGATTAGTAATAATTTAAGCTGATGATGAATTCCTTTTTCTATTATAAACCTAAAGGTACATAATATTAGATGCTTTTTCCAAGCAAGGAATATTACATCTATGAAATTACAGCTGGTCCTCAATATTGCCTGTGTCATCACTAATATAAGCAATGGGAGTTACAGTTATTTTATGAACTGAAACAACCTCACAATATTATTCCTGCCGAAGAAATTGTCACAGGGAATTAAAAAGAAATATATTTATGCAATTAATATTAAGCAAATCTATTCTCGTGTTCACTATGCCCTATTTCTCTGTTCTATTTCTCATATAAACTGAGTTAATTAGTATTTTAGATCTCTTCTCACTTTGAACCTAATTTTGTGTCACTGAATTGTGGGATCCCTATTGGCATTAATAAGGTAAAATGCAGTAAGAGTGTATTAAAAATTAGTGTCAGAGAGATCATAGGCTAATATTAGCTTATCTGCAATATCATTTTTAAATGAAATAGTGTTTTGTAAGTTACTTCTTAAATTTAGGTTGAAATTTCAACAAAGAATATTCTAGGATGTTGATACACAGACCTCTTGAGCTGAACAAAGCCTTAAATGAAATCAAATCAAATTTCCTGAATTTAGGGGAAAATTAAGATCTATAGATGTTAAATGGTTTTGAGATCATCGAGACCTCGCTTTGAGTCCTGAACTTCACCATTTATGAAATGTGTGACTGGCAAAGGAGATAATTCACTGTGCTTTTATTCCTCCCCTGCAAATATTCAGAAAATAGAAATACTTACCTGTGCAGTTTTCATGAGGATTAAATAAGGTAATAAAATGCTTGGCATCAAGATTTTCTATTGAGATGAAGCATAACACAGTAAAAGGTTGAATGGAGGGTTCACTGCACATTGATTCTAAAGCCAGAATGTCTAGGTTTGAATTAGTACCAAGGGTTAGTCTCTTATGCTTCAACTTCCTCATTTATAAAATGGATAATGATAGTATCTAATAGATTCATTATGAGAGACAAATAAATAAGCTTGCATATGAAAAATATGTAAAACAAGCATTACTTGAATGCTAGTTGTATGTCTATTTATGTATCTGTATATATATATATATATATATATATATATATATATATATATATGTGTGTGTGTGTGTGTGTATATATGCATGTATATGGGCTTCTCCAGTAGCTCAGTGGTAAAGAATCTGCCTGCAAAACAGGACCCATAGGACATGTGGGTTTGATCCCTGGGTTGGAAAGATCCCCTAGAGGAGGAAATGGCAAACCACTCCAGAAGTCTTGCCTAGAGAATCCCATGGACAGAGGAGCCAGGAGGGCTACAATCCATAGGGTCGCAAAGATTGAGACATAGCTGAAGAGTTTCAATATTCTATTCTGTTCTTTGCTGAAATGAAAGGCAATAGGAAAAGGAAAGATCTACCCATCTAAATGCAGAGTTCCAAAGAATAGCAAGGAGAGACAGAAAGCCTTCCTCAGTGATCAGTGCAAAGAAGTAGATGAAAACATCACAATGAGAAAGACTAGAGATCTCTTCAAGAAAATTAGAGATACCAAGGGAAAATTTCATGCAGAGATGGGCACAATAAAGGACAGAAATGATATGGACCTAACAGAAGCAGAAGATATTAAGAAGAGGTGGCAAGAATACACAGAAGAACTATACAAAAAAGATCTTCACAACCCAGATAATCACAATGGTGTGATCACTCACCTAGAGTCAGACATCCTGGAATGTGAAATCAAGTGGGCCTTAGGAAACATCACTATGAACAAAGCTGGTGGAGGTGATGGAACTCCCGTTGAGCTATTTCAAATCCTGAAAGATGATGCTGTGAAAGTGCTCCACTCTATATGCCAACAAATTTAGAAAACTCACCAGTGACCACAGGACTGGAAAAAGTCAGTTTTCATTCCAATCCCAAAGAATGCTCAAACTACCGCACAATTGCACGCATCTCACACGTTAGTAAAGTAATACTCAAAATTCTCCAAGCCAGGCTTCAACAGTAGGTGAACTGTGAACTTCCAGACGTTCAAGCTGGTTTTAGAAAAGTCAGAGGAACCAGAGATCAAATTGCCGACATCTGCTGGATCATCGGAAAAGTGAGAGAGTTCCAGAAAAACACCTACTTTTGCTTTATTGACTATGCCAAAGCCTTTGACTGTGTGGATCACAGAAAACTGGAAAATTCTTAAAAAGATGGGAATACCAGACCACCTGTCCTGCCTCCCAAGAAATCTGTATGCAGGTCAGGAAGCAACAGTTAGAACTGGACATGGAACAACAGACTGGTTCCAAATAGAAAAAGGAGTACACTAAGTTTATATATTGTCACCCTGCTTATTTACTTATATGTAAGAGTACATCGTGAGAAATGCTGGACTTGATGAAGCATAAGCTGGAATCAAGATTGCTGGGAGAAATATCAATAACCTCAGATATGCAGATGTCACCACCCTTATGGCAGAAAGTGAAGAGAAACTAAAGAGCCTCTTGAGAGTGAAAGAGGAGAGTGAAAAGTTTGGCTTAAAACTCAACATTCAGAAAACTAAGATTATCACATTTGGTCCCATCTCTTCACATCAAATAGATGGGGAAACAGTGGGAAGAGTGACAGACTTTATTTGGGGGTCTCCAAAGTCAATGCAGATGGTGACATCAGCCATGAGATTAAAAGATGCTTCCTCCCTGGAAGAAAGGTTATGGCCAACCTAGATAGCATATTAACAAGTAGAGACATTACTTTGCCAACGAAGGTCTGTCTAGTCAAACCTATGGTTTTTACAGTAGTCATGTATGGATGTGAGAGTTGGACTATAAAGAAAGTTGAGCACCGAAGTATTGATGCTTTTGAGCTGTGGTGTTGGAGAAGACTCTTGAGAGTTCCTTGGACTGCAAGGAGATCCAACCAGTCCATCCTAAAGGAAATCAGTCCTAAATATTCTATAGAAGAACTGATGGCTGAAACTGAAACTCCACAATACTTTGGCCACTTCATGCAAAGAACTGACTCACTAGAAAAGACCCTGATGCTGGGAAAGATTCAAGATCGGGGAAGAAGGGGATGACAGAAAATGAGATGGTTGGATGTCATCACTGACTCAATGGACATGAGTTTGAGTAAACTCTAGGAGTGATAATGGACAAGGAGGCCTGGTATGCTGCAGTCCATGGGGTTGCAGAGTTGGACATGACTGAGCGACTGAACTGAACTGAACTGAAATGACTTAGCACGCATGCCCACATGTATACATATATGTATAATTACCTCTACTAATATGGTTCTCTTAAATATGAACACCTTTAAAATGCCTTATTCTGTGATTGAGGGAAGCACCCAAATTTTCCTATTTAAAGCTAGGAAAAATATTTCTATTGTGTGATCTCCTATATACAGGAGATCTCCTGTATAGAGAGAACTGAACCCTGAGCTTCCTTAGGGCAAATGCAGGTAGATGGGTATCATTATTGATGTATGAACAGATCTGAACACATAACTGAGGAGGAGGAGAGAGACAACATTATATTTCCTCTTTCACTTTGTACCTGCTTTTCTGATTAGACTTTTCTGAGTTGAATAACAATGACAACTAAAAGAAGGAAGTGAATTCTTCCTGTCTCTTTCATTAACCACCTGGAAATGCAGAAGATGGCAACACAAGGCCCCCAGATTAGGAAGAGATTACCTGTACTATGCAAATTATCTCTGCCTTCGAAAATGTGTCAATTACAGTCCAGAGGAACTGCAGGCATAGGCAGGATGGAGCATGTTGTAATAAAGACAATTAAAGGATGACTTTCAAGGCTCTGGAATCACTGTTCTCCCTCCCCAGGGGACATCTGGCAGTGTCTGGAGGCGTTTTTGGTCACAGCATGGCAGGAAGTACTGGCATCTGCTGGGTCAAGACCAGTGATGCTGTTCAACAATGCTGGGACCACTTCCCCACAACAAAGAACTATCTGATCCAAAACGCTGATTCTGCTGAGATTCGGAAAGAACCCTGCTGTGCCCCTCCAGCCTTAATTTAACAGACTTCATCTTGGGCAATTTCTACTTCAGTATAACCTTACTACACACGAAGCATGCTTGTGTGGAAGCACATTGTTAAGCTGTTGTGCCAGCAGTCACTACTGATGAGGAGACATTTCCTGGGACACTAAAAACAACCTACTGGCAAAGGTGACATGACTTTAGTGCTATTGTTTTTATCAGATCCTTATTCCAGGAAATGTTGTGGTTTTTTTTTGGTAGTTATTGCCACATAATTATGCACATTCTCTGTGAAAAAAAATATAATATGCATTAACTTTAAAAAATACTCTAAATATTTACTCTAAATATGTATATCAGCATTTTCTGTATTATAACTGGAACTGGGCAGTAAAATCGTACTTACTTATAAAATGCAATCCATGTGCAGGGTCTGTAAGGTGAGAAATGCTGCGAGGTATATTTCATTTTTTTTTAAATAACAATTATACTCCATACTTCTCCCTTCAATGTGAGCAATTATTATGATTATAAAAATAATACTTGTTTATGGCCAATGAAAAGTCACATGATCTCCCACTCTTCCCACAAGGCATACTCTCCAAAGGTTACTGTTTAGGTTATGTTTCCTCTGATCATTTTTATAAACCCATTGGCTACCCTCTCCCTTGAATTGGAGCACTGATAGAAAATTCTGCTATGTGCATACAATCAGCTTTGTATTATGGTAAACTTCAGTAAGAAAGCAGATAGATTTTATCACTTCACATTACAATCCCCAAGTCAAAATAAGAAAGATTTCTTAAAGGCCACAGGAGGTGTACCGTTGCTTGCCTTAGGAAAATTTATGGGTTTTTATTTTTTTTGGTTGGTGTTGCTGTTTTTAAGAATAAGGCTTGGCCTGACACTAGTTTAGAAGCAATATCTTGTTGCCAGTGGCTTTGCAATCACAGGTCTGAAGAGAATAATTATAGCGAATGACCTTTCCATCGGTCTCTTAGCATTTGTGAGGAAATTCCTGGTTTCTGGTTTTCCCCAAATTTGACTTTAGATGGGCAGAGTCCAAGCTTACGAGAGTCTGATAGTTTCTACATGAGAAAGAATGAGCCCCAGCTCTGTCTCAGTTTTCTCTTATGGAAAGTGAAGTGGAAGGCGCTCAGTCGTGTCCGACTCTTTTCGAGCCCATGGACTACACAGTCCATGAAATTCTCCAGGCCAGAATTCTGGAATGAGTAGCCTTTCCCTTCTCCAGGGGATCTTCCCAACCCAGGGATCAAACCCAGGTCTCCTGCATTGCAGGTGGATTCTTTACCAGCTGAGTCACAAGGACAGCCCATGACACGTTTTTTTTTTTTTTTTTTTCTGGTTTATATGTAATTTAATCCCAGTTATTTTCACTATAAAATATTTGACCCAGTGGAAGAAGCATGTACTATATCCTTTTGTCAGTAGGGTTTTGGAAGAAGGTAAAAATGTGTATTAAATTTCTCATTTCAAACTAGACTTTTTTTTTCCTTTTTAAAATTAAGTAATATAATTTTCTTTGAAGTGTAGTTGATTTACAATATTTTGTTGGTTTTAGGTAGAGAACAAAGTGATTCAGATATATATATATGTGTGTGTGTATATACATATATTGATTGATTGACTGATTTTCAGATTCTTTTCTTATATAGGTTACTACTAAGTATGGAGCATAGCTCCCTGTGTTATATAGTATGTCTTTGTTGTTCACCTATTTTACATATAGTAGTGTGTATCTGTTACTCCCAAATTACTAATTCATCCCTCACTCTACCTTTCACCTTTGCAAACCAGACTTTTAACATTTAAAGACATTTTCTCCTGCTTGCATCTGTTTGTATACTCTTATTTTGCCTCCAAAATAATTCATTTTAAAAAGTTTATGCATTATTTAAGATATCTTCTTATCCTATATTCAGTCATCTTATCTTGCAAATATGAAAAAGAACTGCACTTTGAATAGCTATCTAAAATACTACCTTCTTATGACTTTAGAATTATGAATAATAAGTGATTTAAAATAGCTATTGTATACTATTATGTTTAAAACTTTCCAGAATGCCGTCAAACTCATGAGGTTTTTTGGTTTGAACCACCATAACATTTTCAGTAAAATCAAATGAAAAACAGTCTGGGAATTCCCTGCAAGCCTCTAAATCTGGACTATAGTTTCTTGCTTTTACATTTTGATTAGTGCCTCATGGAAATGCCTGATTCATTGGTTCTAGTGGACTCTTTATTTATAATTGTTCCTAAAACATAAATATGTAAATGACATTAGATCTAACACACAATTCAATTTGTGTTATTTTATGATCTGAAAAGAAACTCTATGGAACATTAAAGTTATTTCACATGTATATATAGAGGGAATCAACAAGAAAGATGCCATTATTCTAAGAATCATCTACTAATCAAAATGGATTAAATTAAGCAAATAATGTATGGCTTAGTCTTATAATTTACATTTAAAAATTCTTTCTTTATAGAAAAACTCATGTTTTTTCACTAAAGAACTACAAAGTAGAAATAAAAATGATAATCATAAAAAATCTATTGAAAAATATTTAATGTAATTTGGGTCCAATTTGGAAGGAAGTTACATCCTAGGAACAATGTTGTCATGTCACATATTAGATTTAAAGGAAATTCATTATTTCTAGACATCATCACCTGTTGGTCAAAATAGTATAATACTATGTTGTCAGTCTTTTTTCATTTCTATAATTTATAAGAGTTTTCACATCAATGAAATAAATAAAAATTAGGAAGTGATTTAGTTATTCTGATATATTTGGTTAAATCAAAAGAGACATGTCAGCAGAACTGTCAAAAATCGTTTCCTTCCTTAGAAGTTTACAATATTGGTGCACATAAATATGTTCTGACAGTTGAAAGAAATTTCATGACTAGCAGTAACCATTGCCTGGAGAATTATCTTCTGTTGTTGAGTCCACGTTCTTTGTCCTACAAATTTACCGTGATAACTAGTTTGCTCTAAAGTCAACTATAAACCAGTAAAATTAAAACATCATAATTAATTTTAGGAATATGTCTCAGTATTTGAGTCTATACCCTCATGCATGTTTTATCATTTCAATTCAATAAAAATATCAGCAAATACATGATAATTAAGCCTTTTTATACATGGGCAAGAAATGGACCCAGTGATTGAAATAAAACAATATAAACTCCCCTAACACATACTCACACTCACACACATTCATAATGGCTTTAATGGCTCTTGGGAGAATGAATGGATTTCCAGGGTGTCAACTCAGTATAATCTATTGCGAACTATTAGTCACATAGAATTACTTCTATTCCACTGATATCATATACAATCATTTCAATCATGTGTACATGTGCAAATACCGACACACACCAGACACACACAGACACACACACACACACATCTTGTTTCTATATCTTTATTTAATTTTGTCTACAATCTACCTTCTACTTGTTCTCTGAAGAGCATTTTAATGTCAGGGAAAAGAACTGGTTTGGGATTTAGAAGATAAAATGCTAGTCTTTCTTCTGTCACTCAAAGCCTTAAACATGTTTATATGAATTCTAAAGTCCCTATGATTTCTCACATTGTGTACCGTATGTACAATTTCAACAAAATACAAATTTCTGCTCTGAAATTTTCTAATTTCTAATAGAGCTGTTACAGAAAGTTTTTATCCTTTTTTCAGTTTTAATCTACTTTCTGTTAAACTTGTAGATTCTTTCCAGAATTTAAAACAAAATTATTTATTTGGCTGTGATGGGTGTTAGTTGCAGCATGCAGGACCTTCCTTGTGTAATGCAGAATCTTTCGTTGTGGGGCAAGGACTCTCTAGTTATGATGTGGGGGCTTAGTTGCTCTGTGCATGTGGGAACTTAGTTCCCTAACTAGAGATCAAATCCATGTCCCCTGAATGGTAAGGCAGATTCTTAACCACTGGACCACCAGGCAAGTCCCCCGAATTTTTTTCTTGTCCAAAAACATAAGCAACAACCATTTTCCTTTCAACAAAAATGTATAGAGTGATGTCTCACTATCATAAATATAACATTATTCTTTTAAGATTATAGTATAGCCATGAAATTATATATTTATCTTATATTTTCATAGTTGAGGTTTTTTTTTATTATAGTCTTTATTTCTTTTTTTACTCTTTACCTATGTAGACTGTTGCATTTATTTTTTATTATAATTTTCTTATGGTGGCAGACAGCAGTGGCTCCACTTAAGGAGTTTGTATGAGGATTCTGCTGTTGCTTAGAGTACTCACTTTGATTACACCCCAAAACAGGAATAATAATGTCAGGATAGTTTGGAGTCTCACTGGACCTATATGTAAGTCAGAACCCTATTTATCTTCTGAGCTTATCTGTGTCCAAGGAGCATTTCGAGTCCTCACCAACTAAGATTAGCACAGAACCATTTACAATAACTCCCCCAAAGAGATTATTTAACTTTCCACACCAGTGCAGTTTATGCAATAAGCTGTTTACTGAAATGCACTTAAAGAATGTACATGAATAAAACTGAAATTATTGATAACAAAACTGAAAGGAAGCATTCTTAACATTCAAACATTTATGTTATGTTTGCAGCATTTTCAGTTTTTAGTTCTGCACATTGTTGGGGATCTTCTAGACTGGAACACATAGCAATAAGTGTTATCTTTTGTGAATATTTCCTCTCTGGTAGTAATGATGAGCCCACAGAGTTTTCTAAAAATGTATTAAGCCACTAAGTTACCATTTAGAAGATATTAAACAGTATTAATAATAATAAAAAATAGGATTGGTGGGAAAGACAGTACAAACGTAATAAGGTAAGATGCCCAAGGGGAACAAAACAAATGCTTTAGGACCTTCATAACAAGACTGTAAAACACAGTTAAAGAAAATGAGTAGTTTAGCTGTGATGATAAAACTTGCAGCTTAATTGAATTTAAAATTCAATTCAATATAGCTTGGAATAATTCTGTGATTGTTTCTGATGTACTGAAACACTAATGAGCTAAATGTCATCATTATACCTTGGAAGAATTCGTGATATTATCCAGCATAGTAAATTAGACAAAGAGTGACAGACTCTTCTGGGCATATTAGAGTGTGACATTTTGCTTCATTTAGGAAATTATCTGAAAATTTTAGGTCTATAATTCTTTTAACTGAAATATCAAATAATTGAAGACAGTATACTGGCTGAAATGATCTCAGTTTTTGCTTTGCATCTGTTCTTTTTCTTTTTTGCCACAGATAAGCATGGGCTACAGCATGAGACAGAACACTATTTTGATTAATATGAAATTCTTGACTCATAACAAACATACCAAGCTAAAAAAATACAAAAAATGTATAGGACATACATAAAGGGGGTCTAGAAATTGTGAATCAAATATAATTTACCAGAGTTAAGAATGAAAGCTATGTACAAATTGCTTGGTAGATGGGTCTTTTTATTAATAGTAAACTAGGGGAAATTAGAATAATGTTTTCTACCAAAAACTTGAAGTGAACCATGAAAAAAATATAAAAGAAGCAGACTACAGATATCTTACAACTTTTTTTTTGAAATTTGTAAACTAATTATCAAATGAAGAGGGATTCTGGATAATGTGAGAAATATGGTGGAAAACAGATATGCTGTTAAATTTTGGACTGTCTATAAATATATGAAGGGTATAGGAGAGAGACCAACCAAAAGAAGTGGAAACTGAAATAGTGTATGTCAACATAATCTGCTTGCAAAGTTTAAAACAGTAAAGTCCTCCATTTCCTGTGAAGTCAAATTCAAGTCACGTCTTCTAAGCCTTTGTCCTATATTACCAATCAAAAATAATCTTTCCTTCCCTTGTTCTGCCTTTGCAATTTGTCTGTAATTCTATTTTAATTCCCATCATAGCCTGTATTGGGTTATATTTCTTTATATCTGCTTTTGTTTTCCAAACCATGTCGTGAGCTGCCAGAAGGTAGGATCCTTTTTACTCTTCATAATAACAGTTGGTTAAACAGGATTAACTGACTGGATGAAAATGTAAGTGTGATCAAGCTTAGACAACTGTCACTCCATTTCCCTCCAGGGTTGATTAAGCTGATCTGGCAGCCTAGGCTGGAATCCTGTGGCTTCTGCATAACTCTTTGTTGCACATGCTTAAATGAATAGACAAATTTTTCAGAAAGAAAAAAAAAGGTATATACTTTAATGAAGTTTATTTTATTTGAATAATAGTAATGCCACAATCTATAACTAATTTGAATGTGGGATATTTTGAATGTATATCCTGCATGTACCGAGAATTATGGGGATGACATGAAGACATGGCACAACCAAAACCAATGCAGAAGCACATTGATTTCTTGTGGGTATGTGTATATTCACATGTATACATTTTATGCCAAATACTTAAATATATGCTAATTATCCAATGTCTGCACATACACAAATATAGATATGGTTTTTTAATAAATAAATTTTAGCATATGATTTAAAGTGCCGTATTAGTATGTACTATCTAGATGCATTATTGAGAGAATATGATGGATTCCTAATATGGAATTAAGATCTTATGCCAATCAACTGAAGCACTTTAAATTGTACGGTGACTACTGTGAACCAAATTACAAAGGTTTTGGAATTCTGAATTCAAGAGTAATATCTTAGGGGCTTCCCCAGTGACTCAGCTGGTAAAGTATCAGCCTGCAATGTGGGAGACCTGGGTTCGATCCCTGGGTTGGGAAGATCCCCTGGAGAAGGGAATGGCTACCCACTCCAGTATTCTGGCCTGGAGAATTCCATGGATTGTATAGTCCATGGGGATGCAAAGAGTCAGAATCTTCAAATGAAATAATATTTTAAAATGTCTACCATATTTAGTATTTGATTCATTGATAATCTATATTGTTCAAATGGTCTTCAGTTCAGTTCAGTTCAGTCACCTAGTCATGTCTGACTCTTTGTGACCCCATGGACTGCAGCATGCCAGGCTTCCCTGTCCAACACCAACTCCCGAAGTTTGCTCAAACTCATGTCCATCAAGTCAATGATGCCATCCAACCATCTCATCCTCTGTCATCCCCTTCTCCTCCTGCCTTCAATCTTTCCCAGCCTCAGGGTCTTTTCTAGGGAGTTAGTTCTTCACATCAGGTGGCCAAAGTATTGGTGTTTCAGCTTCAGCATCAGTCCTTCCAATGAATATTCAGGACTGATCTCCTTCAGGATTGACTGATTTGATCTCCTTGCAGTCCAAGGGACTCTTAAGAGTCTTCTCCAACACTACAGTTCAAAAGCATCAATTCTTTGGCACTCAGCTTTCTTTATGGTCTAACTCTCACATGCATATATGATTGCTGGAAAAATGATAGCTTTGACTAGACAGATGTTTGTCAGCAAAGTAATATCTCTGCTTTTTAATAAGCTATCTAGTTTGGTCATAGCTTTTCTTCTGAGGAGCAAGTGTCTTTTAATTGTCAAATGGTCTTAGACACTTTCAAAACATAGCATCAAAAGTTTTTTGTTTTTTTTTAATTGAACAATCGTAATTCTTCAACTTGTGCTACAATTTCTTGGTCTTCTCAGTTTTTGAACTACTAACAAACTAGACTAGTTCAATTCTTAAGAAAGAATATCTGAGTGACCAAGATAATTATCATACTCTTTGGATAGATTGTTAAGTACCAGAAAATTTACAGATCCTAATACTCTTTGTTACCTGTGACTGGGTCAGCTGTCTACAGTGAACCCACTACATGTGACTCTTGAGCAGATTATGAGATATTGACCAGGGTCACTCTGGGCTTTACTCAGCCAGTGGTGGAGATGGAGTAGTTTCCCATAGAGGGTCAGAAACCAAGGTTGATCTGTCCAGTAAATGTATTTTCTTATGCACATATTCAAATGTGGCCAAACTATACACTTGCCAAACTGGAAAATCATCTTTGAATCTGTAAAACATATGAAAACCTGAAAACCAAGTACCCAGTGGAATTTAAAGAGAAAATGATACGTCCCCATTAAAAAAGCTATTTTTCTTAATTGGCAATACTTCCTAGTGTGTTTCTTTTTATCCCTTCCAACAAAGCATAAGTAAAGCAATTGACACCTGGAATGTTTGGCAAATGCATTAGCCATGGTACACAGAGAGATGAATATTTGGCAGACACGTGCTAAATTCTGGCATATCACCAAACCAAGAGATGATTTGATGCCTGAGATATTACTGCTTTCCTTTTTACCTAAATTTGTCTTTGTATTCAATTCTATTTACATAAGAACAACAAAATTATAATTTTAAGAAGCTGCAGAGGTGTGGAATTCAGCATTAGCTGACAATTTCTCCAGTAAATAAATTCATTACATCATTGAAAAAAACTGTCCTTGATTGAAAAAGAGGTACCCCAGTTTCAGTGGGAGAGTAGATAAACCATGAGTACTTAGCATGAAGAAAAATTAAACAACCAGAAGGATGTCACTCTCTTGGCCATGAATTAGCAGAGGAATGGATAGTAGCTTTAGATACATCAAGGAAAGTAAATGTATACTAATACATTAAAAGGTTCTGGAGGATCAAAAGCTGAGCTAACTATTGGATCGATTGAGCCCTATTTGCAATCCGGTGTTCAGATCACTGCTGTTGTTATCACTGAAACTCAGACCGCAACTTCCCCACCCACACCACAACGCTGTTGACATCAGCTGCATGGCCCCCTCTGCCAGAGTCCAGCATCTCTGAGAGCTTGCTGCCACTAGACGGCCTCTGTCTCACTTTCAAGTTCTTGCACAAGCAACTGTAATTTGCATCCAAAACTTTATCCCTGAGTACATGGGGAGGATGTCCTTGCTAGAAGAGGCAGAGAGTAGAGATGAGAAAACACTGTTTTCTTACACAAAGCACAATTTCTTCCTCTAATATGTTCATCTTGCATTTTTCAGGTTTTTCTCTAAATCTTATTTTTCCCTTTTACTCACTATCCTTTCCTATCAATTATCTACAAATACAAAAAAAAGAAAACCTTGATTTTGTAAAGTAGTTCATCATTTGGAAGAGAAGAGATGCCTGGTATAATCCATCATTTACTTTTTCAGTACAGGAGTGTTAAACCCTTGTTAGAAAGGAAAAAAATAATAATTATTAAAAAGAACTTAAGAGCAGTCATAAACATATTTTATGTTTTAGTGATATTGTTATACAATGTATACTGGCTAAAATAAAGCATTAAATCTGATAACTTCTTTCAGACTATTTTGGTTTTCTAAATATAATCACATCAATTTAAAATATTAATTTCTTTATCTATACTCATTTATTTTGTATCTTTTTTGTGCCTATTGTTATGCTCGCTGAAATCTAAAGTGCTATGTTGAATAAAATTGGGGGTAGTGGGCACACATATTTCTGACCTTAAAGACAGTGTTTTAAATGTTTTATCAATTCAAATTTACTTTAGACTTTCAGTAATTATCCTTTATAAGTTCAAGAAGTTTCTCTTTTATTTGTGATTTTATATCAACCCTCTGTGATTAACCAATGCTGAGATTTATCCATGCTTTTGGTGAATCTACTGAAATAAGCACATGATTTTTTTTTCCACCTTTAATATGGTGATATGGAAAGTTATAGTAGTGGTCAAAGGCCTTGTTTAAAAGAAACTGGTTAAGAGGACTTAGTGTGGTTTTGGTATCAAGGTTTCAGAAACTTGTTTAACAAATTTGAAAAATATACCAGTTCTTTGTTTTCTTTCTATGTTTTTCTTAATATTTTGACAGACTCATCAAAAATATTCTTAATATTTTGACAGACCCAGACGGACTGTTTCTGTTTTGTTTTTGTTTTTCCTCTCATGAAAGAATTTTAAATGAATGATTCAATCAGTCCTTTCTCAGGTATCAGGAGGTCAATGTCTTCTTGTTTCAGTTTTTTAAGAATTCATGCCTGATAAGTTTCCAGATTTCATGTTATAATTTATTAATGTCTCTTCTCATTATCTTTCTAAACACTCTGTATTAAACTCTGGGCATTATTATTGTATTCATTTTCTTAGCTTAGTTTTTTACTAAGAGAAGCTGAAGTGAAATGTTTGCTCAGGTAGTTTATTTTGGAGGTCAGCCCAAACAGTAGGGATGAAGAATCAGGGAGACTGATCCAGGGATAACAGACATGTCAAAGTTTGTATAAATTGTCCAGTCACTATACTAGATTCTAGGGGCACAATTCTGCTAAAACTTCCTGAGAACCATACAGAAGGTCTGTGCAAAGTAGCTGTCTACAGGTGGGGCTACATATCAGCTATGGTGTCCTTTAACCAAGGATTGAATGAGGAGTCCAGAACCATCAGATTATAACCATGGCTTCACCCACTGTGCCCCACTGTTGGCTGTGTCCCTCACCTTGGGAACACTTAAACTCAGCAGTATCTAAGGGCTTCCCTGTTGACTCAGCAGTAAAGAATCTGCCTGACACGCAGAAGATGTGAGTTTGATCCCTGGGTCAGGAAGATCCCCTGGAGAAGGAAATGACAACCCACTCCAGTATTCTTGCCTGGAGAACCCCATGGACAGGGAGCCTAGCAGGTTATAGTTCATAGGATCGCAAGAGGTCAGACACAACTTAGCCCTCTTTCTTTCTTTTAGCCTGTTCTAAAGCTGATGACCAAAAATAAGAGAATCATTCTCAAGATGATGCTGAAGCTCAAAGATCAAGAAACTAAATCTGAGCCACCATCTACTTTTGTAAATAAAGTTTTATTGCAGCACAGATACTACAATTATGTTATGTGTCATCTCTGGCTGTTTTCCCACTGTAACTGCAGAATTAGGTGTAACATAGATCCTAGGGCACATGAAGCCTGAAGTAGTCACTATACAGAAAATGTTTGTCCATCCCTGTTGTAACTGGATTTTCAGTGGGCCATTAACAGCATTCTAATTGGTATTTGGTCATACACCCACTGATGTACTTATTTTACTATGTAACATATTCTTCCACTGAGGGGATGTTTTGAGTTATTGATCAGGTATCAATAAATCAAGGGTCAGTCACTCAGTTGTGTTCGACCCTTCGTGCCCCCATGGGCTGTAGCCCACCAGGCTCTTCTGTCCATGAACTTCTCCAGGCAAGAATACTGATGTGGGTTGCCATTTCCTTCCTCAGGGGATCTTCCTGACCCAGGGATCAAACCTAGGTCTCCTGTACTGCAGGCAGATTCTTTACTGTTTGAGCTACCAGGGAAACTTTTCCCAAACTTTGAGTGATAATGCTGGTAGAAGCAGTACAAGCAAGAAAATAAAATGTATATCTGGAGTTCACACTGTTGCTCCCTTCAGGCTAGAAGCAAGTCCCATTCACATGACTTGTTGCCAAGGAATTACTTGGTCTTTTTGTGAAGCGGTTCCACATCAAGAGCTCAACATCAGTTTTTGCTGCTAGCATGTTATTCTGAAGTGGCTGTAGTTAGATTGGTCTTATTGAGAGAGAACCTATGTGGCTGGTCCGTGCTTATCCTCCACCTCTGTGGTCACTCTGTTCATAGATTGTTAAGCAAACTCTCAGGTGCTCAGGATCAGAGACTTGCTGACACCATCACATGTTACATTTTCCACCTGTTTTGTTAGAAGTCTTCTCTGCAGTGGCTGCTTTCTGGTAGCATTCACTTGACATACTATACTCACTTACATGGATCTATCTGCACATCTTTCCCCAGTTTTCTTCCTTTTGTACACAATCAGTAACTCATTTTGCCAGCGTCCAGGAATCCAAGTGCATTGATACAAAGCTAGTGATTAAGTGGACTTTTTGAGACTCTATACAGAGAAGATTATCTGTCATTGTCAAATTGTAATCCACCTACTAGCAACAGCAAGAGAAAGCTTCTTAGAAATTCAGAATCACAGTCCCCACACCAATTCTACTCCATCAGAATCTGCATTTTAACACAACCTTGAATTGGTTCTTACATGAACATTGAAATTTAACAAACAATGAGATAATCAATCTTCTACACTATAATGTCATTTTGTTATATAACAATAACATTCTGATTCCGGACTTTTTAATTTCTCCTT
Source organism: Muntiacus reevesi (assembly GCF_963930625.1). NCBI lineage: Eukaryota > Metazoa > Chordata > Mammalia > Artiodactyla > Cervidae > Muntiacus > Muntiacus reevesi. The sequence goes on along the minus strand of NC_089261.1, from coordinate 39,930,584 downwards.
GAGGTTTTCTCAAATACTTTAATATTGTTTAATTTGATGTACTCAAATTTTGAATTATAATTAACTTTTTTAAAACGTATCACTTTATAATGACCTTTTCTCCTAATAAATCTTTTGTCAAATTCTGCTTTTTTATATTAACACAATTCTTTTCAGCTCTCTTTTTGTAAATATTTTCTCATATTTTTGAAAGGATTTATTTTTAGCATGTCTATGTCTTCAACTTATTCTTCCCATATTTTAAAGGTGTGCCTCTCATAAATAGCATATGTCTGACTTTTTTGCAGAATATTATATAGATGTTTAAAAGATATAGCTAATCAATTTAAAATAGTATATTTAATCAATTTAAATGTATTGTGATTCTCAATATATTCTTCTTTATTTCTGATACATTTTGTGCTTTCCCATTTTTCTAAGGTTTTCTTACTTATTCCTTGCCTTCGTTTGTTATGGTGCTTTGTTTTAAAGTTTACATTAACCTACTAGTTTGTAAAATATGTACTTTATGTGTATTTGCCAGTGGTTTAGATTTGCATTTTGCCAAGCATATCTTACAAAGTCTACCACTAAATTTAATGGTCATATACTCTCTTCACACATAACAGATCTTAGAATACTTCAACCATAAATCCCAGCTGAAAATGTTATGTTTGTTCAGATTTTCATTCATCCTGAATTGTTTTAACCTCACGGATTATTCATTAATGTATACTTTTTATTCAAATGAGGTTTGTTACATTATTCTTTATCTGTGTCTTTTTTCACCATATCTGACTATAGATATTCCTCATGGTATCATTTTTCTTCCTTTTAAACTAGGTAATTTATAGGTTTATGTATTGAGATTTGATTCATTGCAAACTCTCTATTTTAGTTTATGTTAAAATGTTTTTAATTTGCGATTTCTATTGAAAAATTATTTTTCTAGGATACAAATGCCCAGGTAGATACATTCCAAGAGAATTTGGAAGTCTTATGTTTCATTGTGAGAAACTTTCCAGAAACATTGATTTTATTTATTTTAGGAGATGTGCCCTGGTTTTGTCCAGGCTCTTCATGTCTTTGACTCTGAGATTTTGTAATTTCATTATGATGAACTTAGATATGGATTTCTTTTGTAGTATTATTCTTTAGATATACTACTCCATTACCTTATTTCTGGGACAAAATTTTTGTCTTTAATTTTGGAAATTTTTCAGCCATTATTTTTGCAAATATTGTCTATTTGTTTTGTTCTCTTTCCTTCTTCTGTAACTCCCACTACAGTTATGTGGATTAAAGAAGCCTATTTCCATTACTCGTAACACTTCTGACACCAAATGCTTTTCTTTTTTCCATACAAATCAACTCTATGATTCTCTGAAGATACCAACTGGGTGTCCAACAGTTTAATTCAGTTTGATACTAACCAACTGGAGTTAGCACAGACCCCGCAGATGAAGGACTCATCCCCACAAGACCACGCCCCTCTTCATATGCCCGTTCCTAGTATGTGGGTCCCTAGAGCGGTGACGTGTGTGCATGTGTGCATGTCACTCAGCAGTGTTTGACTCTTTGAGTCCCTATGGACTGTAGCCCGCCAGGCTCCTCTGTCCATGGAATTTCCCAGGCAAGATTACTGGAGTGGTGTTGCCACTTCCTCCTTCAGGGGATCTTCCCAACTTCCCAACCCCGGGATCAAACCCACATCTCCTGCATCTCTTGCATTGGCAGGTGGATTCTTTACTGCTGAGCTACCTGGGAAGTCCCGAGTACTAACACTTCTGTCCAATTTTGCTACAAAGTTGGGGGTTCCCACAACTCTTCCAGCTTAATAATTTGCTAGAATGGCTCACACAATTCAGGGAAACATTTATTTACACTAACTGGGTTATTATCAAGGATATTATAAAGGACACAGATGAAGAACCAGGTGAAGAGGTACATAGACTGAGATCTGGAAGCCTCTCAAGTGCAGGAGCTTCTAACCACTGGAGTTGAGGTGCACCATCCTTCCAGCATGTGGATGTGTTCACCAACCCAAAAGCTCTCCAGAGCTTATTGTTTAGGGTTTTTGTGGAGGTTTCATCATTAAGGCAAGATTGGCTAAATCATTGGCCGCTGGTGATTAATTGAGTCTCTAGCCTCTCTTCCCAACCTGGAGGTTGGGGGGGGAGCCGAAATCATCAGTCTCTAATCACGTAGTCAGTCCTCAATCCTGAAGCTATCTGAGGTCCCCAGCCACAAGTCATTGAATTAGCACAGAAATAGAGATTCATCACTGGATGATTCCAAAGGTCTTACAAGCTCTTGTGTCACGAACTGGCAACTAAGACCAAATATTATAACAATCGATGTTCCTCCTATCTCTCAGGAGATTACAAAGGTTTTAGGAGCTCTGTGCCAGGAACCAGGGACCAAGATCAAATATACAGTTCTTATTACATCACAGTATCTCAGTAGACCATATTATTCCATATTCCATGTCTCAACATCTCTTTTACATTTTTTGTTTCTTTAACTTTCCATGCTGAATACTGGGGAATTCCTTCAGCTTTAATTTTCAAGCTATTGATGCTCTTCAGTTGTATATCACTTGTTCTTTCTCCTATTTGCAATATTTTTTTTCCTAGAAATTATTTTTGACTCATTTTCCATTGATACTAGTCATTGTGGCAATCCTTCTACTATGCTTATTGACTTTATATTTTGTCTCTTTAAATTGCTTCATACAGATCTACTTTATATCCTATATCTCATAATTTCATATTCTCTTAAGAATGGTTTAAATAAATTTCTCTTTCTATCGATTTTCCTCCCATGGTAGTCTATTATATACATATATATGTATATATATTTGTTCATATATAATTGGACTAAACTTTAACCATTGAAGACTTAACATGGGGCAATCCCAAGTGGCCACAGGTGAACACACTTTACTCAGGCTATTCTGAGGTTTGTTTCCTCCTAGCTTCATGGAAGCTGCAAACCTAGGAACACTCCAGTAGTATTTCTTGGTTTGAGTTTCCCCAAAAAGTGGTGGTGTGTGGGAGGATAATATAGAGTTCCTGGTCTATCTTGAAGCAGGTCTGTGGTGACAAAATTTGGAACATGGTGATAAATGATGATTATACTGATGAAAACAATGGTGATGATGATGATGACAACGACAAAGTGTTCTACTCAGAGCATAACAGAGAAAACAGGGCTTCTCTTGGTCTCATTTTGGCAATAGATAGATATTTTCTGCTCCCCTTTTACTGAGGGTATAACATTTTTATCCATCCTACCTTTATTGTTTATTATTGATCAGCTTCTGTTTACGCCTCCATAATCCACTGTATTAAATCCTGGAATCAAAGTATGAATGTGATCATCGTTGTTGTTTAGTCGCTAAGTCGTGTCCAACTCTTTTGTGACCCCATGAACTGTAGCCTGCCAGACTCCCCTGTCCATAGGATTTACCAGGCAAGAAAACTGGAGTGGGTTGCCATTTCCTTCTCCAGAGGACCTTCCCAACCCAGGGATTGAACTTGGGTCTCAAATGTCTTTCACTATTTTTATGCTCATCAGATGTAAGTTTGGCTGTTTTCATGGGCTTAATTGTGTATCACTTGTGCCATCTTAGTTCTTCATTTTCCTTGTCATTTCGTATTCATTACATTTTCATAACAATAAACTATCACTTTACGTGTAAGAAGAAAAAAATGTATTCTAGATTGCCTACTACATTATTCTATGAAAACAATTAAAAAGAGAAATGTTTCAAAGCAATAGAAAAGATTAACTCTAGTTTCTGAAAGCCAACTTATAAAAAACAAGATTTCTAAATTTTCTGATACAAAAGAGAGACTTTCTTACTACATAGTTTGGGATATTACTAGCATTCTTTAAAAGGAATCATTTCATTATCAACTATTAACAAACCTTATGACACAAATCTTTCTGGGAATAGTGCAAAAAAATTTCAAATATAACATTTGAAGAAATTGTATTTGTCTTCAATAAGAAATGTTTCTTGTTTGTAAAATACTCCTCTGTTTTGTTCTTTCAGGAATATGCATTTCTGTACCTTCAAAGGGTTAGTGAATGAGTCCTTCCTTTCAAGGTAATTTTATCAAGAGCCACAATGTATATGACTATAACTTCATCTGGAAAAAAGAATCTCCTCTGTTATCATCTTAAAACTAGTCTTGAAAACTGAAGGATTCCCATACTAATTTAGTTGCATACAATTGGCATTTAAACAATACAGGTTTGAACTGCTGGGCTCCACTTATACACTGATTCCCCCCCCCCCCCAATAAATACTGCAGTACTACGTGATCCACCATCATGGTTGAATACAAAGGCGTGAAATCCTGTTATGAAGGAACCATGAATATGGAGATCCAACTGTAAGATACTTGGATTTTCCACTACACAGAAAAGTGGCATCTCTCTCTTATTTAGCTGTCTTGTTTTAGCATCAATTGTAGTATGACCCTAGCAATAGTGAAGTACTTTTAGGATTGGTTTCTTCTGCTCGTCTTGGTAGTCAGTCCATTGCAATTATCCTGCGAGGAATATCATTGAAATGATATTCTTTGATCAATCACTTAGACACTAGAGAGTGAATTATCATATTTAAGGAACAACTTGTCTCTATAAAAGTTTTGTTTGTTTCACATTCTTAGAAGCAAGTCTCTTTAAGTGTTCAATTTCTATGAACCTCCTTGGAAAGACAATAGATTTTTATCATTTCCTTAAAATCAATCTATGTAAACTTGGGTTAAAATATGTAGTGGATTTTCCTTTCTTCCTCCTTTATTCTCTTGATTTTTTAAATCATTGGGAAAAAATAGAAAACTAAAATGTAATCTCTTCTGCAGTTTTTGTGTTGACACTGAAAATTTGGCCAGAAACGATTCTGCTTTAAACATTCAAGAGTGTGTGTCTGTTTTCAATATGAACTGAAACATTAGGGAAAACATTTTAGACTTACACAGCCTTAAATGGTGCTGCCTGCCAGCAACGCCAAGCAGCTGCAGAACCCACTAATGAAAACTGGGACTGCTCTTTACAGAGATGGCTATGAAGTATCTTTACAAATAGAAAAGAGAGGCGAGCATAATTAACAAACTATACAGTGAAATAATTGCATATTTTTGTGACTTTCATTTTTTTCCATCTACACAGATGGAGAGAAAGTGAGTTAATTTTGCATCCTTCAAAACGATGCGTGGCAGAGATGAGTCACCTCTCACTCATGTCACTCACACTCAAACCTATTCCAGTTTAGAGCTGGCAAGAGGTTGAAGGAGATTTTAAAGTCAGGGTAGGCAACGCTGAGAAAGCGGTTGTTTTTGTGGGATTACACAGAATTGATCAGAGTGGGACATTACATTACATTGCAATACATTGCAGTGCTATGCATTTGAGCCTAGAATAGGCTTTTAGGTGAACATTTATTTGTTCTGCTCCCCTGAATATATAACTCAACTTCTTTAACTAGAAAGATGTATTAACAAAGGACAATAATAAAGATTTATCTTTTAGAGGAATTGTGTATATTCATCAGAGTGGAGGCTGCAGGACAAGGGTCAGATTGAACGTAATAAAAATATAAGGGTGATAATGATCCACATTTCTTCCAGTTAGCACATTTCCACAGTGACCTAGTGGTGCATCAGTCTTACTTGATTATTGAAGGCTAACAAACAATAAATCCTTGGGCGTTTTCACCATGAGACTGACAAAGAAAATGAGGAAGTAGAGTTTGTGTCTATTTGTAACATCAACTACAAACTTTTAATTCTAGAAAATAAATTATTTTGAGCCTTTTTAAAATAAATTAATTCATATTTTTATATCTTCTTTCTTGGGAGAAAAATACTTTCTCAAATCAGATAAAACGGTGTAGTTATATTTGTTATCTGTGTGTTTATATTTGGAATAAGCTATAACTATTTGTATCTCTGTTTCGAAAGGATTCTCTGTTAGAACATTTACATGGCTCTGGATCTAAGTGTGCTTCTGGAAAAGGATTGGTTATAAGATATCTTTCTAAAACCAAGAACCCACAAAAGGCATTTCTTTGCTATTAAATGACAATTTAAAAAGTAGATAATCCTTAAGAGCGACAGTTTGGGGCTTTCCTGACACGAAATACTTTGAAAATAGAAATATAGTATTTTGTTAATTTTTTGGCTGCATATTTTAAAATCTCCTTCCAAGGAGAAGTTATTTATACATATATTTTTTACTTACCATAGAAACAGTACCTTTAGCAACTTTTTATAGATTCAATTGCTATTCTTTTAAATAAAAATAAAGTTGTAGTTGTAATACTTACCTGAAAGCTTTCGTGTCCTTCATTCTCCCTGAATAGGCCATCCAAAGCACCCTCAGCTTCCTAGGAAGGAGGCCTTCATTTCCTTCCTGACCCCTCAGGCCTTCTTATGTGCCCTTCTTTGCACATGAAGTACTGCAACTTGTACCAAAGTGGCAAGAGTATTAATATTTACTGGAATTTTTTAAAAATAAATTTAACAGTGGCAAGAACTATTTGTGTTGTGGAGAGAGAGGTAATCAGTTGAGTTTTAGACATTTTATTTATAGTCATTTTTAAAATTAAAGTGTCCATTGGTTAGTTGAACGTCCAGGACAGCACACCACGTGTAGGACTTAAGATAATGATGTTGAACTGTTGTATCAGGGCTGTGTGAAGAGGTGTGGCTACTGAGGTGGATGGCAGAGGTGTTGGGCCTGAGCCAGTGGCCACAGTGAGAAGCCTAGAGGGCAGAGCTGAGGAAGATAAGAAAGCTACAAGAGGAGCAGGAGGAGAAGGGGACCACAGAGGATGAGATGGTTGGATGGCATGACCAACTCAATAGACATGGGTTTGGGTAAACTCCAGGAGTTGGGGATGGACAGGGAGGCTTGGTGTGCTGCGGTTCATGGGGTCACAAAGAGTCAGACACGACTGAGCAACTGAACTGAACTGGACTGAGATGTTACATTCATGTCTCTATCTTTTAAGTCTCTGTATCACTTAATTTGGATGAAATGTTCTTTGGACCAAGTGATATGTATCAAATGCAAGTGCTACATACTAGAATTTTTAACAGGCATGTGACTATATTATAATTTAAATTTTGGCAAGAACCACCTTAAAGCGAAATACTTTGCAATAATTATTTCAAATGAGCTTTCTACTGATAATAGTTTTTGTAATATTCTATCTAAGGGTTATTTTAATTAATATCCAGTACTAATAACTTGTTTCAAGAATAGAGGTTTGAAATATTGGCAATTAAAAGAAAATAATTCAAAATTGTGAACATTTATTAGACTTTATTGAGTGTGCTGTATTAATTATAAGAAATACATTCCTAGGTAACTAAACTGTTTTGTTATTACTGCTGTTAAATATCCAAAGACTAATTCTATAAAACGATCCAAAGACTATTCAATTTATACAGAAAATTTATACTCAAAAATATTGCATTTTAATCAGAAATATTAATGATTTCATGACTTTACAATAGAGAAATAATTGATCAAAGTCATAATTTAATATATAAGGTATTATGGTTACCCAGGGAAAGGACAGCAGGAAGGGATAGTTAGAGAGTTTGCGCTAGACAGGTACACACTACTATATTTAAAAGGGAAAACCAACAAGGACCTAATATATAGCACATGAAACTCTGCTCAATGTTATGTGACAAGTCTGGTTGGGAGGGGAGGTTAGGGGAGAATGGATACATGCATATGTATAGCTGAGTCCCTTCACTGTTCACCTAAAACTATCACAACACTTTTAATTGACTATACCCCACTACAAAATAAAAAGTTTAAAAAAATAGCTCAGGTAATTTAATAAATGAGCATAATAAGATAATTATATTAGAATGATAAAATATTATATAAGTAAAAATTTTCTAATATAAGTATAAAAAATGCAAATGATACTAGAATATGGAATGCTGTGTTATTTTTTAAAATCATGGTTTTGTTTCCTTTTTCATTCCTTTCACATCCATTCCTAAAATTCCTTATAGAATTTATAGCTCTGTCTAAGCACAGATATTCTAGAAGAGAGAGGAAGGATCAGATACTTCCTTCAGACTGAGTAAACAGGCATGGTGGTGTCACCAAAGTCCTGTTGTTTGATGGAAAACAAGATAGTTTCCTGGCATCATTTCCAGGAGGTAGACTGTACTATATCAGTGTAATGTAAACTGTTGATAAGTATAATGTTGTCAATATGTTGTGGAGTTGTTTTTTTTTTCTGAGTCCAATATGGATTTCTTATTTTCATGTCATAATCCTATGCTCAATTATTTTTGTTTTTCTTGCAGATCACCTCTTTTCTCTAAGCCTTTATATTCAATTATAATGCTATCTCTAGTTCAACCAGATGCTTCCCAGGTGGCACTAGTAGTAGAGTGTGAAAGTTGCTCAGTCATGTCCAGCTGTTTGGGACCCCATGGACTGTAGAGTCCATGGAATTCTCAAGGCCAGAATACTGGAGTGTATAGACTTTCCCTTCTCCAGGGGATCTTCCCAATCCAGGGATTGAACCCAGGTCTCCCACATTGCAGGCGAATTCTTTACTAGCTGAGCCACAAGGGAAGCAAGGCACTGTATAAAGACTAAGGAGTGGGTGGTTCCCCAATTGACCGAATGATCCTCCCACTCATTACCATATGTAATTACCTTTCAATGGTAAAAGAACCCTCCTACAAATGCAGGAGATTTAATGAGACACGGGTTCCGTCTCTGGGTCAGGAAGATCCCTGGTAGATGGCATGGCAATCCGCTTCAGTATTCTTACCCAGACAATCACATGGACAGAGGAGCCTAGCATGCTACAGTCCATGGGGTTGCAAAGAGTTGGACAGGATTGAAGTGACTTAGCAGGCATGCACTAGTTCAACCAATATTAATTAATCAATAACTCTAATATCTCAAGTCACCTTTTATCATTCTACTTTCTTTTTAGACTTCAACATCAACTTTAATCAAAATAAATAATTTTGGAAAAAGAAGATTATATTTAATATCTCAAGATTCAGTTCAGTTCAGTCCCTAGTTGTGTCTGACTCTTTGTGACCCCGTGAACTGCAGCACACCAGGTTTCCCTGTCCATCACCAACTCCCAGAGCTTGCTCAAACTTATGTCCATCAAGTCAATGATGTCTTCCAACCATCCCATCCTCTGTCATCCCCTTCTCCTCTTGCCTTCTGTCTTTCCCAACTTCAGGGTCTTTTCCAATGAGTCAATTCTTCACATCAGATGGCCAAAGTATTGGAGTTTCAGCTCAGCCTAAGTCCTTCCAATGGATATTCAGGACTGATTTCCTTCAGGATTGACTGTTTGATCTCAAGAGTAGCAAATAAAATAAAGAATATTTTGAATAAATACATTTGAAGGAAATTCAGAAATAGCATTGTGCCCTTGTAAATTATGTGCTTTGTAAATGATGTTTTCAAAAAATTTTTCTCTTGTTTTCTTGTTTAATTTGAAGAAGTGACTCTAATGTTAAGAATTTCAAGCTAAGTTAAGAAAAAAGTCAATTATATAATCAGATAAAAGAGAAGGAATTTTCTGGGAATGGCTGGTTTTAATTGCCTCAAAATGCAATGTAAATATCAGTGATATTTTTAGATTGAAGTTTATTAAAGGACCAAGAAACTCAGATTTCTACTCCAAATGATAATTATACCTTTCTCTTTTTCAAGTCTCAGAAAGATAGACTATGTGCTGCTAAATTTAAACTTCAAGAGATTCTGAATTTTATTTGTAATCTGCATTGACCAAAAGGGCTTCCCTGGTGGATCAGATGGTAAAGAATCTGCCTGCAATGCAAGAGACCTGGGTTTGATCCCTGGTCAGGAAGATCTCCTGGAGAAGGGAATGACAACCGACTCCAGTATTCTTGCCTGGAGAATTCCATGGGCAAAGGACCCTAGTGGGATACAGTCTATGGGGTTGCACAGAGTTGGACACAACTAAGCGACTAACTCACACACACAATGATCAAAATTGTTCTGTTAATAACTTCAGATTTTTCTCATCAGTTTCTTCCTTTTTTATTCTTAATTGCATCAACTCTTCAGGTTCTGACATACTTAACTTCTCAATATCCTATTCAATAATCTAATGTTATTAATATCTTTATTGTATTTTTCTCTTTTTTCCAATAAAAATTCCTGACTGTTTTCTCCTTGTCACATTATCCTGATCTCAAACATGAGCATATATTTTTTATTTCCCCACCCCAGTTTAACTACTTTTTTATTGAAGCCATTATATTGTTCCTCTTTTGTTGAAAGCCAAAGTCTCTTCTAATGCTTTACAATCACTTTCTTATGTTTTAGGCTCTTCATCATGCTCTTCCTAGTACACCTTTTGCCTGATATCTGTCTTATAATTCCATGGACATTAGGTACACAGTTGATTTGTCCTGATTTTTAAAACTCATCTTATTCTCCCAGTCATTAACTGTGCTTCAATTTGCTATACTTTTCTTTGGATGATTCAATGGGTGCAATGCCATATCAAATATGGTTCTTGTTCTGTTTTTTACAGTTTAGTGATGAAAGTGAAAAACCACATAAGAAAATATAAATACTAATATAAGGCAGCAAATAAAGTCTCAGTGAATGGATTGATTTGTGGATTACAGTGCTTTTCTCCTTCAAAAATATTTTATTGGTATATAGTTGATTTATTATGTGTTAGTTTCAGGTGTACAACAAAGTGAATAAGTTATACACAGACATACATACAATCCTTTTTAGATTCTTTTCCCATATAGGCCATTACAGAGTATTGAGTAGAGTTCCCTGTGCTATACAGTAGGTCCTTATTAGGTTATCTGTTTTTTATACATAGCAGTGTGTATATGTCAGTTTCAATTTCCCAATTTATCGCTTCCTCCCACTTTCTTCTGGGTAACTGGAAGTTTGTTTTCTACATCTGTGACTCTCTGTTTTGTAAATAAGTTCATTTGCATTATTTTTTTAGATTCCATATATAAGCAATATTATGTATTTGTCTCTCCATTTTTTTTTTTTTTTTTTTGTATTAAGGAAACTTTGAGAGGCAGTTTGGGGGCCTTTTGCAGTTTAGTAAAATATGTTCACTCTCTACATTTTTCCTATATTAAATCTTTCCATGGAGCCTTGTAAAAGGGACCCAACTGAAATATCTGGGTAAATTCTGCTTATAGGACAGTGATCACCCTGAGACTATGAAAGGATTAGCATAATTCCTGTGACTATGGACCTTTGCCACCAAATATTGTTTGTGATCAAGGTATTTGTGTGTTTGATCACTGGCCATTATGAACCCAAAGTGTTATTTCAGTGTTTTGAATGACAGAGTACCAGCTTTCTTAGTGATATTCTACAAATAATTTCTTAAGATGCTCTAGAGAAGGGCACATACACAATTAACTTGAGTTATAAATCTATTGCAGTAGCCTATTTTTTAATTATATAAAAGGAAAGAAGACTTTTAATTCTCCCTTAGAAATATTATTCCCAACAAGTGTTCTCCTCCACCATCATTTTTCTCCAGTGAAGCAACCCTTTTTAACAAAATCAAAAAATCATAGGATTTCAGAGTTGGGACTCACCAGAAAGGTAATTTTATTGGAAAATGTTCTGATGCAAAATCAAAATGAGGAAGTAACATAGGATATTTGAATATATGACTTAAAAATGTCAGAGAAGAGATTGTTTTATGAGCGGAACTTGGATAGTCACAGGCTGAGATGCAGATCAGGAGAAGGTTGATCAGGCAGAGTCCTAGCAACAAGCAGAGGGAGGTTTGAACCAAAACGCACTTGAGTTGGATAGTAAATCTGAGGAAACACTTCCAAACAGTGTTCCAAGTGCTAGACTTAGAGGATGATCATCGGGGCCAAAACGTGAGTGTGTGTGTGCAGGGAGGGTGGCCAAATAATCCTGGATTAAAAAAAATGGAGTGTTGTTTTCTATCAGAACTTCTCAGAGACTTTAATATGCTTGCATGGAAATGTAAAGAAATAAGTATATTGTATACTGACAACACTTTTTTTTTTTCTATCTCTAAAGCAAATTTTAAAATCCATCACAGGGAAAAACAAAACTCAAGAGATGTTTCATTCATGACACAGGACAACACTTTTTTAGAAACATTTTCCCCAGTGCCTCTCATGAAGCCCAGCAGGCTGGTTGGCCCCAGTTCCTGTCTTCTCTCCCAGAATCTATAATTCTCCACCTCAAATCCACTGGTTGCTGCTGGCTCTGGTTTTTTCCTACCCTTCTCTCTCACCCTTTCCAAACTTTACCAGCAGTAAGCCTTGATTTTTAGTTCTTAAATCAGTCGAATAGCTTCTGGATGTGCTCAATGCTCCAATTCCATTGTTTCAACTATCACAAGATTCAGACTTTCTTTAAAAAAAAAAAAAAAAAAAAACTAAAGGCTGACTTCTTCTTAGCTAGTTAGAGAAAGAGGCAAAACTTTATTTATTTATTAATTTAAAATATATATATATTGTATAATGCATGCATGCTAAGTCCCTTCAGTCATTTCTTACTCTTTGTGACCCTATGGACTGTAGCCCACCAGGCTCCTCTGTCCATGGGATTCTCCAGGCAAGGATACTGGAGTGGGTTGCCATACCCTCCTTCAGGGGATCTTCCTGACCCAGAGATTGAACTTGCATCTCTTATGTCTCGTGCATTGGTAGGCAGGTTCTTTACCACTAACGCCACCTGGTAAGCCTACCCTATGCATACACAAACCAAAAGGTAGCTGTTATGTGTTTATTAATATTCGACAAAGAAGACTTAAAACAAGGGGTTCAGTTCAGTTCACTTAAGTTGCTCAGTCATCTCCAACTCCTTGTGACCCCATGGACTGCAGCATGAAGGCTTCTCTGTCCTTCACCAACTCCCAGAATTTACTCAAACTCATGTCTATTGAGTCGGTGATGCCATCCAACCATTCATCCTCTGCCGTCCCCTTTTCCTCCCACCTTCAATCTTTCCGAGCATCAGGGTCTTTTCTAGTGAGTCAGTTCTTCACATTAGGTGGCCAAAGTATTGGAGTTTCATCTTCATCATCAATCCTTCCAATGAATATTCAGAACTGATTTTCTTTAGGATGGACTGGTGGGATCTCCTTGCTGTCCAAGGGACTCTCAATAATCTTCTCCAATATCAAAGTTCAAAAGCATCAGTTCTTCGGCGCTCAGTTTTCTTTATACTCCAACTCTCACATCCATACATGACTATTGGAAAAACCATAGCTTTGACTAGACAGACCTTTGTTGGCAAAGTAATGTCTCTGCCTTTTAATATGCTGTCTAGGTTGGTCATAACTTTTCTTCCAAGGAGCAAGTGTGTTTTAATTTCACAGCTGCGGTCACTATCTGCAGGGATTTTGGAGTCCCCCAAAATAAAGTCTCTCACTGTTTCCATTGTTTCCCCATCTATTTGCCAAGAAGTGGTGGGACCAGATGCCTTATCTTAGTTCTCTGAATACTGAGTTTTAAGCCAAAATTTTCACTCTCCTTGTTCACTTTCATCAAGAGACTCTTCAGTTCTTCGCTTTCTGCCATAAGGGTGGTGTCATCTGCATATCTGAGGTTATTGATATTTCTCCCAGAAATCTTGATTCCAGCTTGTGCTTCATCCAGTGCAGCATTTCTCACAATGTACTCTGCATATAAGTTAAATAAACAGGGTGACAATATACAGCCTTGATGTACTCCTTTCCTGATTTGGAACCAGTCTGTTGTTCCATGTCCAGTTCTAACTGTTGCTTCTTGACCTGCATACAGTTTTCTTGGGAGGCAGGTCAGGTGGTCTGGTATTCACATCTCTTTAAGAATTTTCCACAGTTTTTTGTAATCCACACAGTCAAAGGCTTTTGCATTGTCAGTAAAGCAGAAGTTGATGTTTTTCTGGAACTCTCTTGCTTTTTCGATGATCCAGTGGATGTTGGCAATTTTATCTCCTGTTCCTCTGCCTTTTCTAAATCCAGCTTGAACATCTGGAAATTCACAGTTCACATACTGTTGAAGAATTTCTCCAAGCCTGGCTTGGAGAATTTTGGGGTACCACTAGAGAAAAAGACATTTTAAAATGATAAAAGAACTATTCTACAGAAAGATACAGGAATCCAAAATCAGCATATTTTTGTATGCAGTAATAGAGCTTTGAAATACAAATAGTACATATGACAGATTTAGAGAAGGAAATTCAAAAATCTTATGTGAAGATCTCAAAACTTGCAGAAGATTTGAACAATTGTTAACTAATTTAACCTCATTGACCTACAAAGAATACTTTAGTCAACAACTGAAATAAACCATACCCACTCTTCAGTTATTTCCTTTATTTCATCAATGGCAATTGGCCTGTGTAGCCCATCTTCTCCTTTCCCCCCACAGTCCTTTGGTAGAGAGAGAAAATTATCCAGGTTTTCATTTCCTTCGATTATTTTGCATTATTGTTCAAAGTAATGTTCTTAATCATTATTTTTTTAATTTCTTCTATCTTTATGATAATTTTACCCTTTTTATTTCTGACTTTGTGCTCTATGCTTTCTCCCCAAGACCCAACCTAATTCCCCTACTGCCACTACTTTTTAATTGAGTTAACTAGCTGGGTTTCAATAGTATTCTTTTTGAAAATTTTTTTTCTGAAGGATTATGATTAAGATTTATATATTTACTGTTCTTTTACCAAAAATTAATTTGGCTTGTATGAAAATATTGCTGAATTTGTGCACAAATGTTAATATATTCTGTATCTTCATTTTGAATTTTTATCTAAGGCATGATAAAGTGTCCTTTTGTGTTCTCCTTGTAATGTTTCATGGTCTAAATTCTAGCTGTCAGATGTCTACTTGCTTTCTTTTTATCTGTGTTTGCCTGGTATAATATGCTTATTCTTTTATATTTTTCCCACTCAGTACATTTATTTCAGATCTGTCTTATGAATGTAGCACAGAGTATTGAATTTTGCTTTGTTAGGTAATTTGAAACTCTTTTCTTCTATCAATAGGTAATTTAAGCTGTTACACAACAGCCAATATGAATAGTAACTTTGGTCTCTGTTCTTTCATATTCTTGTACATTATACACACTTTCATTGATTTCTGTTACATAGCTAGTTTTATATGTTCTCTTTCTGTGTGTGTGTATCAGTATACCTTTGGGCATTTATGAAGGTTTGCATTTTTTCATGGTTACTGTATTGGTTGTATTTCCACTATTAAGCTGGATGAAAAAAAATCATCTTGAAATCAATGTTTAAAACAATAAACATCAACCTTTTTCATGAGTATATGGATTAGCGATTTCATATGCATTGTTCCTTGGGTTTAAGCTAGATTTACTTCTGGGGCTATGCTGGCTATTGGCTGGGGCAATTTAGCTCTGTATCTTACACTACTCTTACATTTCTCCAGCAGACAAGACCAGATTTCTCATGGCAAAGACAGAATGGCAAGAGCCTAAGAAGCAACAGGCGAATACTTTTCCAAACCTCTGGTTGAATTATATTTGTTAACTTCACACAGGTCAAAGGAAATACTATGACAAATCCCAGAATCATAGTGGAAGACAAGAGGAATGGAGAATAAGAGGTTATTTTTGCAATATAACAGAATTACAATTATTCGTATGCCTTTATATGATATCCTTAGGCATCCCCTTTTTGGAAGGATATTGGCTTTATTTTTTCATTTTTTGATTTATGATAAATAGTGAAATTAGCTTGTAACTTATTTTTCCTCCCCTCCCCTTTCTTCTCCTAGGATCTAATTTGAAATAATATCATTTTGTTTTCCTTGAATTCTTATAATGCAATCAGTGAGATCTGGAATTAGGCTAACTGAATTATACTCATTTGGAAAGGAATATCAGGAATCAGAAAAACATATTGCTTCCAATAATGGTAGAAAATATAAAGATATCCAATCAGCCTTGTTACATGTCTTTTTATTCCCAGAATGTTCAAAAGCTTGAATTAAATTGTGGATTTAAGGAGGGTTGGAGTTTTGCAGAGGGAGAGAGGGGCAAGAGAGCAGAGGATAGATGCTATAGAACAGTTGGGAAAGGAGAGTAAAAACACAAGGGTCATGGTGAATGGGGAGAGATGGTGGGAAAATAATTGGAAAGTCTTTACCAAGTCAACCAATTACTGGAAGAAGTAAATTTGAAGATTAAGAGGTAGTCAATGGAAAGCAGACATTGGAAACTGAGGTTTTAGGGGAGATGTAGATTAGAGTATGATGATGGGAATGGATGGATAGATAAGGAAGGAGGACAACCTCCTATGAGTGAGGTGAAAAAAGTATTTGGACACAAGACTTATCTCCCTTTATACTGCAATAAAGCATGGGCCATCTAAGGTCAAAGGAAACACATTGATACAAAAATATTTCATTAATGTTTATGCCTAGTTTTGTTCTATATACTAAGGATATGAATAGTGTTAACCAGATACTGCTCTCTTGGGAGTGACGTTCTAGTAGAAGTTTAGCCTAGAAGGGAGTTTGACTTAAGCTCTTTCTGAAAATTGAATCAGTCAAGCTTGTGATAGAAACTGATACGTATCCGATTCAATACTGAACTCTCTGGCAAGGTCCTAGGTAAACTGAAAAGAGATCCGTATTATATAGGTTATACATATGCAGTTGGCAAAAATAATATAATTGTTAGTTCACTGAAAAATTAGTTACATATGGGAGATCATATCATACCCACATAGAAGTAGGTTGTATGTGTCTACTGGATCTTCTTAACATGTGGAAAAAATAAATTTATATTAATATAAATAACCTTTTTATATCACTGGATCCAATTGATCTTGATAGAGGATTTATGGTATCTTCATCTATAGGAGCTCCATATAAAGACTCCCCACTTAGCCACAGTCTCCCCAGAGCACTCATTTTGTTTTCCCTCTCTCATAGCAATTTCACAACTATGCCCCCAAAACAAACTTCCACAGTGATATTGCTAACAGTGTCTCTTAGGAGAACATCAGCATCTGTGTCAGTTTATTATCTCCAGATGCCCAGAACCATTATTGGCAATTCATCAAAGTTCTAGAGGAGATATGAGCTCCATATAGATGTTGGGGGTTGGGCAGTAGAAAAGAGATTTCTGTGGAATTTCATGCCACAGCTTCCCTGGGCTGTTAAGCAGTCCTCTTGTGTACACAGTTCCCAAATTCTCTCAGACCAACTTCTCTAACCAACTATTGGCTTTGTTGAATCTAATGAATTTTATCAGAGTAACTAGGAGTTTGGACCCTGGAGTTACATGGAACTCATTCCCTTCTCAATCTCTAATACTGCAGACTTTAAGAGGCATCTATTTATAATGAATAGATTTAAAAAATGCTTACAAATGGATGATTAAATTCCAGACTGTACATATATGTAGATTATCCAGGGAAAGTCATATTATAAAACATATTCTAAACTTTTAGTATAAATATGTAGAAACTGTCCATTAAAATATTTTACTACATCAGCATATTGCTAGTAAGTAAATTTTTATATGGGAAAATGAAATGTGGATAAGGAAAATAGTTTCTTTATCTCTACCTTCAATCATGAATTCTGGTCATAGAAGTGGGAATCATTAAATGTAATGGACTAGGAATGAAGTGTTGCAAAAACCAATAGAGGCAAAGACAAAAATAGATATTGTATCCTTGAAGCCAAGACTACGCTTATCTAGACAAGATCTGTACCTCAAAATTCAAAACATGTTGGCCAATGAGCATCCTCTGGGAGCCATTCTTTCCTGGACTCCTTGTGGTTTAAGTACCAAAAAATAAAAATGTACACATAATAGATGAAGTATCACTTATTTTTGCTTATTTATTAATTTCTTCTTTTAAACTGTGATTGTGCTGATTCAGATTATAGTGTGTGAAATTTAGCAATAGGATACAGGGCAACAGCTTTACAAAGTTTGTAACAGAATCAAATTATCAGGACTCTCAGAGATCATTGTGATAGTAATCCATTCTGTGTAACTGATATGGCCTGATTAAAGTGGAATTTAGCATTTGTTTCTGGGTATGTGAAGAAGTTTTGGTTCATATAAAAAGTGCCATTATTTTCAGTTGCTTGATTTGGTTCAAAGATCCTTTCAAAGCGATAAAGGAAAGAAAAAGAACATTTTCAACTTGACACTTTTCTGTTAAAAAAACCAAAACATCTCATTTGTGCCAAACAGTAAGGTCAGCAGAATTATTCCTTACAGTTTCCTGAGAGAACAAAAATAATGAATAATCTGGTCTTTTGACTGTGACCTCTTTGGATTTCAACAGGTTTTTCTTTTTTTTCCTTTTAAAATGAAGAGTGAAAATTCTAAATCTATTGTGAAATGGTCGACACGTGAGCCCCTGGTCACTCACTCAGTGACTTGATGCATGCTTTTCTCAGTCCAATCATGTGGTGTTGGAATGAAATAGCAACAACACTTTGACATGGAAACCGATTGAAATCAAACAAAAAAGAGCTTGTAAGAATTATAGTCTGTGTAAAACTTCTGTCCAGAAAACCTTCCTTGGAAACTGAATTCCATGATTATATGTATCTGAGTGAAAACATTCCAAAGACATTTTTACTACTTGTTTTTATTACTGTTTACTTGTTTTTGTTTGCTGTTTTATGTAACTTTAATATCCAAAAGTCGTAATGCAGCTTTAATTTCCCTTCCAGTATTGAAAATTTGATATTTATTTTTAGCTTTTATTGCAAAAAATCTTGTTACCTGAGAGGGAGCAATTAGGTTAAGTAAGAATGTCTGTCACACAACCCTTTGGGAGGAGAACTTAATTGTGTTTTCCAAGTAAGAAAGAATGAGATACATTTTCCTCTTCCCCCTGTAAAGAGGGCCAGCAGGGCTTAGCTCCAGGAGGCCTGAGGATATTCTTCCTGTGGGAGAGTTGAAGCTTTTGTTTTCCAAGACCTAGGCTCTTGACAAAGAACTAGGTTTGGGGAGAGGAGGCTGGACTGGAGCTTCATGAGAAGCAGCTGCTAGGCCTCTTTCAGAAAGCATCTCCAGAGGCAGAGCAGAGGCAGGTATTTGTGAGGGGCAGCATGGAAAAGGTACCTCCTGCATGCGGTGCCCTGGATGAGAAGGAATGGCTGGATGGCTGGGATACATCTGGAGACTTTAGTCTCCTGTGAAAGGAGCTGCGGCCTCAGTTTCTCAAGGCCAGCACTTATCAGAGCAATGTGACTCTCACAGAGAGGTTCAGAGCCTCCATCCTCCCTGCTGTCCCATGAAAACCCTAGGAGACTTATCTGCGAAGAAAATGGAAGGGACCTCATCTCAAGACCTGACAGAGAAGTCCTTCCTCACCAACACTGGCAGGTCAGCTTTCACTTGATTGAACTACTCAAATCCAGGGCCTCAAACTCAGAAAATTTAAACGGGTTATTTTTTAGCCAGGCCTGCCATTTTTTCAGAACTGCTTAAATTTTCAGCTCTCTTATCTGTACTTTCCATCTGAAAAGTAAAAGTTTCAGCCCAGTATAATAGTCCAAGTTTCCTTTCCTGGCTAAAAGGTCTGAGGACAATTTCCTGTTTTATTTGCATCAATAATTAAGAAATTCTTTTTTGGTTACTTTATTCCTTTTTGTTCTGCTCCAATTTCTCGTATTACTTAGCTTTTATTTTTGGAAATGACTGTCATTAATCAAGCATTTCTGAAGCTGTCTTCTTTCTTCTTGTGTACTTTGGGTAATATTCTAATTTGTTCCTCTGAACCTCTTCTTCTTCTTGTTTTCTGTGAAATACCTTCTAAAATATGTTGACATTAGTGATTATAGTTCCTGTTTGTGATTTATGGTAGGAAAAATTTAGCTTAAGTATTTAAGTGTCCAAAGCATCTACATTAAAAACACAAAAGAAGAAAATAGCTGATCACATGTTTGTGTATCAGGAGACTTTCTCAGGGTTAGGAATCCTCTCCTGGCCATCACTACATCCTTAAATATTAGCCCTAATATTAGTCTGGCAGATAACATTATGTGTCATAAACAACTCATTAAGTAATTGAATGAGTGAGTGAGTGTCCCGAGGCAAATTCCCGTTTTCAATTAAAAAAAAAAAAAAACAAAAAACACCTTCCTTGAGAAGACTCACTGAAAAACAAAGAATTTAGCCTCCATTTAACCTAATAATGTGTCTGCTCATACTAATTAACTGAAGTATTAAATTTTGGAAAACAACAAGTAGAAGAAAATAACCTTTCTAAGCATTAGAGAAAGTACTAAACAGGGACACTTATTTTACAGTAGCTTTAAATATTCTATCTTTTAAATTCACATCTAGGAAACTACTATATCCCTCTATCTTCAAAGCCTATGTTAAAATAATTCAGTTTTTGGAAAACATACCGCGTGAACCAGTGGTGCCCTCAATACATTGTGCGGTTCCTGGGCCTTCCTATTAACAGATACTTAAGCCAGAGGTTTTGCATCTTATCCTACTGTAGGTTAAAATCCATGAATTATAAGTTCATGGTTCATTTATGGAAAGATCTTCAATATATGTGAACCATTTGGACACATGGTAACAATCATATTTTTTTAACGGTTTAAACACATCCGTTAACTATTTGTTTGACTATTTATTAATTAATAGTTAACAGCCTTTATAGGGTGAAATATTAAAACAAAGGAATGTTACTGATAAGCCAAAGAGTAGCTATACTTGAGATTAAAGAAGTGTAAATAACTACTTCTAAAGGATAAGAAAATTCATCATGTTAGGGAGGTGGTATCTGCTTGTTTTCAAATTATTATAGAAATATCTTTCAGGTTAGTCCTTAACTATTAATATTTCAAATATGTATTTATATTTTAAAGTATTTATTCATCAATTGATAATATTACTGAAGCTCTATCTCACCATCAGTTCAGTTCAGTCGCTCAGTTGTGTCCAACTCTTTGTGATTCCATGAATTGCAGCATGCCAGACCTCCCTGTCTATAACCAACTCCCGGGGTTTACTCAATCTCATGTCCATAATTTCTTATGGAAGAAATTCCATAATTTCAATGGAAGAAATTGACCCTACTTTTATACTGAATGCTCAGGAATGGATAGCTGTTTCTTAGTTGTATTTTTTGCAGTCACAGGCAAAATTTTAAATCTCTCATAGCCATTTTTGTTGTCATTTGCCCTTCTGGTTGCTACATAGCATTGTCTGTATATCTGACAGTTCAGTTCAGTTCAGTTCAGTTGCTCAGTCATGTCTGACTCTTTGTGACCCCATGAACTGCAGCACACCAGGCCTCCCTGTCCATCACAAACTCCCGGAGTTTACTCAAACTCATGTTCATCAAGTCGGTGATGCCATCCAGCCATCTCATCCTCTGTCGTCCCCTTCTCCTCCTGCCCCCAATCCCTCCCAGCATTAGGGTCTTTTCCAATGAGTCAACTCTTCACATGAGGTGGCCAACGTACTGGAGTTTCAGCTTCAGCATCAGTCCTTCCAATGAACACCCAGGACTGATCTCCTTTAGGATGGACTGGTTGGATCTCCTTGCAGTCCAACGGACTCTCAAGAATCTTCTCCAGCACCACAATTCAAAAGCATCAATTTTTTGGTGCTCAGCTTTCTTCACAGTCTCACCATACACAGGTGCAAATCAAATATTGAGACAGAGTTTTGGGTGAAGTAGAAAAAAGATACCTTTATTGCTTTGCTGGGCAAAGGGAGCCACACTAGTCTTCTGCCTCAAAAAACTGTCTCAACCCGAGAGGACTTGCTGAGGGTGTCAACTACAAATTGGTGCTTACCAAGAGAATTAGCTATCTGCCTCTTGAGACTGAATCCTGTGTTCCGCGTTTGTTGATCTTCAATACGACCTGAAGGGAATTAAGGGTGGAGAGTGAGGCACTCTGTGCTCCAGGGTAACTGGTGGAACAGGTCCTAAGATGGACAAATATTTTCAGGAGCTGATTTCATGATCCCAGTCCTTCTTTAGTCTTGGCTCAGTAGTGTCTGGTTCTTTGTGACCCCATGGATTGCAGCATTCCAGACATCCCTGTCCTTCACCATCTACCAGAGCTTGCTCAAACTCATGTCCATTGAGTCAGTGAAGTCATCCAGCCATCTCATCCTCTGTTGTCACCTTCTCATCCACCTTCAATCTTTCCCAGATTCAGGCTCTTTGCTAATGTGTCGGCTCTTTGCATCAGGTGGCCAAAGTATTGGAGCTTCAGCATCAGCATCAGTCCTTCCAATGAATATTCAGGACTGATTTCTTTTAGGATTGACTGGTTTGATCTTGCAGTCCAAGGGACTCTCAATAGTCTTCTCCAGAACCACAGTTCAAAAGCATCAATTCTTTGGCAATCAACCTTCTTTATGGTCCAACTCTCACATCCATATATGACTACTGGAAAAAACAAAACTTTGACTATATGAACCTTTGTCACTAAGGTAATGTCCCTGTTTTTTAATATGCTGTCTAGGTTGGTCATAACTTTTCTTCCAAGGAGCTAGCATCTTTTAATTTCATGGCTGCAGTCACCATTTGGAGTGATTTTGGAACCCAAGAAAATAAAGTCTGTTATGGTTTTCATTGTTTCCCCATCTATTTGCCATGAAGTGATGGGACCAGATGCCATGATCTTAGTTTTGGAATGTTGAGTTTTAAGCCAGCTTCTTCACTCTCCTTTTTCACCTTCATCAAGAGGCTCTTTAGTTTTTCTTCACTTTCTGCCATACGGGTGGTGTCATCTGCATATCTGGGGTTATTGATGTTTCTCTCGGCAATCTTGATTCCAGCTTATGCTTCTTCCAGCCCAGCGTTTCTCATGATGTACTCTGCATATAAGTTAAATAAGCAGGGTGACAATATAGAGCCTTGACATACTCCTTTCCCATTTGAAACCAGTCTGTTCCATGTCCAGTTCGAACTGTTGCTTCTTGACCTGCATACAGATTTCTCAGGAGGCAGGTCAGGTGGTCTGGTATTCCCATCTCTTTAAGAATTTTCCACAGTTTGTTGTGATCCACACAAAGGCTTTAGCCTAGTCAATGAAGCAGAAGTAGATGTTCTTCTGAAATTCTCTTACTTTTTCTATGACCAATAGATGTTGGTAATTTGATCTCTTGTTTCTCTGCCTTTTCTAAATCTAGCGTGACTATTTGGATTTCTCAGTTCATGTACTGTTGAACCCTAGCTTGGAGAATTTTGAACATTAATTTGCTAGCATGTGAAATGAGTGCAATTGTGCAGCAGTTTGAACATTCTTTGGGATTGCCCTTCTTTGGGATTGGAAGAAAACTGACCTTTTCCAGTCCTGTGGCCACTGCTGTTTTCTCCACATTTGCTGATATATTGAGTGTAGCACTTTCACAGCATCATCTTTTAGGATTTGAAATAGCTCAACTGGAATTCCATAACCTCCATTAGCTTTTCAAAGTGATGCTTCCTAAGACCCATTTAATTTCACATTCCAGGATGTCTGGCTCTAGGTGAGTGATCACACCATCGTGATTATCTGAGTCATGATCTTTTTTGTACAGTTCTTCTGTGTTTTCCTGCCACCTTTTCTTAATATCTTCTGCTTCTGTTAGGTCCGTACCATTTCTGCCATTTATTGAGCCCATCTTTGCATGAAATGTTCCCTTGGTATCTCTAATTTTCTTGAAGTGATCTCTAGTCATTCTCATTCTATTGTTTTCCTCTATTTCTTTGCATTGATCACTGAGGAAAACTTTCTCATCTCTCCTTCCTATTCTTTGGAACTCTGCATTCAGATGGGTATATCTTTCCTTTTCTCCTTTGCCTTTTGCTTCTCTTCTTTTCTCAGCTATTTGTAAGGCCTCCTCAGACAACCTTTTTGCCTTTTGCATTTTTTTTTCTTAGGGATGGTACTGATCACCACCCCCTGTACAATGCTATGAAACTCTACCCATATTTTTTCAGGACTCTGTCTTTCAGATCGAATCCTTAGAATCTATTCATCACTTCCACCATGTAATCATAAGGTATTTGTATTAGGTCATACCTGAATGGTCTAGTGGTTTTCCCTACTTTCTTCAATCTAAGTCTGAATTTTGCAATAAGGAGTTCATGATCTGAACCATAGTCAGTTCCAGGTCTTGTTTTTGCTGACTGTTTAGAGCTTCTCCATCTTCAACTGCAAAGAATATAATCAATCTGATTTCAGTTTTGACCATCTGGTGATGTCCATGTGTAGAGTCATCTCTTTTATTGTTGGAAGAGGGTGTTTGCAATGTCCAGTGTGTTTTCTTGGCAAAATTCTATTAGTCTTTGCCCTGCTTCATTTTGTACTCCAAGGCCAGACTTGCCTGTTACTCCAGGTATCTCTTGACTTCCTATTTTTGTATTCCAGTCTCCTATGATGAAAAGGACAAAAGGACATCTTTTTTTTTTTGGGGGGGGGGGTTAGTTCTAGAAGGTCTTGTAGATCTTCATAGGGTCATTCAACTTCATCTTCTTCAGCATTACTGGTGGGGGCATAGACTTGGATTACTGTGATGTTGAATGGTTTGCCTTGGAAACAAACAGAGACCATGCTGTCTTTTTTGAGATTGCACCTGTCAGCTACAAATTGGCACTTGCCTGTCAATGACAAACTGGCACTTGCTAACAGTATTTGCCAGTCACTAAACAACAATAACAATGAGGGCATTTGCCATCTGCTTCTGCAGAGATTGAACCCTGTGCTGCTTCAGCTGTTGACTTTCAACACCCTGTGAGGGAGTTCAGGGTGGAGTGAGGCATTCTCAGTTCAGACCTGAGTGAGGAACAGGCCTTTACATAGTTGGATATTTTTAGGAACAGATTTAATGATCCCAAGTCCTGTATCTGATTGTATCCAGAAAAGCACTAAATCCATTCATGGTGACATCAGATCTTCCTGACTATGAGAAAACCTCTTGTAAAGCAAGCACTTGATTGCATTAAACTAAAATCTTATATAATGACCATCCACCCTACCTCTTGGAGCTGTTCTCTCAGAGCCCTCCGAGCTGCTGCCTCCCGGACTATAGTCTTCATTTTGCCTCAAATGAAACTTAACTCTCAACTCTCAAGCTGTGCATCTTTTTAAGTTGACACACCCCTACAGGGCCCCACTTGGTTTCACTAACTAAAAGCTATTTTGAAAATTGTGAAAGCATTGTTTTTTCTTATTCATCATTTATATTTCAAGTGTTCCTTCTTTTAAGTATTTATTGCATTTTGGACTCTTGTTGACTATAAGTGCTACTCCGTTTCCTCAAAAGGTTCTTACTCACAGTAGTAGATGTAATGGCCATCTGAATTAAATTCTATATCTTTAAAAAGCACTAAAATCCCTTCATGGTGACTTCAGCTCCTTGTGACTAGCAGAAAAACCTTTTATAAAATGAGTGCCTGATTGCCTGAATCCCCCCTTCACCAAAATCACATATGTTGACCTTCTCCCACTGGCTCTTTGGAGCAGTTTCTCAGAGCTGGCTGAGGTGCTGTCTTCCAAGCTGCCATTCTCCATTTTGTCCCAAATAAAACTTAACTCACAACTCTTACATTGTGCATCATTTTTTAAGTTGACAAGGATTCTTAGAACAAGAATAGGGTATGTGCAGGGCTTGCGTTGCCATCCTCTCACCTTAGGTGGTTGCTATCCTAATTTTATTTATTTATTTTTTTTTGTTTTGTTTTTAATTTTTTTTTATTTTTCAGTGGGTTTTGTCATACATTGATATGAATCAGCCATAGAATTACATGTATTCCCCATCCCGATCCCCCCTCCCACCTCCCTCTTCACCCGATTCCTCTGGGTCTTCCCAGCCCACCAGGCCCGAGCACTTGACTCATGCATCCCACCTGGGCTGGTGATCTGTTTCACCATAGATAATATACATGCTGTTCTTTCGAAGCTATCCTAATTTTAATGAGTTTATCTCATCCCTTTAATCTTGCCTCAGGTGTTTCTTGACTACTCCTCCCTTGACTAGCAATGGTTTGAGTCTGCCCTTAGAAACTCTAGGAGGGTCTTGGAGGCTGGAGTCTTGCCTACAAGAAATGGGGGGCTGGGGGGAGTGGAGAATGATCTCTGTGCCTGGGAGCCCTACAGGGCCCCACTTGGTTTTGATAACTAAAACCTATTTTGAAAATTGTCAAAGCATTATTTTTTCCTATACATCAATTCCTATACATTCAATTGTTCTTTCTAATTTTAAGTGTTTATACAAATGTCTTTACGTATAAGTTTAACTAATGATACTATCAAATATGCACATATACATTTGGGAGCTTCCTTGATGGCTCAGCTGTAAGGAATCTGCCTGCAGTGAAGGAGACATGGATTTGATCCCTGGGTAGTGAAGATCCCCTGGAGGAGGAAATGGCCTCCCACTCTAGTATTCTTGCCTGAAAAATCTCATGGACAATGGCTCAGATGGTGAAGAATCTGCCTGCAATGCAGGAGACCTGGATTCAATCCCTGGGTCGGGAAGATCCCATGGAGAAGCGCATGGCAACCCACTCCACTATTCTGTCTGGAGAGTTCCATGGACTGAGGAGCCTGGCGAGCTACTAAAGAGTGGCAAGAGTCAAATGTGACAACAGACACACACAGCACACAGCAGTCCAAAACTAAACACTGTATAATATCACACATTGGTCCATTACTTACTTTCTATGTTGTAGTCTGAAATGCTTCTTTAAATATTACCTCATTCCTTATTAAGAGGATCTATGTGATGGAAATTGACTCCATTCACAATTTTATTTGGGGTTTAAATATTTTACACTGTTTGCCAGAGTTAAAGCTCACAAAACCTTTTCTATTTTCAAGTTTCAAACCCATGTGTTAGGTAGTTAGAATAGGAAAAAGGAGTCCAGAACGACAATGACTAAAAGACAAAGAAGGGGAAAGCCCATGAAAATAGAACAAAGGAAGGTCTGAGGACCAGAGTGAGAACCTCAGGTGAAACAAACAGCCCTCCTGGCTAGCTCAATTTACATAGGGCAGGCTCAGAGGGAGGAGAAAAAACATAAAAAAGAGGAGCCAAAATTGAGCCTCTGGCTTCTCTTCTCTTCTCTTCTTTTGGGTTGGCCCTCCCTCACACCTCAAGGATGTATTTTTTTTTGCTTGCCAAATAAAACTGAGCTGTAACACTGGTCTGTCCATTGCTTCAAATTTTTGTTGCCGTGAGACAGAACCGAGGAAATTACACACTCCCCAGACATCTCTGGTGCTGTGACTCAGATTCAACCTGGCTGAAACAACCTCAGCTCAGCCCCCGTGAGGCTGAGGCCAAGTACAACAGAAGCCCAACTCGGCAAAAGCCCACGTGGTGGAAGCTGAATGCAAAGAAAACCCAGCACAGTGGAAGTGAACATCCTCGCGATGTGAGGGTGGGCTGACCCCACAGGAGAGGCCTCAATCCATCTTGGCTTCCTCCTTTTATACATTTTTCTCCTTCCCCCCTGAGCCTGCCCTACATAAATTAGGCTAGCCTAGAGGGCTGTTTGTTCCATCTGAAGTTCTCACTCCAATCCTCAGATTTTCTTTTGTTCCATTTTCATGGGCTTTTTCCTTTCTTTAAGTCACCACCATTTTGGACTCCTTTTTCCTATTTCAACTACCTAACACACGGAGATTACATACCTAACCAAATAAACTATCTTGTGATTAAATACATGTATTTGTGTGATAGTTGCTCAGTTGTGACTCTTTATGACCCTATGGACTGTAGCCCATCAGACTCCTTTGTCCATGGGATTTTCCAGGCAAGAATATCAAAGTAGTTAGACATTTCCTTCTCCAGGGGATCTTCCTGACCCAGGGATCAAACCCAGATCTCCTGCATTGTAGGCAGATTCTTTACTGTCTGAACCACCAGGGAAGCCCCAATTAAATACACAGAGAAGAGTTAAATTAACGAATTTAATAAATATGTTTTTCTGCTGAAGATACAAACCACACTCTTCATCCCCATTTTTATAAAGGCACAACATCCTATGAGTAATCAAAATCTCTTAAGCTAGACAATAATCTAAAAGGTATTTTGAAATATATGTACATGAACAGTGAATAGCCTCTTTCCTCTTATGGCCTCTTTCCAAGTAAGTGGCTGGGAGATTATATGAAGTTATGTGCACAGTAGTTTAAAAGTTAAGAAAAGGAAAAAGAGGTCTATTATTCAGTTTTCTTATATCCTTGTCTTTAGGGAACCTGCAGACTCACATGCACATGCTCACTCACACATGCCCACAAACCTCTAAAATGAAGGAACATTTCAATAAGAGCTCCACAATGGAAAGGCTATACAGTGTCCTAAAGAATAGAGTATTAGAGACTGGACAGGCAGAAGGGAAAGAAGAGCATAAGTTAGAACGGGGAATGTAAAAAACGTCTGAAAACAAAGTATACTGGTCAAATCATATCCTGTTTTCCACTGTTGGGAACTCTGAAATCCACTGCTCTCCTTGGCTCACCCTTATCCCTTCTTTTTTCCTTTCCTTGTCTCCCTCTCTTCCTCTGTCCCTTCCTTCTTCCCTCCTTATCTCTCCTGCTACTTGCCTGGCTTGCATCCCTCTCATAGCATGTGTTGAAAAGCAAAGAAAACACTTGCTCACTTAAACCTCTGGAATGTGATTCGAAGCCTATCTTCTTAGCCGTTAATACATAACTGCCTCAGGATTTCTGTTTCTTCTCATCTCTGACTTCACAGAGATAGAGTGTGGGTTTTTTGCTTTCATGTTAGGCAGTTCTTTTAGTGTAAAAAGCATTTGCTTTTGTGTGTCTGTGAAAGTCACTTTTAGAACTTTTATCTAGTTATTTTTACATCTACTTTTAATTATTAATAACTGAGCCTTCTAAAAGACTCTTTTTACAAATATAATTTAAAATCTCTTTACTATCTCAGTTTTTTGGAATAATACTCCTCTGTAGTTTTCTGACTGTCCTCTTGATGAACTGTCTCAACAACGGCTGCCACACCAAGGGACCAATAGCTTACTGGTCATATTTTTGCCCAGTTCCAGGTCCTTTTCTCCTAAGTTATCTTCAGTTCTGACTCTTTGCGACCCCATGGACTGCAGCATGCCAAGCTTCCCTGTTCTTTACCATCTCCCAGAGTTTGCTCAAACTCATGTCCATTGAGTTGGTGATACCATCCAACCATCTCGTCCTCTGTCGTCCCCTTCTCCTCCTGCCTTCAGTCTTTCCCAGCATCAGGGTCTTTTCTCTAAGAGGTGAAGATAGAACAAACTTCTGACTTCCAGGAAGTTACATGTACTAGAGGTGACAGAAAATCATAAACATAAAATCAGACCATGTGTCAATTGGCGATAGCTCATTACTGTGAGCATCCCTTCCTGAGGACACAGCCAGGGGATTCCTGTCTGCTCCCCACCTGTTCCTCACCACAGCCCCCTTCCCAATTTTCCTTCCCTGTCTGCCCTTTGAGTCCACTCCCTGCATACATCAGTGACCTGATGAGCCTGCCTGCAACACTCCCAGACCTCACATACAGAGAGAGGCTTTGTCCATGACCTGGGGCAGAGAAGGAGCCAGGAGATGCAGCTAGACCAGGAAGTCAAGAACCTTTGCAGAGACTGTAGCCTCCAAGCCCCCTGGTGGCCTTCCATTGGAGTCAGTCTTCTGCTTCATGAGCTTGGCTCTTTCAGGGCCTTCACCATTCTCGGCCTCACTCTATTTGAGGTCAGGCCAGGGCCACCGCAAGGGAACTGTTCCCAGGGATCACTGAGGCTCAGTCAGGCCTGTTTTTTTACTGGTTTATATTTATGGTCCTAATTTTTTAAAGTGAACCTGGGATGTCGCTGGCAGTCCAGTGGTTAGGACTCTGCACTTCCACTGCAGTGGACACAGGTTTGAACCCTGATTGGTGAGCTAAGATCCTACATGCTACATGGTGGGGCCAAAAATAACTTTCTTACATTAATAAAAATAAATAAATAAAGCTAACTTTGTATGATGTCTCAAATGTATTAAATAATATTATTTAGGGGAAAAATAGTGTGGGTTAAATAGTGCAATACAAGAAGAACAAAAATGTTACTTAAAAGGAGTATCTTCTAACCAGTCTCAAATTTGTGTTAAGTCCATAGTTTAGCAATTTCCACGGCATGTGTACAGATAATGTTAATTCAGATTTCATGTGGTGCGGTAACACTGGGGTCCAGAATTTTCATGGAAGATATCTATGCAAAACTCTGTGTGTGTGTGTGTGTGTGTGTGTGTGTGTGTGTGTGTGTGTGTGTGTGTGTATTCAGTTCAGTTCAGTTCAGTCACTCAGTCATGTCCAACTCTTTGCAACCCCATGGACTGCAGCACACCAGGCCTCCCTGTCCACCACCAACTCCCGGAGTTTACTCAAACTCATGTCCATTGAGTTGGTGATGCCATCCAACCATCTCATCCTCTGTCGTCCCCTTCTCCTCATGCCTTCAGTCTTTCCCAGCATCAGGGTCTTTTCCAATGAGTCAACTCTTCCCATCAGGTGGCCAAAGTATTGGAGTTTCAGCTTCAACATCAGCCCTTCCAGTGAACACTCAAGACTGATCTCCTTTAGGATGGACTGGTTGGATCTCCTTGCAGTCCAAGGGACTCTCAAGAGTCTTCTCCAACACCACAGTTCAAAAGCATCAATTCTTCAGTGCTCAGCTTTCTTTGTAGTCCAACTCTCACACCCATACATGACTACTGGAAAAACCATAGCCTTGGCTAGATGGACTTTGTGGACAAAGTAATGTCTCTGCTTTTTAATAAGTTGTCTAGATTGGTCATAACTTTTCTTCCAAGGAGTAAGTGTCTTTTTATTTCATGGCTGCAGTCACCATTTGCAGTGATTTTTGAGTCCCCCCAAAAAAGTCTGTCACTGTTTCCACTGTTTCTCCATCTATCTGAAATGTAATATATATATTATAGGTAAGTTATATATGCATATGTATATCAAAGCATACATATATAATACATTAATAGAGATTATGCAAATGTGGCACAGTCATAAAGAATTTGCCTGCCAATACAGGAGATGCAATAGATGCAGGTTCTATCCCTGGGTCAGAAAGATCCCCTGGAATAGGAAGTGGCAACCCAGTGCAGTGTTCTTAACTGGAAAATTCCATGGAAAAGGAATCTGGTGGGCTACAGTTCATGGGATCACAGAGTTAGACATGACTGAGCAAGTGACTGAGCATGCATGCACACAGGCAAACATACACAGACACACAGACAGACACACACACACAGACACACACACACACACATATGCATATATATTTTTTTTTCCCAGGCAAGAATACTGAAGTGGGGTGCCATTTTCTCCTCCAGGGGATCTTCCCCACCCAAGGATTAAACCTGTCTCCTGCATTGGCAGATGGGTTCTTTATCACTGCACCACCTGGGAAGCCCCATATTTATGTATACACACATACACACACACACACACATGTATATATTGGTTTCTTTCTTCTTCCAGAAATTGACTCTTTTTTTTTTTTTTTTTTTAATTCTCCAAGATGGTGGCAGGCCCCAGCTTTATGTAGTTATCTCAGTCAAGCTTTCACTCCTGAGGCAACGTCTCATGTTCCAGAATGATTGGTACCATCTCAGGCCACCATCTCCAGCACTTAGGTCACATCTCTGCCCTGGTCCCATTACAACCACCAAGGTATGAGTTTAAAAGCATACTGCAGCCTATTTCAAGTTTATGGCTCTAATTTTAACTTTCCTCTTCATTTTTGGCTTCTGGGGACTTCTGAGATTTTGTGTTTGTCAGAAATGCAAACTTCCTAGGCATGTGTGCACAGCCCTTTATATTAGCTCAATCTGTTATGCTGTTGACTGCTGTGATATTAAATTCCCTTGAATTTCATCAGTCATTTAAGTCTTCTTCCCATGGGTTCTTCAAATTTTAATTCTTGCTTATGATTTTAGTGTTTCTTAGAGTCTAATATTGAAGAAAGTATTTCTTTGAAAATAGGCCACTAGCACTTCTATGCTTGGAACAGAAACAGTAAAAATATAAGAATTATTGCTCCAATAATGCAGTGTGGTATGAAATTGCTGTTATATTAAGACAGTTTTTTTCCCCCATCTATTTTCTTTCACCACTCCTCTCTCTTCTTATACATTGAAATGCTAGAGCATTTAGCACTCTTGAAGAGGAAAGTAACACTCTTAAAGAGAAAAAGGGGACTCTCTCCATTTCTAGAGCTCAAAGAGGTGGTAGAACCCTTAAAGGGAAGACAAAGAGCACTGGAAAGAAAACATCATAAATTTGACCAAAGCTTCCCTGTTCCACCACACAATCCAGGACAGAGAACAGGTGTCCAAAGCTGGAGCCAGTAGTGGATAGGAATAGTTGGAAGAGAAATTTTAATTGTGTGGACAAAGGTGGGTTGCAAGGAGGGACAGACCCTGTGCCTGATTGCTTAAATGAAGCCCTTAGGAAAGAGCAAAATGCATACTTTCTGGGAACAGAGAGTAGAGGGGTCATGAATTGTTCTCAAATAGAGGGGTTTAACTGTTGTCTCTAGACAGATCCAGCCTTAGAGGACATCACAACAGAGAGATATTGGAAAAACAGATCCACTTCTAGGTTTCCACAAGGCCAAGAAATAGAATGAGTAGAAGTGGGCAAACCTAGAAGCCATACTACTAAAAGCTGGTACATTTCTACAGCATGGATCAAGGACTGAATTCCAAAATCTTCTATGGCTATCTCAGCAGATGCCAAGGAAGGCAAAACTGATGGTAATCTCTCATTACTAATGCCTTATTAAGTCATGTGCTTGTTTCCTGTCACTAAGTCGTGTCTGATTCTTTGTGAACCCATGGACTGTGGCCCACCAGGCTCCTCCCATGGGGTTTCCTAGGCAAGAATACTAGAGTAGGTTGCAATTTCCTATTCCAGGGAATCTTCCCAACCCCGGGATTCAGTCAGGGTCTCCTGCATTGGAAGGCAGATTCTTTATCATTGAGCCACCAGGGAAAGCCTTATTATGTCAGAAGCCGCCATAATATTGTGGGCCTCTTATGAAAAAGACTTGATCACAAATTGATTGAAATTTGTTTCCAGTCCCACAAAGGAATAGAGGGCCGAAAAAGAAACTGAGTGAAGGAAACTACAAAGCTTAGTTACAGAAACTGAATTTTAACCTGCTCCAGAAGCACTGCTTTCCTTAATTCATACTTCCCTTTCAAATTTGTTTATTTACTTGATTTGAAACATTTCACCCTAAAACATTCAGCGTTTTTCTTTTAGTAGTAAAAAGATATAATACTTGGTATGTATGCTTTCTAAGGCACTGATTTCAAAAAAATATCTAAGGCCAGATTCAAATGCAGTCTTTTGTTCATCTCACGGTGGGATATTGGAGGCCTACTCAGACTTGCTCCCAAGAACCAATTATATACATTTCTTCCAGTGTTTACTGGTGCTTACTCCATGCTTACTGATGTCATCCAAGTAACTCTAAATTGGCCATAATGGGAGTATTTAGATCATATGCTATGCTAAGTAGCTCAGTCATGTCAAACTCTTTGTGACCCCATGGACTGTAGCCCACCAGGCTCCTCTGTCCATGGGATTCTCCAGGCAAGAATACTGGAGTGGGTCGCTGTGCTCTCCTCCAGGGGATCTTCCAGACCCAAGGATCAATCCATGTCTTATGTCTCCTGCATTGGCTGGTGAGTTCTTTACTACTAGTACCATCTGGGAAGCCCATAGAAGGCAACAAATGGTATACAGCAGGGCTTCCTCCTCCCCTGAGAACTGCTGTTAAATGTTTAGCAATATATCACTGATCCTGTATCTTTAGCACTGGAGAGCCATTTTTAAACTTCCCATCTTTCTGCACAGGGGAATTTATTTTTAGTTTTTGAGCAGAGAATACCCAGTCACATGTGACATGTTTTATGAATCCTGGGCGTTCCAGATTTCTAACTTAGTAAAAGCCATGTTTTATGTTTAGAAGTTTTGAATCATTGGATTTGTGGGATGATTTCTGTGGGGCTGGGATTCAGTTGCATGACCCCCCTCACATAGTGCCCACCCAGTGGTTTGAATCTGTTGGGCACACATGCAGCCTAAGCAGCAGCCTCAGAAGCAACAGCTGCTGCTAACAGGACCCAGAGGGTAGATTTCCTATTGGTCCTTTCATGGAAAACAGAGTAGGAGGAAGTCGTGTCAAAGAGATGCTCTGTGGGTGGACACATAATCATAATGCTGGTTTTTTATCCTTTTTTATAGTAGTGACCAATGTCAAACTTTTGAAGAAATTAATGATGAGGAAATTAAAGCAAGGAAATGAAATGGGCTGCCGTGGTATGAAGAGTTTATCTAGCCTTTGAGAATGCAGAGATAAAGGATGAAAGACTTGTTCCAGAAGCAAAGGGTGGGGGTTTCTTTTATCAAGTGAAATGAGTCTAAGTGAATTAAAAGGTCACTCAGAAATGACTTCTTTTATTATCCAGATTGCTTGTGTTTCATCTTAAGAAGGAAATAACAGTTTGTGGATGAATGTTCGGCTTTGTGCCTGTATGACAAGAGGGAAGACAGTGGTGTGGGGAGTGAGGCTCAAGACAGGGGAACAT
The DNA here is from genome assembly GCF_963930625.1 of Muntiacus reevesi. Classification (NCBI taxonomy): domain Eukaryota; kingdom Metazoa; phylum Chordata; class Mammalia; order Artiodactyla; family Cervidae; genus Muntiacus; species Muntiacus reevesi. The sequence continues at coordinate 39,895,978 of NC_089261.1, read as the reverse complement.
AAAGTTAAGAAGAAATAGTCTGAAGGTTTCCTGGAGGGGGGAAGGAAGGAGGGGTTAAGTTTACAGAAAAGTGGCCAATTTCCAGACCCCACACAGACTTTCCTAAACAATAGGAAAAGCACCTCAGGATTTCCTAGTCCCAAAGATTTAGTCGACTTGATACAGTAGAATAATGACTGCTGGCTCAGATGTCAAGCCATGTCTGGTCTCTCTGTAGTTTGTAACAGCTATTACAGGAGCTCCTGATGCCAAAAAATTATAAGAACAAGAAATTTCCCTAAATCACCATCCATTTTGATTTGCAAAGGATCTATCTTATAATATTTTTCTCTCAGCCTATTATCTTTATACAGTGCATAAGGCTATTTTATCCTCCAACATTTTTTATCAGTCCAGTCACACAAAAACCATACTAAAACACATGTGAATGTTCAAAATAAAGGAAAACTTTTAGCATTTTTATGTATTTGATAATTTATTAGCTGAGTAATTTTCATGATTGCAGAAACTGCATTTGCTATACTGAAGCAGACATCTACTAATTGAAATGTATTGGCTGGAATTTTTTTTAGCTGAAATACGTTAACTTTTTCTTTTTTTTTTTTTTAAAGAAAAATACAGAATGCAATGTTGTAGACACAGTCACTTGAGCAAATTGAAACAGTGCATGGAAAATTGAGATCTGAGCCACTTTCCTCTAAGAATGTATCAAATAATTCAAATAGAACTTTATTTAGTAGTGATCCATAGCAATAGTAATTCAATTTAAGAACAAAGGATGAGGGATTTAAGACAACATTATAATGAAATGGAGGAAAAAAAAAAAACCCAGGTGGCCAAGACTCTTCCTTACACTCAGTTAAATGCAATAATTAATTCAGATTGTGGATTTTGTTCACTTCTTCAATAAATATTTGTTGGAGCCTAGTATGTGTCAGGTACTTTATTAGGCATTAGAGATACAAGAGGGGAAAATAGAACCCCCCCCCCCCAAAAAGAGGGAGATAATACTGGATCATTTCCCTCAGTGTCTGACCTACTATGATGAGTGAAGTGAAGTGCAGTCGCTCCGTCATGTCTGACTCTTTGCGACCCCATGGACTGTAGCCTACGAGGCTCCTCCGTCCATGGGATTTTCCAGGCAAGAGTACTGGAGTGGGTTGCCATTTCCTTCTCCAGGGGATCTTCCCAACACAGGGGTTGAACCCTGGTCTCCTACATTGCAGGCAGACGCTTTACCCTCTGAGCCACCAGGGAAGCCCTAAGACTAGGACCTAAAAGAAAGTAGAGATCCCTGACTGCACTTGGCACAGTGGTGCATTAACGAACACATGAGGAACATGGAGAAACTGGCTTGGCCCTCTTCTCTGTTATTGCCCATTTCCTGGTGAGGAATTGGCAACAACCAGTTAAGAAAGGTCTGTTTTCGTCTTCTCCCTTGATGTGCAGAGCAAAACCTTTAAAAGCCTGAAGTGTGAAGTCAGGCATAGGTGTCTTTTCTTTCTTCTGCAAAACCTCCACTATTAACTGATGGCTTGATACTTGCCTGAAAAGGAATTTTATCAAAACTCTAATATGAGAAAGTTGAAGATTGTTTATACTCTCTTTAATAAAGTTCTATTTGAAGAATTTTGCTTCTGTTGCCTTCCTTAAAAAATAGCTTCAAATTCACACAATCTAAGTACAAGCTAAAGATATTAATCCTTGTAATTTAATAACCATTTGTAATTTAGAACTGGAATATTGCCAGATCTAGAATTATCTTCAGATTGCCTTAGAATTCATCTAATATCTTATCTGAAAGTTTAGAAAAACTTTTTAATCAAATTTAAATGAGGCAAGATTGAAGTCATCAATTTTATGTTCTCTTCAGACTGGAGAGGCTGGCTTCATCTCTGCTCTTGGCATCATGAAATGCCAACTGAAATTTATGCGTTGACTATTTTAATGATCAAATCTGTTGCATTTGGCACTTTGTAATAAAATCTATTTTCAGAACTTTCGCCACCCCAGTCTCCTTTTTTGTCTCTCAATTGTGTTATTCTCAACCCTGGTACAAAGGAGCTGTTTCTGTGCTGAGAGAATTTCTCCTCCTGAATCCCGGCATGCTTAGTTAACTCCACGTCCACCCTTCACATCAAGCTTTCTTAAGCATCACCATCCTCTTCAGGTTAGATGTGACTTGTTTTGTCATGTATTTGGAGAGATCCATGTAACTTTCCTGCCTAGTATTTTGTTGTCGTTCAGCTGCTGTGTCGTGTCCAACCCTGCGACCCCATGGGCTTCAGCACACCAGGCTTCCCTGTCCTCCACTAACTCCTGGAGTTTGCTTAAATACATGTCCGGTCAGTAGGTGATGCCATCCAACCATCTCATCATCTGCTGTCCCTTTTTCCTTTTGCCTTTAATCTTTCCCAGCATCACGGTCTTTTCCAGTGAGTTGTCTCTTTACATCAGGTGGCCAAAGTATTAGAGCTTCAGCTTCAGCATCAGTCCTGCCTATGGATATTCAGGGATGATTTCCTTTATGACTGACTGATTGATCTCCTTGCAGTCCAAGGGACTCTCAAGAGTTTGAAAGCATCAATTATTTGGTGCTCAGCCTTCTTTATGGTCCAACTCTAGCATTTAACCATATATAATATTCAACATTTTAATATAGAAACTTGCAAAGAGAATAATATAATGGATTCCTGTGCACTCACCACCACCAGCTTCAATAATAACAACCCATGTTTAACATTTTTTCTTAACAACTAAATCAATTAATTTATAATATACATCTAATAATATTTATCAAGTTAAAATTTGATTGCTTTTGACTAATACATATAGTTTTGTAACCACTTCCATAATTGTGATATCAGACATGTCATCACCTTAAAATGCTTCTCTAGCCCCTTTGATATCAACATTATACCCTTTTTTCTCAATTGTTTCATGTCCTTAAGTTGTAAGAACCCCTTATACAATCTGAGTACAACTACTTAGTCAGATATATTTTGCAAGCATTCTTTTCCCAGACGGGCTTGTCTTTCATTTTTTAAACAATACCTTTGGAGGGGTAAAATATTTTAGTATATATCAAGTTCAATTTGTCAAAAAATAATTTTTTTTAGAATTGGTGCTTTTTGTGTGCTTTCTAAGAGATATATCCAGAACCTAAGATCACAATAATTTTTCTACTATATTTTCTTCTTAAAAGCTTTCTAATTTTGGATCTAACCTTCTGGTCTATGATCAAGTGTGTATATGGTGTGAAGTAAGAGCCAAGGTTTAATTGGTTTAATTTTGTATCCTCATTTAAATTTAATTTTCGTATGATTAGATTTGATATTTAATTGTTTGATATTTCATTGAACAATTAAATTTGACATTTAATTTTTCCAGCATCACTTGTTGAAAAGAACTTTTCATAATCAAATACCTTGACATCTTTGTAGAAAATCCACTTACTGAGTATGTGTGAGTCTACTTCTAGATCCTCAGTTTTTTTTTTCCTTTGATGTGCAAGTTTATGTTTTACTCAGTATCATGTTGGTTCAATTACTATAACATTATATTTAGTCTTGTAATTAAGTCATGTATATCCTTCAACTTCAACCTTCCTTTTCGAAGCAATTTTGGCTATCCCTGGTTCTTTGCATTTTCATATGAATATTAAAATCAACTTGTTGATTTCTTGCATTGACAAATGGATTCTTTACAAATAAGCCACCAGGGAAGCCCTAACTTGTTGATTTCTAACAACAAAAATACACTGTGATTTTGATTAGGATTGTGTTAAATTTTTCTGATAAATTATAAAATTGACATTTTAACAGTATTAGATTTTCTAACTCATGAACATATATATCTCTATTTTTTTAGTAGCATCATTTTATAATCGAAAAAGAACCAGATTTTATGAGGTGTTTGATGAGAAGGAGACACAGTAGAGGAGCAAAGTGGCATCTTTCCCACACCAGGTCTTCTGAATTCTTTTTGAGGTCTCTGTGAAGACAAATTTTTTTTAAAAAATTGATGTTGATGGTTTCATTTAAGAACAGCTGGGGAACTCTGGATATAAGGAGGGCTGTGTGGGACTTGATAACAATGAGTTGCAAAATATCAGCACAAATCAAGTGACTCGAGGTAAAATGTGGAAGCATTTTCTAGCAGCAGCATCCTTGACACAGTTTTCTTTACTGTATATAATAGGTCATTACTGGAGCTCGGGTGTTTCCTTCCAAACTCTGAACAATCCTCTAGTGACTAAGACTTGACCTGAACTTTCATGGGCTAAAGGTACTCAGTGCCACGTGAGGTTTTTGCGTAGGGCTCACTGAAGTCCTGAGGTATATAAGCTTTCCCCTTCCTCACGACATTCTATGTGGCCACTATCAGAAAAAGTTCTCATTCAAACTGAGACCAAGAGAACACCTATTGTGGCTTTTCCCCACGGGTATTGTGATCTACGTATTTGGGTGATCAGGGGTGGTTTGCTGTCACCTTGGTTAGACAGATTGTATTTTCCAAAAATAGCAATATGTATGTGAATTGGTGGGACTTGTTCTCTCTCTTTAACCTGGGCAGGGACTTATAATTGCCCTGAACGTTGGGGTACAGTGTCAGTGATGCTATGTGACTTTCCTTTTTCTTTTCTTTAAAAGAATTATTTTATTGTGGTAAGAATACTTGACATGAGATCTACCTCTTAACAAATTCTTAAGTGTAAAATGCAGTATTGGTGACTACAGTTACAATGATGTACAGCAGATCTCTAGAATTTCCTTATCTTGTTTATTGAAACTTCATGTCCTTTGATTAGTAACCACCCATTTCCACTTTTTCTTAACTCCTGGAAACCACCACTGTACTTTTTTGATTATATGGTTTTGACTATTTTACATACCTTGTATAAGCAGAATTTATTCTTCTGCTGCTGGCTTATTTCACTTGGCATAATGACCTCAAGGTTTATCCATGTTATCCCATATTGTAGAATTTCCTTCTCTTTTACTGCTGTGCAGTATTCTGTTGCATGTACACACCACATTTTCTTTAACCATTCAGCCACTGATAAATATTTAGGTTGTTTCCACATCTTGGCTATTGTAAGTAGTGCAGCAATGAACATGGGAGTGCAAATATCTCTTCAAAATTCTTGTTTCAGTACTTTTGAATAAATAAAGAAGCTTTTGCCTGGTGCTTTAATTCTCTTTTTTCTCTCTTAAGATACTTACCTATGGAGCCTAGCTACCATATTATAAGGATCACCAGATGACATAGAGTGATGATGTGTATGTGTTTCTGTTAACAGCCCCAAATATAGTCTGAGCTGATATCAGCACTGACCATAAGATATAAATGAAACAGTCTTTGGAAGATGACAGCCTCTAGCCTTCAAGTCTTGTATTTAAGACCCCAGAGCAGAGATACCCTATTCAATTTTATGACCAGCAGAAACAATGAGAGGTAACAAATCATTTTTCTTATTTTAATCCATTAAATTATGGGATGATTTGTTATAAAGCAATAGATACTTGAAATACTTTCCCATGAGATTTTCCGGTACTGACTATACAAGGAGCTTGGACATCTCTTAATACTCATTTTCCTCCTTTCCACTAGATTCTCCACATCTATTGTCTGATTTCATGCACAGATTTATCTAGTGGAGTTGGACACAACTAAGCAACTGAACTCTACTGTTCTATTGTTTGAAAGTGAAAGTCCCTCAGTCATGTCAGACTCAGAGCCTGTCAGGCTCCTCTGTCCATGGAATTCTCCAGGCTGGGATACTGGAGTGGGTAGCCGTTCCCTTCTGCAGGGGATCTTCCCAAGCCAGGGATCAAACCCAGGTCTCCCACATTACAGGTGAATTCTTTACTGTCTTAGTCACCAGGGAAGACCCCTTCTATTATTTCCTCCCAGCCAAAGGACATAACATTGTAATCTGACTTTCCATCTATTCCTTTATGGAAACCCAATATGCTAAATAGTTAAACAAAATAATTTGTTACTAAATAATATTAAAGATACCAAGATATTAGTGTTTTCAAGGCTTTCTTTTCAATTCTCAAGATACTATTTTGATATTAAAAACATTTGAGTCTTTCTTATACCTTTCCAGCTATATAAATCTTGATTGTTCTTGATTCAATGTGGAAGACTAATGAGTGTGGAAAGAAGAGCGCAAAGATGAATATTTTAAGATACAATTCATTAAATATATGTGTGACATATAATATGTACTAGGTTTATCAATGGAGATTAGGAATCACTTGTAGTAAGTATGCGTTTAAAACATCGATTAACCTCACTCACATTCACTTTCCCAGAGAGTTTTAGCATTATTCCTATTCAAGACATCCAGGACCCCAAACCAGCAGGTCCTCAATTATGTATGTATGAAGACTCTTCTCACAAATTAGTCACTGTCATTCAAGAATGCCTAATAGGGAGGAAGATTCCAGCAAGGAAGCATTTTTCTCAGCTCCCTTTCTTATTGTATCCTTTGCTGAGTTGTTCAGTTGTGTACGACTCTTAGCAACCCTGTGGACTGTAGCCCACCAGGCTCCTCTGTCCATGGGGATTCTCCAGGCAAGAATACTGGAGTGGGTTGCCATGCCTTCCTCCAGGGAAATCTTCCCAACCCAGGGATTGAACCCAGGTCTCCCACATTGCAGGTGGATTCTTTACTGTCTTGAGCCTCCAGGGCTCCCTTCCTACTATATTACTATTTCTTTCTACCAATATACATCTCACACTTTTTATCAGTTTTTTTCATTGAACTGTTATACACCTGCATCCAAACAGCAACAACAACAAAGCAAAGTGGAAAAAAGACAAATATTCTTGTTCCTATTGTAAGAAGTTGGTCATCTACTACCAAGACTCACCCCAAGCAGCACTCCTTTTATCAAAAGACACAAAAGCTTTCAACATTTCTTCTTGACTTGTATTTTTAAGCAAAACTTACAGGTAGAAATACTGGCAGAACAAAGTGGAAAGGGAATAATCATTTTTAGTGAAGTTTAAGGCACATAACCTGAAATTTTAAATATGAAAAAAACTTACAGGTAGAAATACTGGCAGAACAAAGTGGAAAGGGAATAATCACTTTTAGTGAAGTTTAAGGCACATAACCTGAAATTTTAAATATGAAAAAAACTTACAGGTAGAAATACTGGCAGAACAAAGTGGAAAGGGAATAATCACTTTTAGTGAAGCTTAAGGCACATAACCTGAAATGTTAAATATGAAAATTATAACTTTTTATTAAATACTTGACAATGAATGCTCCTCAATTGCTAATGATTGTAACTTTGTTGTTGTGTTGCATTAGTTGCTCAGTCATGTCCAACTCTTTGTGACCCCGTGGACTGTAGCCTATCAGGCTCCTCTGTCCATGAAATTATCCAGGCAAGAATACTTGAGTGGGTTCCCATGCCCTTCTTCAGGGGATCTTCCAGACCCATTGATCAAACCTGGGTCTCCTGCATTGCAGGCAGATTCTTTACTATCTGAGCCACCAGGGAAGTCCTGTTGCTAAGTCGCTTCAGTCGTGTCCAACTCTGTGTGACCCCATAGACAGCAGCCCACCAGGCTCCCCCGTCCCTGGGATTCTCCAGGCAAGAACACTGGAGTGGGTTGCCATTTCCTTCTCCAATGCATGAAAGGAAAAGTGAAAGTGAAGTCACTCAGTCGTGTCCGACTCCTAGTGACCCCATAGACTGCAGCCTACCAGGCTCCGCCCTACATCTCATATTTACTTGAAAGTGAAATTTAATAGTATAGTTTTGCATATAAACTGGTCGAGCCAATTATTTCTCGTTTTATTTAGGTATATCTTTTGTCAATAGAGCATTCAATCATTCAAGCTCCCATAAATCACTTGCTAATAAGTGATTAGGTAACACTTAAAAAGCTGTTAAGGTAGACCTTCCAATTTATGGTTCTAGGTGCATTGTATGAAAAATGGTTGTTTTTTCAAGAATGACAATTTCATTCAGATCAAAGTTCACTGTTGACACATAGTTATGAGTTTGGTATACCAGAAGTTTTCTCATTTCTTTGGATATCACTGTGGCTTGCTCACCTTTTATCTATTAAAGTTATGTACTATGAGGCTGGACCAAAAATTGTGCCAAAAGCCTTGTACATGAGGTAATTTGTTTTCTATTAAAACTCAGATTCTTGTAAACAAAGCCCAGGAGAAACATTAGCCTAAAAAAGGCCTTTTAAATCTTTTTCTGCCTCATGCCAGAGAAGGATTTTTCAGGCACCATGAGTATGTGTCACAATATACTTACAGGTCAACGAAAGTACAATCATTTAACTTTTGTAACTTGAGGTTATATGATTTTAAGGTTGCCTATTTTCTAATTCCATCAGGACTAGATAACTCACTTGAGCTGAATAGTTTAACTTAAAAGTTTCTAGTTGTTGGAAGATTTCTGGATCAGGCAACCTAAGGAACATAAAACTAGCTAAATGAGTACAATATAACAAAAATAAAAACAGAAACAAAAAATACAGAAAAAGGATCGCTGCATCTTCTTTATGCTGTTTATATTCTCTTCCAAGAAATCTTTCAGGGAAATTCAGGACTAAATGTTTAGTATGCTAACTAATTATTAACAGGTTAAAAGCAAGGTACTGAGGATTCAGATCTTTGACCTTCTTAGACTGTTAGTAGGCACCTAAGACTGTTTGTTGTTCAGCTATTTCACGTTGCTTGTTCCAGAGGGCGGGTGGAACAAGGGGGGTTTTCTGTCTAACTACTTTGGGTTCGATCCCTGGGTTGGGAAGATCCTCTGGAGAAGGGAAAGGCTACCCACTCCAGTATTCTGGTCTGCAGAATTCAATGGACTGTATAGCCTATGGGTTCACAAAGAGTCAGACACAACTAAGTGACTTTCACTTAAAGATATGCTTTAATTCTTCATGCTAGGAAATGGTAAATGATTCCCAACAGAGTATTTAGAATACCCAAAAGAAGAAAAAAGAAAAAAAAAAAACTATACATAAAATTACTACAATAGCTCTGCTGGTAAAGAATCCACCTGCAATGCAGGAGAGATCCAGTTCCATTCCTGGGTCAGGAAGATCTGGAGAAGGGACAGGCTACCCACTCCCGTATTCTTGGGCTTTCCTGGTGGCTCAGTTGGTAAAGAATCCGCCTGCAATGCAAGAGATCTGGGTTTGATCCCTGGGTTGGGAAGATCACCTAGAGTAGGAAATGGCAACCCACTCCAGTATTCTTGCCTGGGGAATTTCATGGGCAGAGGAGCTTGACAGGCTACAGTCCATGGGGTCCCAAAGAGTTGGACTTTAACACACACACACACACAACAGACGAATGCTCTTGGTATTTTAGGGCATTTCTTTCCATATTCTTTTAAAGTGTAGTTTATATAATATAATTTTAATGAATACTAATTTAAACTTTATACAAATATAATTTGCTCATGTATCCATATTATCAAAGGCTAATTTAAAACATGAATATATTTCATGAAATGACATGAAATATAGTAGATATAGCTTATATTTGTATTCATATCTATCTCTATAGCTATATATCATTTTTTCTAATTAAACACATGGTGCAATATTTCTTAAGAAATAGTAAATTTAAAAAAAGTTAAAGATACATATGTGACATTTTTGTCAGTTTGCATAACTAAGGGTTCATGTATTTATATTCATATATGCATTAAATGCATGATATGAAATTTTGAGCACAGACATTTTTTTCCCCCATAACATTATCTTCCTCTGTTCATGGAATTCACCAGACAAAAATACTGGAGTGGGTTGCCATTTTCTTCTCAAGGGAATTTTCCTGACCCATGGATTACAAGGGCTTCCATTGTAGCTCAGTTGGTAAAGAATCTGCCTGCAGTGCGGAAGATCTGGGTTTGATTCCTAGGTCAGGAAGATTACCTGGAGAAGAATACCTCCAGTATTCTTGCCTGGAGAAGCCCATGGTCAGACGAAGTTGGTGGGCTACAGTCCATGGGGTCGCAAGAGTTGGACACGACTTAGTGACTAAATCACTACCACCACCTCCTGCATTGCAGGTAGGTTCTTCACCATCTGAGCCACCAGGGAACCCCTCTAACATTATCAAGAAGTGGATGTATTGGTTGCTCTTTATTATTTAAAGTTGCATGATAAAAGTACATATTAAAAGCTTGTTCCTTTGCAGTGGAACTCTTTTCTGCTTATATAACTGAATAATATTCTTTATTCCTTTTGGTAAAAAATATCTTGTTAAGGGTCTTTACATCTTAGCTTTTCTTGAATTATGGCATACATTATTTTTGTTGACACATTGTGTGTTGTCAGCAAATATTCTCTTCTATTGTTTCAGGCTGCCTTGGTTCTACATTTTTAAGAACATCAGCTATCTCCATTCTTTTTGCTCCAAATCTGTCAAATCCTACCTTATTGTTTACATTACATGCTTTCTGTATTTCAGGTTTCTCAATAGGTCTTGCTTTTCTATCCATCAGTATATAACTTTTCTGCTTTCTTTGTTTTAGGTTTTTTCGAATAACTCTTTTGCTTACTTATTTCCCTTTCCTTCTCATCATATTGACTGTTTGTCTCAGGTATTCTCCACTTAGAACTTTTGAAATGCCATAATTACTAGTTTATTGAAGATATTTTATATAAAACCCTTCTTCTGAAGACTCAAAGACTGGTTTTAGTCAACAAATTATGTTTCATTGGAGTCTCAGAGTCTATTGAAAATATTAAATATGTTCTTGAAATTTATCTTAGGTTCTCAAATAAATGATTTTTAGAGTAATATTCAGTGGCAGTGTACTGTGATGGTTTGACATGCAGTCTGGGGATCAGAGTGCTGGGGTCAAATTGGCTCCCATTACATCACAACAATGTAACTTTAAACATGCTACTTAATTCTTTCCCGGTTTCCTCTTTGACAAAATGCAGATGATACTAATTTGTATAAAAAACATGCCACTACACATATTGTTAATTATTCTAGCTTTCTAAAAATGTCAGGACTCAGTAAAAAAGGAGTACCAAAATGGATGCCAAATTTTCTGGTTATAATTGAAGTTCGTTTAGAAATGGGGAAAATTATAAAAAGAATGTCTGCCTTCTTTCAGGATGAAATCTAATACTTTTTTTTTCTGAAATGCCTAATTCCATCTGCTTTGTAGTTAATGGAGAGCGCTCCCTGATCCCAGGGCTACTTTAGTAAATACACTCAATTTCTGATATTGATGTTGTTTTTGAATTTTCCATTTGATTCATAGGTATTTTGAAGGAAAGTTGGTAGAAACTGCTGTTTTAAATCATAAAAAGCCTGTTTATTATCTATTATTATTATTATTTTAATTTAGTTATGAAATCTTGCAACAGTTACAGCCACAGACTATTTAGAGTTCAGGTCTGTTATTCTCTTGAGAAGAAATTGTTGTCTTTATTCTTGCCCAGTTACCAGAAGCAGTGATTTAGGTATGAGATTTTCGACTTTCCTTGGTGGACAGGAAAGGAACTAGATCGGGTCAGAAGTCAACTTGAGTGTTACTTGAAAGGCCTCTGAACTTCAGCTACTTTAGTTCTGTCAGAACTTTTGCCTATGCCTTAAAGAAAGAAATATATTTTAGCCAGTACATATATGTACACAAACTGAAACAAAATATTTTAAGCTGTTTATTTTTACCATATGTGATATGTTTTTCATTTTACTTTATGATTTTGTTTCATCAAAAAATCATGCACGGCCTATTAAATTTAGTTTATTACCTCTAAAGAGTTGTGGCATTCAATTAAAAAAAAAATCTAAAAATCACTGGATTAGAGTTTGAGGTTCTTATGACTTACCCTCCTGCCCATAATTGATGCTTTCAAATCCTATTGGAAAATAATGAAAGGTGAGATGTTTATAAATAAGAAGAGATTAGAGCAGATGTCATAATGCATAAACAGAAAACAGATTAACTTTAAAACATTTTCTCTCTATCATTTGCTACACCCAATTTGACCTCCCAGAAAAAGAGATAATGTCAATTAAGAATAAAACAATTGTTTGACATGTTTCTTGCAAGAGAAACCAAGAAAAGATTTAAGTATAGAATGTAAAAATTCCTTAATCCTAATATTTAGAAATTTTATTAGTATCTATTATTTACACATCTATTTTCTGCAACTGGACAATTATATTCTCATAGACTAGAAAGTGGAAGAGAAGAAAGATCAACTAAAACAAATTAAGAATGAATAATTGCCTGTCATTTAATTATTGATAAAAGTAAAGGAAAAGGGCACCGAACATATCTTTTATTTTTGCTTTTGTTTTCTTTTATAGGCAAGCAAATATGAAAGCCAAAAACTAGTGTTTTATTCTAGGCCATGACATGTCAGACTGATTTGAGATTTATATGAAGCTCAAAATTCAGCTTTTGGTGCACTTTAAAAACAATGTAGAGCCTTTTTTTTTCCCCCAGAATTTTATGAGCCAAACAATAGACATCATTATTATTCTAGCTATGTGTATTGTACAGCAGGGATTACTGTACCTGCCTAATTAGACAGCTAGAAGCGCTGGAAAGAAATCTGCAAGTGTCCTTAAATAGTTTATTTGGCAAGCCTTGTCTAGACATTTGACTTTGGGAAGTCTGCTGATATAAGAGTAGGGTATCATTTTTCAGGTTTAACATTGGCTTATGGTCAATTAAAGAAAAAAAAGAAAGAAAAGGGAAAAAAAGAGAGCAGAAGAGAAGGAAAGAGAGAGAGAGAGATTATTTCTTTGTCAAATTAAGTCATTTTTCCAGGATCCCTGGGGAGAATACACTTACTTGCTACATATAATGAACTAGTAGGGAGGTTCGGTCAAAAATATTGTTCTAAAACTGAAGTGAGAACGAATAGCTGAGAAATGTATATTTAAAATGGAGGTTCACGTGAAGTATCAAAAGTTCAAAATCTGTCATTTCCATTCTTATGTGTTTCATATCTATTTAACTGAAAGGCAGAAGGAGTTGAATATTTTGAGTAATTTGTACACTCAGTGTCAGGGTAGGGGGTGATGATTAACAAAGAACTTCTCACTAGATGTTGCCATAAAGTTGAGCGTCATTTGCAATTTGATAACTTTCTTTTCTTCCTCTTGATCTGTCTGCTTCTAGCCACAAGCACAGTCAGTCAAAGGAGCTTATGCTTACTCTCAAATGCTGTATGCTATAGGCAAATACTCTAATTTTTTTTTTTACTTTTAAAGTTTATATACCTTCATGTTCACTTTGGTCAAGGTAATTTTCTTTTATACAATTTAGCAAGATCATTTGGACAATTTTCTTGAGGGTCTTTTTTTCACAGTAATTCATGACACTGAATTTGACCAAATTCTAGAATAAGTAAAATATATTCTTTATTTATACTCCAGTCCTATCAAAATATTTGGAAGAAGAAATTAAACAATTATTATGTATTTATTTTTAAGGGAATGAATTAACTCTCTTGAATTTGTCTTCTGTGTTAAAGAAGAAAAACTAAACATTATAAAAAAATATAATTATCTGTCTTTCATTTCTTTTTCTTTCTTTTTTTTTTTTTTTTTTGGTCAGCCAAACAATATTCTATTTGTGAAATAATACACTGCAGGAGTAAATTTAAAAAGCAACAGGAGGAACTTTGGTAAATTATCACTACATGTGTTGCGTGCTCTGTTTGCTTTCTTTGATTAACTAAGGCATTTCTCCAACTTCAGTATTTTTTTAATATAATTTCTTTCCTTTTTTTTAGTTTATACAGCAAACTCTTAGAGATTCCTCAGTATTTGCTCTCCCCTTTCTCCACAATAATAGGTTTTCTTTTAGTTGGATATGTGGTTGCCAAAGAAAAGGCTATATTTTCCAGCTTTCTTTATGACTAGTCATGAGATGTTCTCAGCTTTCAACACTTGAAAAGGCTTAAAATGGTATCCGGTACATGATAAGTACAATTTACATTTTAGGAAGAGGGAGAACACAAGATTTTCTTTTTTAAATACACTATTTCCAGGTCTTGCTTTCAAGCAGATAGACATCACTCCCCCAAGTTTTGCACCTTCTTTTCCCTAAGCTGGAGATGCCAGGACTGGAAAAGCCATGTTGGGCACCCATATTAGCCATCTAAAGATGTTGGCATAGCCACTTAGTAGTTCTGTGTGCCTGCCTACCATTGAATAATTGTATGAGAGTGAATAAACTTCCATCTTGTGTGTGTGTGTGTGTGTGTGTGTGTGTGTGTGTGTGCCCAGTCACGTTCGACTCTTTGCAACTCCATAGACAGTAGCCTACCAGGCTCCTCTGTCCATGGAATTTTTCAGGCAGGTATACTGGAGTGGGTTGCCATTTTCTACTCCAGGGGATCTCTCCACCTCTCTCCCAGGGGTGGAACCTGCATCTCCTCTGTCTCCTGCCTTGGCAGACAGATTCTTTACCACTGCGCCACCTGGGAAAACCCTCCACCGTGCATAACCCACTGAAATTTGGAATATCTTTCCTGGTGGGACTGTAAACAATGCTATGAGTTATTAATGATTCTCCTTTAAGAGAATTTTTCCTAGGAAGATGAATCTAGTTATTAGTTTTAAAACAAATATATAGATTCATTTGGTAAAATTATTAAGTACAATCTTTCAAAGTAGGATGTATATATGTGTATATATATATATATATATGTATACACACACACATGTTTTTAGCAGACTAAAATACAGTCTGAGTGGTTATGATTAAAGTAACATGTAAGTAGAAAGATTCTCAATTGAAATCCATTATTCTACAGGGAAGTTTCAATAGGATAGTGTTTATCTTTACCTTACAATTTTTGCAATCAATTATCAACTTACTTTTTTGTCCTCTCGGTCATCTTTTCTTCCAAGTATCTCTCACTTTATCAGAGTAGGCTGAATTAGCCACCATCTTCCTTGGTTTTCACAGCACAGTTGATTTGTGTATATTAGAACATTAAACATGTTGCCCTTGGTGGCTGGCTTATCTCCTTCATTATACCATTAGTTTGTCCAAGACAAGCATCTCATTATTTCACACTTTATACTCACCAGCATTAATTTCAGCACTCTAATACTGCATTTTAATTTCAAAGTTTTTTGTTTTTAAATATTGCCTGAAACCACTAGAGGTAGAAATGGAGTGTTTCAGAACCCTAAATAAAAGAGAAGATTCTTATATGCAAGGATGTGCACAATAAAGGATGGAAAAGGTCCACCTAACAGAGGCAGGAGAGATGAAGAAGAGGTGGCAAGAATACACAGAACTATATTAAAAAAGGTCTCAATGACCTGGATTATTGCGATGGTGTGGTCACTCACCTAGAACCAGACATCCAAGAGTGTGAAGTCAAGTGGACCTAGGAAGTATTACTACAAACAAAGCTAGTGGAGGTGATGAAATTCCAGTTGAGCTAGTTAAAATCCTAAAAGGTGATGTTGTTGAAGTGCTGCAGTCAGTATGTCAGCAAATTAGGAAAGCTCAGCAGTGGCCACAGGACTGGAAAAGGTCAGTTTTCATTACAATCCCAAAGAAAGGCAATGCCAAAGAATGTTTGAACTGACAGTCAGCTGTGCTTATTTCACATGCTGGTAAAGCTATGCTCAAAATCCTTCAAGCGTCATTTCAGTAGTTTGTGAACTGAGAACTTTCATATGTACAAACTGGGTTTAGAAAAGGCAGAGGAACCAGAGATCAAATTGGCAACATTCATTGGAGTACAGAGAAAACAAAGAAATTCCAGAAAACATCTACTTCTGCCTCATTGACTGCCCTAAAGCCTTTGATTGTGTGGATCAGAGCAAACTGTGGAAAATTCTTAAAGAGATGGGAATTACCCAACCACCTTACCTGTCTCCTGAGAAACCTGTATGCAGGTCAACAAGCAAGAGTTAGAACCTTATATGGAACAACAGACTGGTTCAAAACTGGGAAAGGAATACAACAAGGCTGTATATTGTCAGCCCGTTTATTTAACTTATATGCAGAGTTCATCATGGGAAATGCCAGGTGTTTTGAATCACAAGCTGGAATCAAGATTGTTGGGAGATATATCAACAACCTCAGATATGAAGATGATACCACTTTAATGGCAAAAAGTGAAGAGGAACTAAAGAGCTTTTTGATGAGGGTGAAAGAGGAAAGTGAAAAAGATAGCTCAAAACTCAGCATCCAAAAACTAAGATCATGGTATCTGGTCTCATCATTTTATGGCAGATAGAAGGGGAAAAAGTAGAAGCAGTGACAGACTTTATTTTCTTGGGCTCCAAAATCACTGCAGATGGTGACTGCAGCCATAAAATTAAAAGATGCTTGCTCTTTGGAAGGAAAGCGATGACAAACATAGACAGTGTGTTAAACATCAGAGACATTACTTTGCGACAAAAGTTCTATATAGCCAAAGCTATGGTTTTTCCAGTAGTCGTGTATATATGTGAGAGTTGGACTATGATGTATGTAGGCTGAACACCAAAGAATTTAAGCTTTTGAATTGTGATGCTAGAGAAGATTCTTGAGAGACTCTTGGACAGCAAGGAGATCTAACCAGTCAATCCTAAAGGAAAACAACCCTGAATATTCATTGGAAAGACTAATGCTGAAGCTGCAGCTCTAATACTTTAGCCACCTGATACAAATAGCAGACTCATTGGAAAAGACCCTGATATTGGGAAAGATTGAAGGCAAAAGGAGAAGAAAGGTGGCAGAAGATGAGATGGTTAGATAGCATTACCAACTCAATGAACATGAGTTTGAGCAAACGTCAGGAGATAGTGAAGGACAGGGAAGCCTGGCAGGTTATAGTCCATGGGGTGGCAGAGTTGGACGCAACTTAGCAACTGAAAATCAACAACAGCAAAGTTTGCATGTATGCTTTTCCATCAGCATTTAGCCAATAAGATGCTTTAAAATAGTCTCACATATATAAATAGTTTTGGGGGAAATACCAATATATAGAAAAAATACACAAAATGATACAATGAACTCCCAAATAGCCATCAATCAGCTTGAAAAATTGTCAGTTCATTTCCAATCTTGTTTCATTTCTATCCACACAGTTCTCCCTTCATGGATTATTTTGAAGCCACTCTCAGAAGTTATAATTTTTATCTGTAAATATATCATTATGATTTCTAAAAGGCAAGATCTGTTTATAAAACTGTAACCACCATGACCATGACCATGATTAAAAACCAGAAATTTCTTGACATCATCAAATGTTAAATAGTGTTTAAGTTTTCAATTTAAAAATATATGAAGAAAATGTTTTCAATTTTTAATATATAGATTCCCTACCCATATCTCTATTTGAAATGTATTAGTCAGTTAGACTTTCTTACTATCTGGATTTTACGGTTTAATATAGCATCTCTTCTTATTTTATTACTTTTACATTTGTTTTGGGGTCTAATGGCTTAATCAGAGTTAGTTTCTTGCTTTTTTTTCCTCATAAGGCTACTTCAGGGTGATCGGGTGATATTGAGTTCTTAAATCTAGAGGCATGTCAGAGCATTAACTGTACCAGCACAGTACAGAAATATTTTAATTGAAATAATTTGGATTCCGTCCTTACCAATAGGAATCTTCTACCATGACTTGGGAGCACAACAGTCAAGCTTAAACAGTCCAGAGGCCCAGTTTATCTTTAGGTGGTGGTTTTTTTTTTTTTTTTTTTTCTTTTTTTTCAGTCAAGTCACTTATGCCAGGAAAGAAACACAGAATCAAGTTTAAAGGAAAAAACAAAAACTATAACTAGTTTCTATTTTCAGACGTCACAGAAGGAGATTGAACCACAAGCTAAAGAGTTAAAAAGAACCGAGACTGTCATAAGGAGATACGAAATAAAGTTTACACTAAGTTATTCAGACAAGTCCCTAAAGAGATGTTGTATATGGTAGAGAAAAACCTTTAATGTAGAGGAGAGTATGGAGGACAGAGCAAAGGGTTAGTTGACTATAAACTTGATAAAGAGTAACATTACCATGTAAAGCTCAGAGATGTAATAGTCTGCTGATCATATTGTGTTCCATTCTGGGTAGCATAAAAGTATGTTTAGTGAAATATTGAGGGCTTTGAGAACATTTAAAGGCAATTGCAGAAGGTGATGAAAAGTTTAGAGAGTCTGCCTTATGTAGTTTGAAGAAAACTATGCATGTGTGCATGTGTGTATGTGTGTGTATGTAGGCAGTTATGAGCGTCAGATTAGGGATTAAAGTATCCCAGAGTAGACTTGATAAAAAGAAAGTTTAAAATATTTAAAAGAATATCAGTTGAACTTATTCTGTCTAACTGCAGAAGAAAAACCTAGAAGTGGTAGATAGAGGCTATACATGAATGTATTTGTCCTCAACCAAATAAAAAATTCATCTGTGCTAAAATGGAATGAGTTAGATTTTAGCAGACTCTTGATAATCTCTCTAGGATTGTTGTATACTTGATCTCTGCTTTATATCAAAAAACCACATGATTCTTTTAGGATGCTCTAGAGTGATATCTAAAGCAATAAATTCTAACAGAAATAGAAGCCACATCCTGATTGAAATCTTCAGAAACTAAGCTTATTCCCATAGTACATTATTCCCATAGAATACTGCTTAACTAACACATTCCCTCACCCTCGTTCTGCCAAATCTTGTCACTAAAGATGTAATACATACAGTGAGAAATTGTACACGTTTAGCCTCAAGTAGTCTTGCAACACTAAGATTTGGTTTTGTTTGTTCTTTTATTGATAATCACTGTCATCACCATCATCAGTAACATCTTACTGTCACCCTAAATCTTGGAAATCAGAACTCAGCTAGTGTAGAGCATCAGGTTTCATTTTTTTTCAGATCCCCAACATTTTGGAGGATAGTTTAGGACAGTTGGAGAGGAATGGGAGTGGCTATGTATGTCTGATTTCCCAGTCCAGCCTAGAAATCAAGAGGATTTCTTGAGCAGTTGAGAAATAATAAGCAAGAAATGTGTAAGTGGCAGACAGTGTATCTGAGACACACCAGCAACCCCATACCCCATCCCTACTCTTCCTTTAGCCTAGGCTTGCTGTTTGGCCCAGCCTGTGTTTGGATTTTGTTTTCAATAGGAACTTCCAACTCTAAAGTGCCAGGTTCTTCCACCTCCTTTTCCTTGGCTGTTTATGGGTCCCTACGCTAGTTACATGGTTGTGGGATATAATTCTCCACTTGCCCAACAGGAATGCCATGCATATGTGGCCTATACACCACAGCTGCCTTCCTTCCAGAAGTCAACATCTGCAGTACATTTTGCCTCTTCACTTCCATCTTTTTCTTTTTTTTCTCAATTTGTGCTAAACATCAAGAATCCACCAAGATCTTCTTGTTGTAAACCCAAGTGACATAGACACAGGATTGCTTATTCAAAAGTTATTACTGTCAATACTCCTTTTCTGGGAGGTATACATAAGTGTGGGGAAAGCAGAAGGAGAATCTGTTACAACGAATGAATGATCCTGACATCTTTCTAGTCCTCAGTGACTGTGTTTTGTATCTCAGCTGGTAAAGAGTCCGCCTGCAATGCAGGAGACCCTGGTTTGATTCCTGGGTCAGAAAGATCCCCTGGAGAAGGGATAGGCTACCCATTCAAGTATTCTTGGGCTTCCCTGGTAGCTCAAGTTGGTAAAGAACCTGCCCACAGTGTGGGAGATCTGGGCTTGATCCCTGGGTTGGGAAGATCCCTTGGAGAAGGGAACAGCTACCCTCTCCAGTATTCTGGCCTGGAAAATCTCATGGACTGTATAGTCCATGGGGTCACAAAGAACTGGACACGACTGAGCGACTTTCACTTAAATCTCCTTGGCCATCCATTGCATTCTCGATCTATTCTCAGACCACCACCCTGTCAAGTCTGGTCAGAAGCAACTAATATCCCTTTTATCCCATGTTGCCTTGCGGCATCTTTTCCTAAAGAAAATTATTTAAACTGAAAATAAGCAAAAGATGGTTTGAGGGAAATATTAAATTTTATTGTCAATTACCTGCAGTTTCTAGGTTTTACAAAATGTTCAAACAAAACCCCTACATGTATGTGAGTGAACTGATTATTAAAAAAAAAAACAAAAAACTTATTTACAGAAATATTCACACTATGGTGGTCATTTCATTATGAAACTATTATCTGAATAAAAATTATAAGGTATGCTTTATTTAAGATGAATGTTTGAAACAACAGAAAAGCAATTCTATATCTGCTAAATTTCCATCATTTTTATTCTAAGAATACATCTTTTAAATTGCATATCATTTCTCAGAAATCTATAATATTGTAAATATACTGACTATGGTAACAGATCATTGTATTTTTATTAATTTATAGCTCCAGATTATAAAATATTTCATTTTATAATAAGGAGATATAAGTAAGGAGATATGTGTGTGTGTATGTGTATGTGTATAAGTAAGGAGATATGTGTGTGTGTGTATGTGTATGTGTATGAGCACACACATATTGCATGTGGATATACATATATATAAATATACATGAAGAAAGAGAGACAGACACAGAGGGAGAAGAAACTGGACAGAAGACTACAAAAGATTATTAAGATATACAATCTTATTGTTAGGACTAAGTATGAGAGGTTATTTTTTAATACTTAGAAAATTTGGGGGTGATTTCTCTTGAGATTGAATTTTTCACATGCTAAGCTTTATATATTGCCAAATTCAGACTTAAATTGAAGAAAGTAGGGAAAACCACTAGACCATTCAGGTATGACCTAAATCAAATCCCTTATGGCTATACAGTGGAAGTGAGAAATAGATTTAAGGGACTAGATCTGATAGACAGAGTAGCTGATGAACTATGGACTGAGGTTCGTGACATTGTACAGGAGACAGGGATCAAGACCATCCCCAAGGAAAAGAAATGCAAAAAGGCAAAATGGTTGTCTGAGGAGGCCTTACAAATAGCTGTGAAAAGAACAGAAGAGAAAAGCATAGGAGAAAAGGAAAGATATTCCCATTTGAATGGAGTTCCAAAAGAATAGCCAGGAGAGATAAGAAAGCCTTCCTCAGTGATCAGTGCAAAGAAATAGAAGAAAACAACAGAATGGGAAAGACTAGAGATCTCTTCAAGAAAATTAGAGATACCAAGGGAACATTTCATGCAAAGATGAGTTTGATAAAGGACAGAGATGATATGGACCTAACAGAAGCAGAATATATTAAGAAGAGGTGGCAAGAATACACAGAAGAACTGTACAAAAAAGATCTTCATGACTCAGAGAATCACGATGGTGTGATCGCTCACCTACAGACATCCTGGAATGTGAAGTCAAGTGGGCCTTAGAAAGCATCACTACGAACAAAGCTAGTGGAGGTGATGGAATTCCCGTTGAGCTATTTCAAATCCTGAATGATGATGCTGTGAAAGTGCTGCACTCAATATGCCAGCAAATTTGGAAAATTCAGCAGTGGCCACAAGATTGGCAAAGGTCAGTTTTCATTCCAATCCCAAAGAATGCTCAAACTACCGCACAATTGCACTCATCTCACATGCTAGTAAAGTAATGCTCAAAATTCTCCAAGCCAGGCTTTAGCAATACGTGAACTGTGAACTTCCAGATGTTCAAGCTGGTTTTAGAAAAGGTAGAGGAACCAGAGATCCAATTGCCAACATCTGCTGGATCATCGAAAAAGCAAGAGAGTTCCAGAAAAAACATCTATTTCTGCTTTATTGACTATGCCAAAGCCTTTGATTGTGTCAATCACAATACACTGTGGAAAATTCTGAAAGAGGTGGGCATACCAGGCCACTTGACCTGCTTCTTGAAAAACCTATATGCAGGTCAGGAAGCAACAGTTAGAACTGGACATGAACCAACAGACTGGTTCCAGATAGGAAAAGGAGTCCGTCAAGGCTGTATATTGTCACCCCGCTTATTTAACTTATATGCAGAGTACATCATGAGAAACGCTGGGCTGGAAGAAGCACAAGCTGGAATCAAGATGGGTAGGAGAAATATCAATAACCTCAGATATGCAGATGACACCACCCTTATGGCAGAAAGTGAAGAGGAACTAAAAAGCCTCTTGAAGAAGATGAAAGAGGAGAGTGAAAAAGTTGGCTTAAAACTCAACATTCAGAAAACTAAGATCATGGCAACTGGTCCCATCACTTCATGGGAAATAGATGGGGAAACAGTGGAAACAGTGTCACACTTTATTTTGGGGGGCTCCAAAATCACTGCAGATGGTGATTGCAGCCATGAAATTAAGAGATGCTTACTCCTTGGAAAGAAAGTTATGACCAACCTAGATAGTATATTAAAAAGCAGAGACATTTCTTTGCCAATGAAGGTCTGTCTAGTCAAGGCTATGGTTTTTCCAGTGGTCATGTATGGATGTGAGAGTTGGACTGTGAAGAAAGCTGAGCACCGAAAAATTGATGCTTTTGAACTGTGGTGTTGGAGAAGACTCTTGAGAGCCCCTTGAACTGCATGCAGATCCAACCAGTCCATCCTGAAGAAGATCAGTCCTGGGTATTCATTGGAAGGACTGATGCTGAAGCTGAAACTCCTATACTTTGGCCACCTGATGCGAAGAGTTGACTCATTGGAAAAGATCCGGATGCTGGGAGGGATTGGGGGCAGGAGGAGAAGGGGATGACAGAGGATGAGATGGCTGGATGGCATCACTGACTCGATGGACATGAATTTGAGTAAACACTGGGAGCTGGTGATGGCCAGGGAGGCCTGGCGTGCTGTGATTCATGGGATCGCAAAGAGTCGGACATGACTGAGCGACTGTACTGATCTGAAGATTTATATAATTAACTAAAATGGAGTTGTTGTTTTTTTTAAGTAAAAAAAGTACCTTCTATGAAATATTGAGTATTTTTTTAGTATGTTTTATATGCAGGATTATTTGATTGTCTAAATGTGGTCATGTCTTTTTTTTAAATAGTTTTCAAAATACTTTAAAATCTTGATAAGTTTGTTTTTCTCATTCCTCTACTTTTGTTTAGTCTGTTGAAACATGTCAATTTTAATGGTGGATAGAGATTCTACTGACTGTAAATTCCTTAGGAATGATAAGTGCTGACTCATAGGTAGGTGGATAATCAAATGTCGTACACATGATATAACCAATGTTGTGTATGTGTGTGTGTTGCACATGGTTAGTTGTGTCTGACTCTATGACCCCATGGACTGTAACCTGCCAGGCTTCTCTGTGCATGGAATTTTCCAGGCAAGAATATTGGAGTGGGTTGCCATTTCCTAGTCCAGGGGATCTTCCTGACCCAGAGATTCAACCCAAGTCTTGTCTCCTGCACTGGCACCACTGTGCCACCTAGAAAACCAGGGTTCCCTCAGTGAAAATAAATTTTAAAAGCTAATGTTAAAAAAAAAAAAAAAAGAAACAAATAGATACATGTCAAAGGTCATGAACTTAAAAGACTACTTACTCTCCTTTGTAATTTTTTATCTGCTAATGTGTAATACATTATTTATACTCCTTAAATGGGAGGAAGGTAAGCTTCTGATTTCCTTTTTCTAAATATTTTAAGTTAAAATTGGGATATTGATTCCTCATGCTTAAATATGCAAAATATTCTGTATTCAATACCAGGGAAGCTGAGTGCAGTGATAAACAAATGAAAGAACAATCTTAATCCTCTTTCTTCAGTGGAGTTTCAAAGGTCAACCCAGGTCAATGTGCCTCGCTTATACTGTTCTAAATCACCAACTGGGTAATTGTGTAGTTCCTAACATAAATATCTGGTCTCTATCTGCCTGACATTTTCAAATAAGGTTTTTACTCACCCAGTAATTCACTTGATGCTGTCACTAAACTTTGGGCCTGTCACACATAGCATATGGAATGTCATTCATTAGCTTTCCATATCAAAATCAAGTCATCCTTGATGCTGGTGCTGCTTTGATTTGGGGAAATCACTCAGATTCTTATCTGGAGGGTCAGGTTCATACTATTCAGATTTAGACTGACCTTAAAGCCTACTTTATTCTTAAATTGATTATTGGTTTTGGCTGCCTTAACTCTTTACTATTCATTCCCCATTTTGATAATAAGATCTTGAACTCCAGTTGAAAGAGAAGAGACCCTTGCTTGTGCATCATCATCCTGTGTTTCTTTGCCTGAATTTATATAATCTGTACTCTCCGACTTAGATGATGCTAAACCAAGTTTTTAAATTAAATTTTCCTTAATTAAGAACTAGAGTGCTGGTTCTTTCTACCTAGATCTTCTCAATGCTGTACCGATTCTGATCATGACACCATGAAGAAGAAAACAACCTTTACCTGCTCTTCCATTATCCCAAAGACTATATCAAGCCAACTTCAGGGAGTTATTTTAAAATACTGATAGAAGATATATAGTAGATTTTTCAAAGGTTTACATAAATAGAAATAAAAATGCCATGTGGGATCTTCCCAGACCAGGGATGCAACCTGTGTCCCCTGCATTGGCAAGCGGTTTCTCATCCATTAGACTACCAGGGAAGTCCTGCAAAACCTAAGTTCAAAGAATATAGGAATACTAGAGATTATAAAAAGGAAAGATAGCAATGACTATGAAAACTTGATAATGACTGTGATTTCTAGAAAAAGAAAATGATATCATAATGGAAGCAATCCTAAATGAAGTCAAATGACTTGTGACAATTATGTATACTTATTGTATATTGCTTTCACATACATAACAAATATTCTTTGCTTATAAATATTTTGGGAGAATTGCCTAAAAATCATAGTTATATTTTAGAATGTATGTTTTAATGAGCAGAGGGTCTAGGATTCTCTCAGCAAACAGCAGCTTCCTTCCAGAAGCAGATTTGTCAGTGTACCATATGTGCTCTGCAAGTACTACCATCATTTTCTAGGTAGACAGTGAAGAAGATTGAGAAACACCAGACAGAGTGCTGGAGACAGCATGTGTTGTATGGCAAATGTTTACTTTTTTAAAAAATTTAATTAACTAATTTTAATTTGGTGTTGTGCTGCATTTTTGTTACAACGCACAGGCTCTTTGTTGCTATGCACGGGCTTTCTCCAGTTGCATGCTTGGGCTTCTCATTGCCATGAATTCTCTTGTTGTGGAGCTGGGGTTCTAGGGTTCTGGGGCTTCAATAGTTGCAACATGTGGCCTCTAGAGCATGGGCTCAGCTTGGTTGCCTTGATCCATGTGGGATCTTCCCGGACCAGGGATGGAACCCGTGTCTCCTGCATTGGCAGGCGGATTCTTATGCATTCGTCTATCAGGGAAGTCCTGCAAATGTCTTCTTTAGTTCACTTCATTATAGCTATCACAGCAACGTGATTTTATCAAATTTGGGCTTTCTTTTTTAGTAGGTGAATTTTCCAAACAGAATATTTAGAAATGATAAATTAAAACAATACTTTGTAATAAGTTTATGAGAAGTATCTCTGCACCCTTCAAAGACCAAAGTCCTATATACATCATATTACCATCTATAAATCTCAGATTTTCATTCTTATGAAATAAAAGAGCACCACTATTGAGTTTGTCAGGCTGAATATTTTATTTCCCAGTTCTATCATTCAGTATTAATGTTTCTTCTGATTAAACCTCACAGTATTAATGTTTCAAAGAGTAAGGGTATTTTTCAAGAACTTCACAGTTATAGCTGGAACATGTTAAACATGATTTAATTAATCTTGAATAGACTGTCTCTGAAGCAATTAAACCAGCTATGTCATACCCAATCTTCCTCTCTCATTTTCCATAAGGATGGCAAATTAGTTTTATGAAGATATGTAGTGAATTAAGTAAATGCAGAAGTTGCATATTAGAAGAATCTACTTCTCTTGGATAAAATTGAAAACTTGTTGAAGATGTGGGCCATTTGATAAACCACTTAAAATTACTTTTCCTGTCAGCTTTAAAAAAGACTATGCACTGTACTTGTCTCATTAAGGGAAAAAATAAACGCTGTGAACTGATCCATCAATACTGTAAAATATGTCTGGCACCCATTCTGAGTGTAATCCAACAGAATGTAATAAAACTAGAAGCTGACATTGTAATGAAGAAAAAACAAATGATATATGACTTACAGGGAAAAGTCTGTTCTTTTGAAATGAAACAAAACACCTGTTACCGGAAGAGAATGTAAATGCCAGGAAGAATAGTTCTGTTCATAAAGTTTGCAATTTAGCTCAGAGAATTCAGCTCAGTAAATCAAAATTGTATACAATAAAAGAAAAGCCAGGAACTAGTTTTATTTTGAAAATGGTGTTTTAAAGGCTCACTAGACCATCAATTCTGTCACAAAGTTGAAAAAATAAGCTGTAGTTTACTATCCAATTGGCCCTTTCTTCCAGAACAAATTTTAAGTTGGATTCAAACACCATCTATATATAATATTCTACTGATGTTGACATTTGGCTTATAAACTTTCTGGTTGCTATTCGAATGTTCACTGTTTGCCCCTTTTCTTTATGTCTCTATTTTTCCTTCTTCTCTAACTCCTTTCTTTCTGCCAAATATTTATTAAGCACCTGCTATGTGTGGGACACTCTGATTGGTCTTTGTTGTCATTGTTTAGTCCCTAAGTCGTGTCCAACTCTTTGTGACCCCATGGTCTGTAGCCCACCAGACTCCTCTGTCCATGGGATTTCCCAGGCAAAATTACTGTAGTGGATTGTCAGTTCCTTCTCCAGGGGATCTCCCTGACCCAGGGATCAAACCTGTGTCTCCTGCATCGGCAGGGGGATTCTTTTACCTCTGAGCCACCTGGGAAGCCATCATAGGTCTTGGGGAAGAATAAATTGGACTTGGGCCAGAGCAACAGTCAAGTAGACCTCAGTATTCGTCGAGACGCCATTTCATGAGTAGGATGTGAACAAAAGAAGGGAGCCATTCTCCTCTCGACCACTTGCTCAGGACCCACTGCTCACCTGGGACTGAGGAAAAACTCTGAAGTCCTGCTCCTCCCAGAAAGATAGCCGTTTGGCCAGGAGCTCAAGGGAGGGGGGCCTGGTGTTTTTAGCTGCAGCAATCAGGAGTGGAGTGCCTGCCTTGCTAGGCTGGGAGTGGGGAAGCAGAGAGTCACTTTGGTTCAACTATCACTGTCTCTTGCCTTTTGAACTGAATTTTCCCTAGCTTTCCTTCCATAGATTTTTTTTTTTTTCATTTGTTGTTTCTTTTTAGGACCATTTCCATAGGCTTTAAATGGTTGAATTTTAAAAATCATTTTCCCCAGTTTCAGTGGTGAGCAGGCCAGTGGGGCTCTCCATACTCTCTCGGTAGAAGTCAGCCTTCTATGTCATTATTTTAAATTGAAATTTTTTCATGAAGGAGGGTAGACAACTTTCTGAACAGCTGTTAGTGTTTTTGTCTATTTTTTGAATAGGTTATAAATGTTTCTCTAAGGATGTGTTAAAACCTTTTAATGAAGGAAATTAGTCTCTTATGTTTTATTTGTTCCCCTTTTTTTGTTGTAATTGTTTGTGTATTTGCCCTATTTAACTGTAAGTATGGCCTAATTGATAATCTTTTTCATGTATTGATCCTGAGTAGCAAAAATATTTTAATTTGTTAATTATTTATTTAACTCTGTGTGTTTATTTAAAAAAGAACAATTAATTTTTCTGTTGTAAATCTGGACAAAATCATCATGACACCCCCTACAAATTTTCTCTCTGCTTGACTACTGAAGTCAAAATCTTCTATAGTTGGTTTCACCAATGACAGTAACGTTTTTTAAGAAATCTTGTTTATTTATTTTTGGTTGCATTGGGTCTCTGTTGTTGCGTTCAGGCTTTCTCTAGCTGCAGTGAGCAGGCGTCACTCTTCATTGAGGTGTGCAGGCCTCTCATTGCAGTGGCTTCTCTGGTGGTGGAGCACGGGCTCCAGGGCCCACGGGCTTCAGTAGTTGCTGAACCAAGGCTCCGTAGCTGCGGTTCCCAGGCTCCAGAGCACAGGCTCAATAGTTGTGGTACCCAGCCTAAGTTGCTCTGTGGCATGTGGGATGATCCTGGATCAGAGATCGAATCTATCTTCTGCATTAGCAGGTGGATTCTTATCCACTCTGCCATTACGGAAATCCAGCAACATTTTTTTAAAGCCATGATTTCCAGCTGAGCTTGGATAGCCTGACCCCCAAATAATTTTACTTATTTTATTCTATAGCTCCCTCTGCTAGTTGGCATCAATATATATGTACAGATTTATCAGGTGTTATGATTATCAAATGCTACTCCAAGCCTGCCTTGGAGAGCAGTGCATTTCTTTCAACCTTCTCTCACTTCCAGGTACATCTTCGCAGGACTAGAGTGACAGCCGTCAGTTCTTCTCTTCGGCTTAAATAACTTATTCCTGATAGCAGAGGACTAGATTTATTCCTTCCAAAATTATCATCTGAATTCCTCCCATGCGGCCTGTAGCTCTCAGGCAAATAAAACCTGCCTGCCAGACTTGCTATCTTACGTTTCTCAAGGAACCCTGGCTATAAGTGTAATATCTTCAAGAAAATTTTCCTTCATTTTGCAGGCACTCAAATTTCTTTCGGGAAAAAAAAAAAAGTTTAGAAAGAGAGAGAGAAAGAGAAAAGGAAGTAAGGGAAAAAAGGAAGGAAGGGATTTAAAACTTACTGAACAACCAATTAGACTTCACAAGTACTTTTGCTATGTATCCTAAGCCATATCTTGGGCAAATTAATATATGATATGTATATTCTATATTCTTATAGTTTTGCCATTTATAGTTAAGCTATTTCTTTTCTTCTTAATATCCTGAATTCTCTGTCCTCGGAAATTTGCTGTGACCTAAGTTCCTCACTGCCTGTAAGATATTTAATTTAGCGTTCTTCCTAGTAGTTACCTAGCACCCAATATACATTCTTAATGAGTATTTTATTTTTTCAATGAAGGGATCACTTCATCATGGCTGCCTCTTACTTTAGGCAAATTCTGATGGCTTGTATCACCACACTAAAGGAAAAAAATCTAAGAACAAAGTCAAGGAAGAATTTAAGTTCAAGAAGCAAACATTTTAGAAGTTTCTAATCTCAGAAGCATTTCGTTAATGCTAATTAATAGCTATCAATTTAATTCTTTTCCATATTATTGCTATTAATGGTCTCCATCTGGTCTAATTAATAAAAATTATTCTTCCACTAGTTCTGATCATCAGCCAAATTTCATTTTCCCCAATCTGGTTTTATGAAGAAATGTTGTTATACCATCTGTAACAGCCTTATTTGTCTAATAAGCCAGAAACACAGGATGGCTGATCATACCATGAAAGCTATGTTCTAGCAGATCTATTGAATCTCTATCTTGCCATTTAGAGGTGTGAAAGAGGCTGAAACACTTTGAGATGTCTCTTCCAGAAAAAAAGTTTTCTACATAATATAAATACAATTATAGAGATTTAGAATTAGAAGTGTATTTTTCAGAACTCAGTGATAATTCTGAAACATAATAGGCAATTAACATAGAAATTCTAAATAATCTATAGCCACAATATTATCAAATAGATAATTATGTTTCTAAGGCTTAAGAGACATGGACACCATTATATGAAGACATATAACTTATTTTACATATGTGTTCACAAGAATTTATATTTTTCTAAAGAATTTCCAATAGTTGTTTTTCTTTTTTTTTTTTTAGAATGAGAAAGATTTACATTACAGTAACAATGTAGTATTAGTCACTCAGTCATGTCCGACTCTTTGTGACCCCATGAACTGTCGCCCTCTTTCCATGGATTCTCCAGGCAAGAATACTAGAGTGGTTTGCCATTCCCTTCTCCAGAGGATCTTCCTGACCCAAGGATCAAACCTGGATCTCCTGCATTGTAGGCAGATTCTTTACTGTCTGAGCTACAGGGAAGATCCAATACCAATAGAGTGTCTAATACATATCGAATATAGTAACAATACATCACATAAAGTATGCATGCAGTTCAACTACAGATCTTTTAATCTATTCAGTCTGAACACTCAAACTGTTATAGCTAGATTGACCGTGCTGTGAATTGCATGAGCATCCTGATTACCGCTTTTTCTCTTGGTGTGATATTAATGCTTTGTTTGAGAATCTGTGGAATCACAGCTATAACAAAACTATATAATCACACTGTTGTCCGTTATTGTTCAGTTACCAAGTCGTATCCAACGTTTTGTAATCTGATGAACTGTAGCACTCCAGGCTCCCCTGTCCTTTACTGTCTCCCTAAGCTTACTCAAACTCATGTTCATTGAATTGGTGATACCATCCAACCATCTCATCCTCTGTCGTCCCCTTCTTCTGCCTTCAATCTTTTAGAGCATCAGGGTCTTTTCTAATGAGTCAGCTCTTCACATCAGGTGACCAAAGTATTCGAGCTTCAGCTTCAGCACCGGTCCTTCCAGTGAATACTCAAGGTTGTTTTCCTTTAGGATTGATTGGTTTGATATCCTTGCAGCCCAAGGGACTCTCAAGAGTCTTCTTCAGCCCCAGAGTTTGAAAGCATCAATTATGGTCCAGTTCTTGCATTAATACATGACTACACCAAAAACCATAGCTTTTACTATGTGGACCTTTATCAGCCAGGTGATGTCTTTGGTTTTTAATATGCTCTCTAGGTTAGTCATAGCTTTTCTTCCAAGGAGCAAGTGCCTTTTAATTTGTGGCTTCAGTGTCACTGTCTGCAGTGATTTTGGAGTTCAAGAAAATTTTATCTGTCACTGTTCCCTTTTTCCCAGATCTATTTGCATGAAATGTTGGGACCAGATGCCATGATCTTCATTTTTTGAATGCTGAGTTTTAAGCCAGCATTTTCATTCTCCTCTTTCACCTTCATCAAGAGGCTCTTTAAAGTTCCTCTTTGCTTTCTTCCATTAAAGTGATATCATCTGCATATCAGAGGTTGTTTATATTTCTCCCAGCAATCTTAATTCCAGCTTGTGAGTCATCCAGCCTGGCATTTTGCATGATGTACTCTTGGAGAAACATAAAATGTCTTCAATGGAAGAAACATCATTGTGTTTCCCAAACATGGACAGATAAACTAAATATAAACAAAAAGCTCATGAATAAAATGTAACTTTTATGAATTCAATAATTTCAGTGTTTCAAATTAAATTGAGTAATAATCCAGTTACTTTAAACAAAAATATACCTATATTAATTTATGACAGGCTCCCCTGTCATAAACATCTGACATTTGTCCTATTTCTGAACAAGTCAATCTTTCAATGACCAAAGGAAAAAAAAACAAAACTGATTTTGGAAAAATAAAAATCACTAATAAAACAATTTTATTCCAGTTATTACCATTGAAGAATGTTTTGTTGTTGTTGTTTTAAAATGCTTTTTTTTTTTTAGAGCAACAACATCTAGAGGAAGGTATAGAGATTTCCCATATGTCCCCTGTTTTGTACATTCATAGCCTCCCCGGTGATCAACATCACTCACCAGAACGGTACATCTGTTGTCAAAGATGAACTTACATTGATACATTCATAGTCACCCAAAGTCTTTAGTTACCTATAGGATTTATTTTCAGTAAATTCTGTGGGTTTGGACAAATGTATAATGACATATATCCATCGGTACTGTGTTGAAAATGAGTGGTGGAAATACATATGCTTGCCTTGCCCCTGAATTTAGTGTGAAAGTTTCAAGTTTCTCACCACTAAATATGATGTTAGCTGTAGGGTTTTCGTATTTAGTAGAGAGTCTTTATCAAGCTGAGAAAGATTTCCCCAATTCCTATTTTACTGAGAGTCTTTATCTTCTGACTATGAAGTTTTGAATAAGGAAAAAGAAATGTGTGCTGGTTTTGCTGTTGTACCTCAAACTGCAAAAGTTATGAGCAGTGTATGGTAAATGCTTAGTTAAAATGGAAAAAGTATTAGGTTTGTACAATAATAATTTTTTTAAATTGTCGGATAATTGCTCAACAATGTTGTGTTGGTTTCTGCTGTGAAGCAGCACAAATCAGCCATAATTATGCAGACAGTGTCCCTTCCTTCCTGAGCCTCCCCTCCCCAATCGCATCCCTCCAGGTCTTCACAGATACCAGGCTGGGCTCCTGGGTTACAGCAGCTTCCCACTAGCTGTCTGTTTTACACGTGGTACTGTGTATATGTCAGTGCTACTTTCTCATTTCTCCTCTCCCCTCCTTCCCTCACTGTGTCCGCAAATCCGTCTTCTATAGTTTTGTCACAGTATGTTGTTATCATTGTTCTATTTTATTATTAGTTGTTGTTAATCTCTCATTGTATCCAAATTCTAAATTAATGTTTGTCATAGGTATGCATGTGTATAAAAGATATAGCATGTACTTGGTACTATACTCAGTATCAGGCATCTGCCAGGGGATCCAGGAGGAACACATCACTCACAAAGGGGGATGCATTCAGTGCCACAGATTTCCCCCTATGCACTGCTATCATTGAAATCCACACATTGTGATAAGTTGTATTTTTATTTAGTTCAAAATACATTTAACTTTTTCTTGAAATTTCTTCTTAGAAGTGTGTTGCTTATTTTCCACATATTTGAGGATTTCCCAGTTATCCATCTGTCATTGATTTCTAGTTTAGTTACATTGTGATCTGAGAGCAGTCTAATTTCTATTGTTTTCAACTTGTTAGAGTGTGTTTTCTGTCCCCAAATGTGGTCTATCCAAGCAAATATTTCATGGCCTCTTAAGAAAAATATGTAATTTGCTGTTGGGTGAAGTAGTTCATAGATATTAATTCTATCCAGTTGATTGATAGTGTTATGTCCAGCTACATCCTTCCTAATTTTCTGCTTGCTGGTTATGTCCGTTTGTGAGGGACTGGTGCTGAAGTTTCTAACTATGATAGCAGATTCATCTATTTCTCCTCTCAGGTCTATCAGTTTTTTTTGCCACAGGTAGTTTGAGGCTCTGTTGTTAATTACATACACATTAAGAGTTATTATGCCTTCTTAATAGATGGTGAATCGCACCCTTTATCATTATGCAATGCTCTTTTTTTTAATCCCATATAACTTTCCTTAGTTTGAAGTCAGCTCTGTCTGCAGTTAATTTCGCTCTTCTTAGTTTCTTTTTATTAGTGTTAGCATGGTATATTTTCCTCTATCCACTTACTTTTTTGCAGAAATATAATTTTATTGATTATTTATCAGTTCAAAGAACAGATCTTAAACCATTTAGCAGGAAAATATATTATGGCTTCATATAAGAGAGATTTTTAAAGATTAACAAAACTTACTTTACTTAAACAATTTCTATCCATTTACTTTTAATCTATTACATGTATATATCCTAATATTTAAAGTGGGCTTTGATTTCCCTGGTGGCTCAGAGGTTAAAGCATCTGCCTCCAATGCGGGAGACGCGGGTTCAGTCAAGATCCCTTGGAGAAGGAAATGGCAACCCACTCCAGTACTCTTGCCTGGAGAATCCCATGGTCAGAGAAGCCTGGTAAGCTACAGTCCATGGGGTCGCAAAGAGTCGGACACGACTGAGCGACTTCACTTCACTTTCACTTGTAGTATACAACATATAGTTGTGCCTTGTTTTTGACCACTGTGACAATCTCTGCCTTTTAGTTGGTGCATTTAGACCATTGAGGTTCAAAGTGATTATTAACATAATTAGATTAATAGTTACTATATTCATTATTATTTTCTATTTGTTGATCTTGTTATTTGTTCTCCTTTTTATTTTTGTCTTCCACTCTTTATCTGCTTTTTATGGTTTTAAAT
This sequence comes from Muntiacus reevesi, assembly GCF_963930625.1. Taxonomy (NCBI): domain Eukaryota; kingdom Metazoa; phylum Chordata; class Mammalia; order Artiodactyla; family Cervidae; genus Muntiacus; species Muntiacus reevesi. The sequence goes on along the minus strand of NC_089261.1, from coordinate 39,862,264 downwards.
GAGAATTTCATGTTTCCATTTTCTCTATTAACATATCAGCTATACTTTAAAGAAAAAAAAACACAAATCTATTTTTAGTAGTTGCCCTGGAGTTTGTAATACACATTTACACTGATCTGAGTCCACTTCTAAATAACACTATACTATACTACTTCCCAGGAGTACCTTAGAACAATAATCATGATTCCTCCCTCCCAGCCCTGGTATCTTTGCTGTCATTCATTTTACTCATATGTGGGTGTGCTCAGTCGAGTCTGACTCTTTGTGACCCCGTGGACTATATGTAGCCTGCCAGGCTCCTTTGTCTATGGGGTTCTCCAGGCAAGAATACTGGAGTGGCTTGCCATTTCCTCCTCCAGGGGATCTTCCTGACCCAAGGATTGAACCCACTTCTCTTACCATCCCCTGGTAAAGAGCAGGCAGGCTCTTTACCACCTGAGAAGCTTCACTCATACATACAGAAGCATAGCTGTATATATGAATATACACAAGCATACATAATTGAGTAAATTCACCTTTTTACTAGTTGTTAGAACGGCGTGGTGCCTTCCAGGCTCTTTATTAGTAGAAGTAGAAACGAAAGTATGTCATAAAATAAAAATATCACAATTTTGAGGACATACATTTTTATGGCCTAATACTTTGAAAGGCAAGAACAGGTGTGGCTAACACATTTCTTCATCTAGATTTTTTATATCATCTCTATCTACCTATCTCTATGTATTCATCAATTTGTAACAGAAATAAAGCCATGGACCTATAATAGAAGTAAAGTCTAGTATTTGATATTTGTTCACAAGTGCCACTATCTCAGAAAAGCCTTTTCTCTTTTATTTAAAAGAATTTTCAGGGAACTCTATATAATCTATAATAACATAAATGGGAAAAATTTGAAAAAGAATTTTCAAAAATTAATGAAAAAATAAATAAAATAAAATTTCAAAAAGTAAAGTAAAAAGAACTTGCCTTACAGTTTCTATCCTTTTACTAAATTCTATTCTCATAGCAATTATCATTGACATTATAATGTTTTATTTGCATCCTTATTTATTTACTTAGTTACTTAGTATCTGTCTCACTGACACAATATTAAATGCCCTGAAAGCAGGAAATTTCTCTAAGTTATCCATCACCATATTTAATCCCCTGGAACTGTGGTGGTAAATGGTTCATTCTCGGTAAGTATCAACCAATAAACAAATTATATGAATTTAAAAGGAAAATAGTTTATTCCAAGAAAACTACTATCCTATTTTATTCTTTATTCTTATTTTTCCTCCTCTATTCATTCTCCTTCTTGTCATTAAAGACCAGTGTAAATTCATGCACTGACAATAAGGAAAGTACTATTAGATCTTATTGTCATTTTATATATTTTTATGTGATAAAAGTGAAAATGTGAGCTTTAACTCATTAACACAAAGCAGTTAAAATAACATAAGAACATTTGATACGTAGGGAGGAAGTCAGTTTTGTTTTTTGTTTTTTTTGCCCACTATACATGGAAGTGGAAATGTGAAAGAAATATGGGATTTGATACAGAAAATATAGAAGCTGAATTTTCTTTTGCACAATGTAATATAATGCTTTAATGCAAGCTCCTATTAAGACCCTGAAGGTAAATTCAGACTACTCCAGTAAATTATTCAGATCCTTAAATAGTTTGGGTTTTGGGGATATGTTTTCAATCTTTTGGGCTTCCCCAGCGGCTCAGTGGTAAAGAATCTGCCTGCAGTGCAGGAGACACAGGTTCGATCCCTGGGTTCAGAAGATCCCCTGGAGGAGGGCATGGCAGCCCACTCCATTACTCTTGCCTGGAGAGTCCCATGGACAGAGGAGCCTGGTGGGCTACAGTACATAGGGTTGAAAATAGTTGGACATGAGTGACTCAGTATGCACAATACATTCAGTCTTAAATTTCCCCTCCTCTGTGCTTTTTTTCAAATGGTGACTGAATGGATTGGGGGACAGGTCTAGTTTGCCTTATCTGTCTGTGAAGAATTAGGCCCTCAGGTCTATGACAGTATGTTTTAATATGTATTCTGGCTCCTTTGAGCTTTAAAGAAACGTCCCCATGTACCTGTTAGCTTGCTTCTTATTGGTATAAGGATATATAACTATTGATAGAAAATAGTAAATATATGGTGAGACTCTTACTTCCCTACTTGTACCCAGTCTCTTACAGAAAAACATTCACATCATAATCTCTCCAAGTTACTGTGTCAAAAATTATCGGTACCCCAGAATTGGAAGAGACACGTGTACCCCAATGTTCATCACAGCACTGTTTCCAGTAGCTAGGACATGGAAGCAACCTAGATGTCCATTGGCAGATGAATGGATAAGAAAGTTATGGTACATATACACAATGGACTATTACTCAGCTATTAAAAAGAACATATTTGAATCAGTTCTAACGAGGTAGATGAAACTGAAGCCTATCATACAGAGTGAAGTAAGTCAGAAAAAAAAAAACCACCAATACAGTATATAAAAACATATATATGAAATTTAGAAAGATGGTAACGATGACCCTATATGTGAGACAGCAAAAGAGACACAGACATAAAGAACAGACTTTTGGACTCTGTGAGAGAAGGCGAGGGTGGGATGATTTGAGAGAATAGCATTGAAACGTGTGTATTACCCTATGTGAAATAGATCACCAGTCCAAGTTCGATGCATGAAACAGGGCACTCAAAGCCAGTGCACTGGGACAATGCTGAGGGATGGGATGGGGTGGGAGGTGGGAGAGGGGGTTTCAGGATGGGGGACGCATGTGCACCCATGGCTGAGTCATGCCAATGTACGGCAAAAACCACTATAAAACTGTAAAGTAATTAGCCTCCAATTAAAGTAAATAAGTTAATTTATTTTTTAAAAAAAATTCTGTTTCCTACCACCAGAATAGAAGCTCCATAGTTATGAAAAGATTTATTAGTTTACTGCTATAGTCCTAATTTTTCAGAACAAAAGTGCTATATAGTGGGTCAGCTGTGCTTAGTTGCTTAGTCATATCTGACTCTTTGCAATGCTATGGACTGTAGCCCACAGGCTCCTCTGTCCAGTCAGATTCATCAGGTAAGAATACTGGATTGGGTTGCCTTGCCCTCCTCCAGGGGATCTTCCCAACCCAGGGCTTGAACCCAGGTCTCCCATATTGCAGGTGGACTCTTTACTGTCTGAGCCACCATGGAAGCCCATTTAGTGGGTAGCCAATAAATGTTTAATAAATGAATTTATTTCCACTCCCGGATTGCTAGAACTCAGTAGTCATCCATATTGACTTTGCTGCATCTTGATCTGGGTGGAATTATTTCCTATTCCTGAGGTTTGGGCATGATTCTTCCCTACTTCTGCCTCACTGCTTTGTGACCTGTTACAGGATCATTTCACCCCAGATGCTCTGTCCTTCTGGTAGGCTCATCAGCCCAGCCCTGTCAGCTCTTCCTCCAAGACATGCATGGGCTTTTTGACATTCCCATGCCACTCAAGAGTGTGTGTACATGCAGGGATTGGAGGGGGAAGTTAGGAAATAATCATATGTTCTCCATCTGTTCAACCATGTCAAATATTAATTTTACTCAGATTTTCCTATACCAGTTAACAAACACAGAATCCTGCAAGGCAGACTTCCCCCAGAGTCCCAAATGGGAAACCTTGCTTTTGACTCACCCCTTGACCTTTCCCAGGTCCAACTCTAGGATCCTAGACAGCAAACGAGGCACACAGGAGTCCAGTTTCATGGTTCATGTATGTATCCTCTCTCTGCCCCTGCTTCCATTTGTGGTCCCCTTTTCTTCTCTATAATTCCTTTCAACTGGACATTTGGGATTTTCATATTCCTTCATATCAAAAGCTGATTTCTCCCACATATAGTAGGCTTCTTCCCCAGCTTTTGATATGTTAAATAGAATGCAAGTAATATATTTTTTTAAAATCCATTATCTTTTCAATGAAACCTGGAAACTATTTTCATTTTGTAGGCTCTAGAAAAGTCACTTTGGGATGCCAAGCTGATCATTGACCATCCCCCCTTCCCATGTGAAACCATTCTACTTTTCTCAGCAGATAAAATGCTTAGATCAGACTTGATAATCAAAGGCCATGAAAGGATATCAATCATGAAGAAGAGGAAGTGTATTTTTCCCCCCATTATATGTATTTAATAGAAGGGTAAAAATTCTAACCAATATTCCCTTCCCTTACTTAGTTTATGAAGTTTACACACCTGACATCCATACAAATTAATGATCTGAAGAACCATCTCAGATGATGGCTGCAAGGATACAGTTGGGATAAAAAGTACGAATTTCAATCCTTTGCAATCCAGGAAATAAACTAATATTTGTTTACTATGCCTTTCACTTCAGTAAATTTTGGATGTGGTATAACATGCGTAGTAAAATATTTTCACTAGCGTGATAGAAGAGGATCCTTCAAACTGGGATGCTGTTGTAAGTCTTCTCGCTGCATCACTGACCAGCTCTTGTAAAACAAACTTCTTTCTTTGTGTTGTCTCTTAACGGATGACACACTCATCCCCCCTTTATCTTCAGCATTTGTATCCCTCTCTTTCTTGAACACTCCTCCCTCATATTACCCATCTTGGATGGACTGTTTGGTCATGGCTTCATTCTAATCATTCCCCGTTTGATGGGACTGGTTTTCCAGACATTACTCCCTCTCTCCGAATTTTCACTAACCTCCATGTCAAAAGAGCTGTCTATATTGCTACTGGCTCAAAGGCCAGTTGCTTCTTGGAATTGCATTGGTGTTTCTCCTCTCCCTGTCTAGCTCAGACATTCGGATGCACTGGTTCTTCAAAGTTGTGTAATGAATTGTTTGGAGAGCCAATTAAGAACACAGAGGCACAGGCTTCTTCAAGAGGCACAGACTTCTGTGTCTGCTTAAGCTTCTCACATATTTCTGTAACACATCACAATTTAAGAATCATTGTTCTAGTGATTTTTAGGATCAGAACTTCATAGTCTCCAGAGGATGTCATTTTTGTGGCCATTCCTACCTCTGAGTTGGCTCTCCTTTCTTCCCTTCTCTTCTATAGGACTCTCCTGGATCTGACACCATTTGGGCAGTCTTACCCACAGTAGAATCTCAGGAAATGTTTGTTGAAATGAATTGTGTAAACAAAGCCCTTATGAAAAATCTGGTCTTTGGTTTGCTTCGTTCTAACTCAAATTTCATTTCCTTTAGAAATTAGTCTAACGTTATTACTTTTTCAGAATAACAATCCTGATTTTGCTTTGTTCTACAAGCAAATCATTTAAAATCAAACCTATAAGCAAATCATTTAAAAATAAAAATCCAAATACTACTATAGTTCTTTTCCTTACCAGGCCATGTTCATATTGGCATATAGGAATAGGAGTTTAAACGATGACAAGTTTGCCCAAAGAAAATGTATTTAATATAAGTTTGTAAGGCTCTATTGCTACTTTGCTAGTGACTGGATGGAGAATGCAGCATGTGGCTCTGATTCACATGTTAGACGTTTCTAATTCAGGGACATATTCAACCAATGAAATATAGTTTTTAGTTTAAATTTCAGAACATATTGAAATATTTGATAGAAAATTGAGTTTTGGGGGACTGTGGCTCTGTTCCCCTCAGAGGGTCCTAATTGAAGCCAAATTCTAATGAAGCTAATAAAAATTTAGTAGATTGACAGTTGATTGCAAGAATATATTTGTTGCCAACTTACTAAAATTAATCTGTTCCATATGTAAAAACAGCCTACGAGACTATTCTTCTGTTTGACTCATGTTATTTTAGCTTTAATACCCACCTTAGGACCCGAGGACTCTTACCAGACTACCTCCCCTGCAATTGCTCGTGATAATCCACACATGGATTTCCATGGCTGTGTAGGGCTGTATGTGTGTATTTGAGGCCTCCTGTAGATGTGAGAACATACCTATGTATTCATATGCACATACTGCCTTTAACAGATCACATGCATGTGAGCCTAAATGTAACAAAGTTATATCAGCGTTAAGCTGAGATGTTGAAGCCTACATAAATCAGAAGATTCAGAAGTTAGGTTCTCACAGCAACTTGAAACTAGCACTGGTTTTATGCACTGTGACAGGGTTTTTCCATTACACCATGAGATAACCCTGTATAATGTGACATAAATATTTGGCAGATCTTCACTTTGCAAACATACATTTACTGTGTCATGTTGTATAACAGGCTTCTATAATGTGGATGATACTAAAAATGAAAGTTCTTGGTTTTATACATTATGTGTAAATATTTTGCTTATGAGACATGCATTAATTTTGAAGGCATAACAATATAAAAAATTGCTCTTTAAAAGACACTATTTTGTTTTAACAATGCATTGCTAATATCAACAAAAAGAACAAACATTGAAAGATGAATTAATAATCACAGATAATAAATGAAGCACACATTTGGTAAATATAAGGTAAACAATATCACTTTGCTCATGAAGTTTTACTTTTAGTTTATAATCTTATAAAAAAGCTAGACACTTGGTCATACAATAAGGCAAAGAAAAAGATTTTAAGTGTGGGAAATAAAAATTGAATGTTAAATCTTAGTCATAAGCTTATTAAACCTAGATTTTTATAAACCTAACCTATCATCAAGTTCTGTGAAACTATGAGTAAAAAGATCTTTTTAATGGATGGAAAATGATCTAAACTGTAAGAAAACAAAGAATAGAAATAAACAAGAACATGTTTTGATATATAGTCCTCAAGTATCTCCTACATTGGATGCTGAATCTGGTTTTATTTGAGATTTTTATAAGTAATCTGGAAGAAAGAGGCCACCACAAAATCTATACATCTGTAGAAGGTGCATTTTCAGATCTTTAAATGCCTACCAATGTAAAGACATTACAGATTTTCATCAAATGAGTGATTTCTGTACTTCTGCTCTGCCCTTTCACTTGTCAGAGCATGTTTCTACCAAGCAAAGCTGCTATAAAATAAAGTGGTAGTATGACAAATTATGCATATATAGTTGTTGTTCAGTTGCTAAGTTGTATCCAACTCTTTGTGACCCCAAGGACTTCAGCACGCCAGGTCTCCCTGTCCCGGATATCCCAGATATCCCGGAGTTTGCCCAAGTTCATGTCCATTGAATCAGCGATGCCATCAAACCATCTCATCCTCTGTTGCCCTCTTCTCCTTCTGTCTTCAACCTTTCCCAGCATCAGGGTCTTTTCCAATGAGTTGGCTCTTCACATCAGATGGCCAAATTATTGAAACTTCAGCATCACTCCTTCCAATGAATATTCAAGGTTGATTTCCTTTTGGATTAACTGGTTGGATCTCCTTGCTGTCCAAGGGCTTCTCAAGAGTCTTCTCCAGCACCACAGTTCGAAAGCATCAGTTCTTCAGCACTCAGCCTTCTTTATGGTCCAACTCTCACATCCGTACATAACTACTGGAAAGACCATAGCTTTGACTATATGGATCTTTGTTGGTATATATTTATTAAATATTATTTTTAAATAAATATTGAATAATATTTATCAACTGTTATGTGCAACATACTCTACATTATAATAAGATAATACAAAAAATGAGACACAATCTTTACCCTGAAGAAGTATGTAGTCTAGATAGGTAACATCACTAGAGGAGAGAGGATCATAATATTACAAGTAGTTTTAAAACTGTGATCAGGGCTTTTAAGACTTCAGAGAGAATGCCTCAGGGGCTATTATTGGCAAAAGTAGGAAGATCTGAAGGAAAGGAGAAGATGCTCTAAGGACAGTACCGTACTTTGACCCAAAGGATGAGGCAGTTAATTGAAAACTGATGGAATACTTTGATGGTTAATTACAAGTAGAAGGCAGATTTGGAATATTATAGCTGGGTTGTCTGAATCCAAAATACTAGAAATGAAGGTGAGTATAGTGAGTTTGCTACTGTTAATTGCTACTATTATTATTATTATTATTATATAATTTAAAAGTTTATGTAAATTTCTGTATGGTCCTTACTGTATTATAACAGGAAAATAATTGTAAGCGCCTTAAAAGTCAGAGTTAGTGGGTTTGTGTTTAAATCAATAAAATTGGTCAGCTGTTAGGTCATTTCGAACAGAAAGCTATAAAATTTCCTTAAAAAAATATTAATCTATAAGATTTGAATAACAAATTAAAATTGGGAGAAAGTAGGAGAGAGACTAGTTAGTCATTTTTTGCAGTAAATAATCATCTGTCTTAAAGAGGTTGTTGACAGTCACAATAAAACAGATGTAATATATGTGAGAAACACTGGAATTAATATCTGTAATATCTGACAGTAAATTACATGTGGGAACATGTAAGCAAAGACAGGATTCTTTCACTTCTCTGAGCTTTCTTGCCTGAGATGTGGGAAAGATGGAGTCAGGGTAGAGCAGATTCTGGAGGAAACATAATTCTTTTAAATTCACTTTTGAAAACTAAAACTTTTTGTAGTGCTTAAAGCTATGGCATTGCATGGTTCCATGAGGGAGCTAATTTAGATAGCAAAAAAAGGAAAGATAAAAACTTGACCAATGCCTAGCTTCAGGATGTAAGACAGAAACAAAAGCCAAATGTTATGGAGAGCAGATGAACTTTTAGAAGAATTCAGCTAATTTTTTTTTTTAACTTCTGAAAGAGCCAGTTCATTTGCTCTTATAAGGCAGTAGAAGTCCTTATAAGGCAGTAGAAATAACAATAGGCATTTCCCAAACATCCAGAATTTCCTCTATGCTCTGAAACCCATACCTCTTCAATATTTAGAACTTCATTATGCAGACTTAAAATGAACATCCATACTAATCTACAAACATTCTCAAGTATTATGCAAGTATGACTACTGTAAATTTCCTAAAAGTGTCTATCAATAATCTGTGAAATATCTTTCCTCAACGTGTTGTTTAATGAACTTTATAAAGTGAATAGATCTGGTATGATACCATTTTAATCATAAATACATCAACAAGGATCTTTAATGGACATGATATTTTTAAGATTATGTTGTTGTTGTTCAGTCACCCAGTTGTGCCTGGCTCTTTGCAACCCCATGGACTGCAGCACAGCAGGCCTCCCTGTCCCTCACTATCTCCTGGAGTTTGCAAAAGTTCATGTTCATTGCACCAGTGATGCCAGCCAGCCTCTGACACCCTCTTCTTCTGCCCTCAACCTTTCTCAGCATGAGGGACTTTTCCAATGAGTCATCTGTTTGCATCAGATGACCAAAATACTGGAACTTCAGCTTCAGCATCAGTCCTTCCAGTGAATATTCAGGGTTGATCTCCCTTAAGATTGACTGGTTTGGTCTTGCTGTCCAAGGGACTTCCAGGAGTCTTCTCCAGCACCACAGTTTGAAGGTATCAATTCTTTGGTGTCCTGCCTGTTTACAGTCCACCTCTCACAGCAACACGTGACCATTAGAAGACCGTAGTCTTGACTAAATGGATCTTTGTTAGCAGAGTAATGTCTCTGTTTTTCAACACACTGTCTAGGTTTGTCATCACTTTCCTAAAAAGAAGCAATTGTCTTCTGATTCAATGGCTACAAATATTAACCATCAAACTGAAGATTGGTCCCTCAATATTATCATATGGATATTCTGTTTTTATTTTTTTCACAACCACATCAAAAATATCTTTGTAGAGTGATATTTTTTAAATTAGAATCTCAGTTTGGGGCTTCTCAGGTGGTGCTAGTGTTAAAGAACCTGCCTGCCAATGCAGGAGATGAAAGAGAAATAGGCTTAGCCCTGGGTTTGGAAGATCCCCTGGAGGAAGGCATGGAAACCCACTCCAGTATTCTTGCCTGGAGAATCCTATGGACAGAGGAGCCTGGCGGGCTACAGTCCATAGGATCGCAAAGAGTTGGGCATGACTGAAGCAACTTAGTATGTAGCAAAACCCATTTTTCAATTGCTTGGTGTATCTCTGAAACCAGTTTTGATGATAAGTTTTGGTTTTGTAACTGCATCATTTGGTCTGGAAATTTTCAACATTCTGCATTTGGCTGAATATGTCTCCCTGGTGTCATTTCCCATTCCCTGTATCTCCTGCACACTGTAGTTAGCTCTGAAGTCTTGACTATACTGAAATCTTTGTCTTTTTCTGGAAAGAGTATCCCAAAGGTTTTGCTGTGTACTTCCTCTTCTGTCTCCATCAGGAAGAATATATCTGTCTGAGTCACTTCAAATCACTTTTTTGAGGCCCAGTCATTTTACCACTTTAAGAATTCTTAAATTCTGAATTTAATTTTTCTGAATTCTGAATTCTTCCTGAATTCTTCCACCACTCCTCTGAACACACAATAACTCATCTTACCAATTAGAACTATTTTGTGTGCATATTCTGCCATCTTGATTGTAAAATTTTCCATCTTCGTGATCATGCATTCACCATCTTTATATCTTCAGTGTCTAATATTGGGTATTGCATACTACAGGGCATGATCATCTGAGGTGAAAAAATGGGATTGTGTGCATATAATGCTTAACGCTTGTTTTTAGCCCAATCAACGCTAATAATTGTGTACCAGTTACATCAAGTAGAGTTATGTGATTCGTTCACTCTTCACCATCTAACTTGCCAATATTATGCTTCCTTATACAGAAAGTATAGCCTGAAATAGCCTGTAGTAGTCTCCTGTTAGTCTCTGGACCTTTGCAATGGTTTTCCTATTGCTGCTGTGATAAATTATCACAACTTAGTGGCTTAAAGCAGTTGCATCTATCTCACATTTTCCATTGGTCAGGAGGAGTCCAGATACAGTTTAGCTGGATGCTCTGCTCAGGTTTCATAGACTGACATCAAGGTGGCCACCAGGACTGCGATCCTCACCTGAGGCTAATGATCCTTTCCCCGGCTCACTGACGGCTGGCTGAATTCACTCCCTAGTGATTGTAGGGAGGAGCCCCCCTGTTTCCTTGCTTGCTGTGGATGAAAGTTTCCTCTCAATTCTAGAGCCCTCCCTTCCTCACCAGCAGTTCAGAACTTACTTTTGTGCTTCCTTTCTCAAGGCCAGCAGTCTCATCCCTCTGACCTCTGCCAGCACCCAGAGAAAACCTTCAACTTTGAAAGGGCTCTCCTAGACTATGTCCATATTTTGAATTCAGTTTGGTGCTCTGTAATGACCTAGCAGGATGGGGGTGGGGAGCAAGGTTCAAGAGAGGGGGGAATATATGTACACATATAGCTGATTCACTTTGTTGTGCAGCAGAAACTAACACAATATTGTAAAGCAACTATACTCCTATTAAAAAAAAAAAAAGATTAAATGACTTGGAACTTTCATTACATCTGAAAATTCCATTCCCAGCAGTACCCCGTGTGCATGCTGTCGCTTCTGTCCATGAGATCCTCCAGGCAAGGATACTGGAGCGGGTCACCATGCCCTCCTCCAGAGGATTTTTCTGATTCAAGGATCAAACCCACGTCTCTTATGTCTTCTGCATTGGCAGGTGGGTTCTTTACCACTAGCACCACCTGGGGAGCCCCAGGGATACCTAGATTAGCGTTCAGTTGTATACACAGGGGACAGGGATTTTGTCTTCTGATTTTGCCACCACGTCTCTTATGTCTTCTGCATTGGCAGGTGGGTTCTTTACCACTAGCACCACCTGGGGAGCCCCAGGGATACCTAGATTAGCGTTCAGTTGTATACACAGGGGACAGGGATTTTGTCTTCTGATTTTGTCACCACAAGCTTGTTAAACAAAACCTTTTCCTTAGGTCTGCTTTGTCTATTTGTCCCCTCTCATTGAGCTCTCACCAAGGTTTTATCACATTTGTTTCTTTCTCTTCCTTCAAGTCCCAGTATAAACATCACTTCTTCAGAGACATGTTTCTTGATCACCTTATCTAAGGAACTGTCCAAACTCAAACTTCATTTTCTCATCACAACTTCCTTCTTATGAAAGTAATCACAATCTTGATTATTTCACTGATATATCCATTTACTTCTTTGTCTCTCTCCCCCACTGGAATATCGAACCTGTGAGGCAGGGAAATATGTTTATCTTAATGTAACTCCCAAGCCTAGCTGAGTATATAGCATCTTTATGTGCATGCCTGCTCAGTCATGCCTGACTCTTTGCAATCCTATGGACTATGTAGCCTGCCTGGCCCCTCTGTCCGGGGCTTCTCCAGGTGAGAATACTGGAGTGGGTTGCTATTTCCTTCTCCAGGTGATCTTCCTGACCCAGGGATCAAACCTGTGTCTCTTGGGTCTCCAGCACTGGCAGGCAGATTCTTTACCACTGCACCACCTAGGAAATCCATTTAGCATCTTGTATGTGCTTCTAAATTATCTTTTATTGACTGAATAAAGTCTCTGAATATGTACATAAACATGTAAAATAAAATTTATGCTCTGAAAAATAATCAATTGCTGCTCACAAGGTAAAAAAGAAAAAAAACTGAAATAATTGGAATTATAAAGTTCTTGAAATTGAATATCTGTTTATCTCAAAAGTATCAAACTTGGCATTAACTTTTAGCTATAAAAGCAAACTTGCCACTTCATAAAGGAAAAAAAGAAAAAAGTACTGAGTGGTATTATGAGCTCCTGATAAACTGCCAGGTTAATCTCTTCTGGTCACACACATACGACTTGTGAGGCTCTCTTTTGCCTGGAAAAGATGATGCAGGAAAACAGCACACTGGTTATAGAGTGGGAAACTAGGGGAGGAAGTCATAATTTCTCAAAGCTGGTGACACTAATTCATTTCCATTTTCAATCAAGAGAGTGGGATTTTTCACACTCCCATACCTTGTTCTTTAAAAATGCTCTCAGCATTTTGCATTTATCAGAGTAGAATGTTGGGACCAAGCACCCCTCTATGCTTATTTAGTCTTCTAACCGAGGAAGCAGGCAAATTAAAGGACCAGCTTTGGTGGTGTACAGTGTACTGTTCCATTTGCCCCCTCCTCTTCAGAGAATTATGCTTAAGTGATTGCTACACTTCACAGTGATCACTAAAGCTTACTTTGCTCTATGCAATTTCGTGTTTATTTAACAAATCATATCTTCACTATAACTCAAAGGAGTTAAAGGATACAAGACATGCATTTCTGGCCTTTTTACCCTTGCTCTTCATCATCAGATCCCTGAAGCTTACAAATCTTTTATTTAATCCTTCCTTTTATCAAGATATCTGAAAGGGAAGTTGTGTTATACCCCAACCCACCCACACTGCCCTGGCTTCCTGTGTGGCTCTGGCAGCCCAGTTTCCTTCTTAGACAAACTTCTTCCATCTCCCCCTGGCAGTGGGAGGCCCCAGAGCTTAGAAGGCTGCACTGTGCCTTTCACCAACCATCAATAAACTGCAGTATTTATAATAACCAAGTCTACTCCAAGGATTTTGCCCTTTTTGTCTTGTTAAATTATTTTTATCTATGTTACCAGCAAAATTTCAAATCTAACTCTTCTTTCTCCCCTTCCTCATTCCTTGTCCTTTTCCTGAAATGATAGATATAAATTTCCTGTTTGATGTAGATAATTTTCTCCGAGTTTCTTGTTAGCCTGCGTTCCCTTTCTGCAGTGGAGTGGAGTAACCCCGTGCTCAGAAAAAAGTGATCACCATGTTGTACACCTGAAACTAATGTAACCTTGTAAATCAACTATAATTCAATAAAAAATAAATAAAAGTGATCATAGAGAGCAGGAAAGTATGTAAACTATAGGCTAGAATTTCACGGATGTAGATGCAGTGCTATTTTTTTTTTTTAATTCATGGCTCTTTCAACATCTGAAGTTTCATTGTTTTCATTAAGGAGAAATACATGTATCAGATGTAGCACAGGTATTTTAAATTATGTGCTAATAGTTGTGATAAAATTATTACAATATATCCATTTAAAGTTTAGGTATTTAAAAGAAAAAAATAAGAAAGGCCATATATTATTTCAAGATTTCCTGATCATTCAATCATAATGAGTATGACTGAAGATAAAAAGAGAATGGTTATCCTTAGTGATGAGGATAATTTTATATCTAATTCTATAGGTTTCAGAAGAATTCACCACAAATCCTAACCCTTGCAAAAGTTCTCAGCTCACAGAATCCGTATAGATAATTTAAATTTTGATGAAGACCTTTTCCCACTGTACAAAATGTCAAAATAGTGAATTAATATTCCACATTAGTACCATGATTGCTCTAGTCAGCTCATAAGATTATAAGACTCCTCATATTCCCAGGCATAGGTAATATTCCTAAACTAGCATGTGATCCAGAATAATTAAACATATAGATATTAGAATATTAAAATTAAAATTAAAAATTCTGGAATGGAGAAAGAGAATCTTCAAGATTATTAAACAATGTTTCAGAGAAGGGAATGGCAACCCACTCCACTATTCTTTCCTGGGAAATCCCATGGACAGAGGAGCCTGGCCAGTTATAGTCCATGAGGTTGCAAAGAGCTGGACAAGACTGAGCAACTGACACAAGCAACACTTAGAACTTCTTTATGCTGAAGTAAATTACTGATATATAATTGAAGTCTGTACAACGTTCCAAGCACTTTATAAAGGGATTATAATTATATACTGCTTTATCAACAAAACAATTCCATGAAATAGTTTTTATAATTATCACCATTTTTCAAAGAATATAAATAAAGAATGGAGAAGCAAAATAATTTGTCCAATGTTGTTAATCCATAAAGCAGTAATCCCAGAAATTGAACATAAAGGATTTGATTCCAAAGTCCCAAATCAGCCATGGTGTTCTGCACACTGCCTCTAATTTGTATGTTTCTCTTCTCCCAAAACACACACATCTCTGCCTCTCTCTTTCTATCTTTCTCTTTCTCTCTCACACACACACAACATATTCAGATGTTTTTTAAAATGTTTGCCACTATGCTTGCTGCTCTATTATATATTGTATTTTTACCTTCCCAGTAACACTATAAAATGAGTATTATTTTCTTACCATTTTACAATTAAAAAACCTAAAATTTGAAAAGGTTAATTTGTCTAGAATTATAGAATAGAAAGCCCAGAAATAAATAATAAACCTATGTATAATATAAAGTAAATTAATTTATGATAAAGAAGCCAATTACATACAGTGAGGATATATATGTGTGTGTGTGTGTGTGTGTGTGTATAATGAAGATATATATATTATATTATATATATATATATACATATAAAACAATGGAATTTTACTCAGCCAGAAGAAAGAATGAAATCTTGCCATTTGAGACAACATGGATGAACCTCAAGTTCATTGTGGTAAGTGAAATAGCCAACCAGAGAAAGACAAATACCATATGATCTCGCTTACATGTGGAATCTAAATACAAAACCAAAAACAACCTCATAGATACAGAGAACAGATTTGTGATTGCCAGGAATTTAATATGGGGAGGGGGCCTGGTAGGGGAAACTGGTGAAGGTGGTCAAAAGGCAAAAAAAAAAAAAATTAAGGTAAATAGCCCCAAGATTTGGAAGGGTCAATTCTTTTGTCTAGAATCATAGGTGAGTAAATAGCTGAATCAGGATCTAAAAAGCACCTTCTGACTCCAAAGCTTGGCTTTTAAACTTGATGTCACTGCTTCATTCTTAAGTAAACTCTAAGGCTGTCTCTGAATTGTTTAAAATGAAGGACTGCAGGTCTCTACCTAAGGGATTTCATGAATCAGAGCACTGAAATATAATTGTATAGTTCTAATACATATCTCATTACAGTGGCTGATGTAACAAATTACCAAACACTTTAAGTCTTAAGACAAAAGAAATTTGTACTGTCAGGGTTCTGAACCAGGGAATCAACATCAAGGTGTTGGCAGGGCTGCATTTCCCTTGGAGGCTATGTGAGAGAAGCCTCGCCTTGCCTCTTCCAGCTTCTGGTGGCCATTTGCATTCCTTGACTAGTGGCTTCATCTATCCAGTCTTCAAGGCCAGCATATTCAAATCTCTCTCTGTTCCATCTTCATATTGTCTACTCCTCTGGGTGTAGTAAAGTCACACTGTATCTCCCCTTTATAAGGATACATTTGATTGCACTTAGGGCCCACCTGGATGATTGAGGGTAATCTCATCTCAAAAATCCTTAATTTAATCACATCTTTCAAGACTCTTTTGCCACATAAAGTAACGTTCACAAGATCCAAGAATTAGGAAATGAATATATTGTTTTTCAGCCATCATGTACTCCAATTCAAACTTTTTAATATCAATATTATTTAATATTTTATTATTTATTTTGGCCCTAGTTACCACATCCTTTTGGACTCCAGGAAAAGAACAAACTTACTTCTTTCAAGAATAATCCTAATACTTGTACTAGTGATCAAATTTCCTCTGGTTTCACCTCCAATCTTGTCCCATCAATTATCCTCTTATTCTTAAGTGTCAATCTCTCCTCCCATATAGACTCCTTCCCTTAAAGCCTAATATCATGTATAAATCTCTCCTGCATCATTTGCTAAATATATATATATATATATATATATATATATATATATAATGGATTAAATAGGGGTGTTAATTCCTTTACAAATCTCCCAACACACACACACACACACACACACACATATACATACCCCTTTAATCTAGATAGGCTCTATGATGGTTCTCACCAGTGAAAAATGATGAAATAACACTTTGCCAGTGGCCAGGCTCAGGTCTTTACAGACTGGCAGCTTCCATGTCTCCCTCTGGAAATTTTCCCTCCAGGAGCCCTCATCTGCTACATAAGAAGTCTGATTATCTTGAGAACCATGCTTGGGGTCCATGCACAGTCACTGTCGTTAATAAGCCAAGCTGAGTCTATCTTTCCTGTCCTCCTTGACAAGGTGTCAGACATGTGAGTGAAACTGCTCTGGGCCCCCCTAGACTGGCCCATCCACCAGCTGGTTACTATTGAGTGGCCTCAATTAATACCACATGGAGCAGGAGATTTGGCCAGATGATCCCAACTTGAATTTCTGCCCCACAAAATCACGAGATAAAATAAAATTCTTATAGTTTTAAGCCTCTAATTTTGGTGGTAATTTGTTGAGCAACAAAAGATGGAATTTGGAAATAGCACTGACTTTTGGACAAGGTAGAAGCACAGCTGGATGGGTCTAGAGGAGATTCTTAATACAATCAGGAAGCATCTCAATGAGATTATTGGTGAGGGCTGAAAGGACAGAGAGGAATTTGTAGCTGATGGTTAGAGAAAATGATATCCTCATAATGTGTAACAGAAAATCTGGCATTAATGTGGAAAGTAAAAAGGGTACCTAATTAACTTATGGATCTCTCTCTGAAGATTTTCAAGCAGAAGGTAATATGTGCCAATTCACTTCTCTTAGTTCTTGTGAGAAAATATGAAAGGCAGATAGGAACTAAAGAAGGATCTGCTTAGCTTTCGAGCATAGTATACAAGAAATATAAAGGAGCAAATTCTTTCTGGATTGGAAAACAAGTCATCTGTTTCTTATCCACGTACTCATCTAGCAAAACAATTTTAAGTTTTTAAAAAAAATGGCATCAGGGTAAATATCACGTCCAGCATGGAACTGTAAAGCTCTTTGTTAAGACATCAGGAAGATCTAAAGAGGAGGAGAAAAGAGTGACAGAGGATGAGAAGGTTGGATGGCATCACCAAATCAATGGACGTGAATTTAAGCAAACTCCAGAAAATACTGAAGGACAGAGGGGCCTGGCATGTTGTAGGCCATGGGGTTGCGAAGAGTTGGACATGACTTAGTGACCGAACAACAACAGAAAGATCTGTGGCAGTGCAACACACTTCCAGCTAGTCAAAAGCCAAAGGGAATAGTTTATTAATCCTCTAAGACCATAAATCTTCTAAGAATCCTAAAGACATCATGTCACAGATGCCTTGCATGGAGTCTTTCACAAGGTTGAAAGGGTCTGTTATATAATCTAGTGACCTAAGAATAGTCATTGAAAACCTGTACTGTTTTTAAAGAGAATCATATCATCAGAAGCAACAATAGCTTAGACTAAAAGGGATGGAGAAAGTACAAAATGAAAAGAGATCTTATGCCCCCTTAATTTTGCAAACAGGCGTAGAAGGCCATATGGTTGCAAACATGTGTCAAGAAGGATAATTCAGAGGGCAAAACCATGAGTCCATGGGATAGAACCAAGAACCACAGAAAATTTTTCAGGAAGAAGGATTCAGAACTAATTGAGGATTGGGTAATATTTTCCAGGTGGAATCTCAGAGTTTCTATCAAACAGTGACTGCCATATGCGAAGGTTGTTTTGTTTTGTTTTTAATAGGAATGTCAATTGTAGTTTTCCTATCTCATTCTTATCACTATGAAGTAGGGTTTTTGTTGAGAAGGGAAGAAAGGGTGTGGAAAACATATCACTTGAGTTCACACAATTTTAGAGTGAGAAGAACCATACTCAAGAAAAAGATACCTAAGGAACATCGTAACATCTGGATCTAACTTAGGTGATAAGATCCAGAACTTTGAGCTAATAATGCTGTATTGGAATGAAACTTTAAGGATCTTGGGATGGAATGAATGTATATGTTTAGGGGAAGGAGGCCAGAATGTAAATAATATATGACTAGAGAGAGAACTATGGTGAATTAAAGATGGCCAAGCATTCTTTGAGATTTCTCTTGTCAAGAGACATGGTTTGCTTCCCATTCCTTTGACTACTGGAGGAATCTCTGAGTACTTTGACTCACAGAGGAAGACAGAAATGCGACTGTGCTAGATTTTTGTCTCAGGCCTTATGACACTGGCAGTATATACTCCTATCTCGTGAAAGATTTGCTTTTAGATCCTAGACAGCATGCTCTGAGAAGCTGAAGCCTCATAGAAACACTGAATAAAGGCACCCACCCCAGCAGACAGCACTCAGTTCCTAAATAGCATAAGAATTAACTTCAGTTCTGTGAGTGAGTAGATATTCAGCCCAGCTGAGCCTTCAGATGGTTTCTCCCCCAGTCACTAATTGACTGTAATCCCCTGAGAGACCCTGAGACGCCCCACCCAATCTGCTCCAAGTCAAACCTCAGTACTATGAGCAATAATTACAAATTCTAGTTATAAGGCACTGTGTTTTTATGATGTATATCATAGAACAGTAAACAAATAGAAAAAGGAACTCTCTTATTTTATTGCTGTCCAGAAATTTCCATAGTCTCTGCAAAGCTATATCATTTTTGCTGGAAACAGCTGTGTAGCCATGAGCTATATTTTGCGGATTTTTTTTTTTTAATTCTGCATGTCTGTGAGATGATTTTGACTATAAGTGTATGAGCAGAAGTATATTACCTACTTAATCCATACTGTCTCTATTCTAAATTTAATTCTTGCCTTAAATAGCTCCATGTCATTTTTTTCCCCCCACAAAACATTCATTTCTTAGGATCCTTTGACATCTCAGGTGGCTCAGCAGTAAAGTATTTGTCTGCCAATGCAGTGACATAGGTTCGATCCCTGGGTCTGCAAGATTCCCTGGAGGAAGAAATGACAAACCCATCCAGTATTCTTGTCTAGGAAATTTCATGGACAGAGGAGCCTGGTGGGCTACAGTCCATGGGGTCACAAGAGCTGGACATGACTTAATGACTGGACACAACAAAATCTCACCCCCTTCTAGAAGACCCAACTTCCCACACGTGCAGACTCTTATCATCTCTTCTACCTATCGGAATCAGTGCTTCTTTCTCCATGTTCCCACACACTTCAAAATCATTACTTTTATTTATTTCATTAAAAATAGTTGCATGAATTTCCTCATTTATTACTGTTTTATTCTGCTCAGGCTACAACAGCAAAGTATCACCGACTGGGTGGCTTATAAACAACAGAAAGTTATTTCTCACAGTTTCTGGAGACTGGAAGACCAAGATGGATATAGATGAAGGCCCCAGCTCATATATTCACATTGCAAAAGGGGTTTGGGAGCCCCATGGTATCTCTTTTATAAGAGCACTAATCCCACTCATGAGGGTGGAGCCTCTCAAAGACCCCCACTTACTACTATCATTGCCTTTGGAGATTAAGAGTTCAGTAGGAATTTGGGTGGAGGACGCAAACATTCAGATCTAGCAAATATGGTAGCATCAAAGAACTAAATCTCTAGTGCTTACCAATCCCAAATACATCCTGAAGATTTTATGTTGAATAGAAGAGGAATACATTAATTAGCTACAGTTTTCATTTAAATTCCTTAGAATCTATTAAGTTTAAAAAGCCAAGTTTTAAATACTATATTTTATCTTTTGTTACTCAAATAAATAAAAACTTCTACTTTAAATTTTATAAAGAAAATTTGGGTGTTTTTTTTATAAATTGAGGTCTGAAACAAATTTATGCATTATAGTTTTGAATAGATTCAGTGAAAGACATGAAGAAAGTATTGAGAAATTTACTTGAAAATAAATTGACTTTAATTATCTTCCCCCAAATTCTCTTAAAATTGCAAAACAATTAAGACTATACCAAGAAATTAGGTAAATTATTATATATCAATTCATATTGTTATTTCAGTCATAATACTATGAGTTTAGAATTTTTTTATAAAAATTAAGGTTTTAACACTGTCAGCAAACAGTATATCCATTTTATTATTATAACTTTGGCTGAATAAATTTCACTTCTTTAAAGCTAATTATGTCTTATCTTTCATATACTTTGAGAAGAATCAGTATATTTTTAGATAGAAAACAGAGAAAGACAATTTGAAGCTTGAAGGAAATTATGTATTTTATATTTATTTTACAGTAATATTCATCACCATATGTATTTAAAGTTTCTGTGAAAGAAAACACATACTATTTCAAAATGTATCTTTCTGAAAGCCATACATAATTAGCATAGGTATGGAGAAAACTCAGTATTGTCAGGATAATAAGTTCATATGAGAGACAAAAATTGTTTAATCTCTTTAGTATAATGCTTTACTATTTGACTGTACCTTGGAATATGGACACAGATTATCATTATTTTGCAGGAAAGTAAACTGATAGAGTTTTAGACCTTTCAATTTGGATGGTTGTTCTGTATCATTTCAAATTAACTCTTGGAATCAAAGCTAGGAAGGGAGATCATGTCAGCACCATGAGCTTGAATTTGAATGAGATAAAACAGTTTCAAAATTTTATTTGCATCAGTTCTAATGTGATGGATGAAACTGGAGCCCATTATACAGAGTGAAGTAAGCCAGAAAGATAAAGAACATTGCAGCATACTAACACATATATATGGAATTTAGAAAGATAGTAATGATAACCCTATATGCAAAACAAAAAAGAGACACAGAAGTACAGAACAGACTTTTGAACTCTGTGGGAGAAGGTGAGGGTGGGATGATTCGAAAGAACAGCATGTATATTATCTGTGGTGAAACAGATCCCCAGCCCAGGTTGGATGCATGAGACAAGTGCTCGGGCCTGGTGCACTGGGAAGACCCAGAGGAGTTGGGTGGAGAGGGAGGTGGGAGGGGGGATCGGGATGGGGAATACGTGTAACTCTATGACTGATTCATGTCAATGTATGACAAAACCCACTGAAATGTTGTGAAGTAATTAGCCTCCAACTAATAAAAAAAATGTTTTTTTTAATTGTTTAAAGCTTAAAAAAAAAAAAATTTATTTGCATTTTCTTTTTCCAAAGCTTTGGAAGTTCTTTCCATTCCAACAATTTTATATTTGAGGAAAACAGTATTACACTCTGACCATTTAAGGATAAAGTATTATTCTTTTGACTGCCAGCAAAGCAATATTTTCTTTAACAGACAATATTAAAAGAAGTATATATTAATAGAGTTATGAAATATAGAAGTATATGTGAATATACCTAATTATTTTTCAACTAGGATATGAAAGATGCCTTGACACATGAAGTGATTAAATAGTAATGTGCTGAGAGAGAGAACTAACCCTTTCATAGTTCCAATTTTTAGAAATTTTAGGTAGATATAACTAATTTTACTTCGAAGTTCTCTCCTTCCTATGAGAGTCTAGTTTGGTATTGCTTATATACAGAGCTAAAAACTCTAAACTCATTTCCTTGTACTTTATCCTAGGAAGCCTATTATTCTTTCGTTTCCTCTCAAGTCTTAAAGTGTTCTTAACATGTAATTCAACACCCAATATTTTTATATATGTATTAGAAATACATTTACTTTCACTTATTTGAGAATTAATAAGTTATGCTTCTACTATGACTTATAAGATACATTCAGCTCAGTTCAGTTCATTTCAGTCACTCAGTCGTGTCCCACACTTTGTGACCCCATGGACTGGAGCATGCCAGGTTTTCCTGTCCATCATCAACTCCCAGAGCTTACTCAAACCCATGTCTGTTGAGTCGGTGATGCCATCCAACCATCTTATCCTCTGTCGTCCCCTTCTCCTTACACCTTCAGTCTTTCCCAGCATCAAGGTCTTTTCCAATGAGTCAGTTCTTCGCATCAGGTGGCCAAAGTTGGAGTTTCAGCTTCAGCATCAGTTCTTCCAAGGAATATTCAGGATTGATTTCTTTTAGGTTTGACTGGTTTGGTCTCCTTGCAGTCCAAGGAACTCTCAAGAGTCTTCTCCAACACCACAGTTCAAAAGCATCGATTCTTCAGTACTCAGCTTTCTTTATGGTCCAACTCTCACATCCATGCAAGACTACTGGGAAACCATAGCTTTGACTAGATGGACCTTTGTTGGTAAAGTAATGTATCTATTTTTTAATACACTGTCTGGATTTATCATAGCTTTTCTTCCAAGGAGGAAGCATCTTTTAATTTCATGGCTGCAGTCATCATCTGCAGTGATTTTGGAGCCCAAGAAAATAAAGTAATGGGACCAATTCTCCAAGCAAGGCTTCAGCAACACGTGAACCGAGAACTTGCAGATGTTCAAGCTGGTTTTAGAAAAGGCAGAGGAACCAGAACCAGAGATCAAATTGCCAATATCCGCTGGATCATCGAAAAAGCAAGAGAGTTCAAGAAAAACATCTATATCTGCTTTATTGACTACGCCAAAGCCTTCGACTGTGTGGATCACAATAAACTGTGGAAAATTCTGAAAGAAATGGGAATACCAGGCCACCTGACCTGTCTCCTGAGAAACCTGTATGCAGGTCAGGAAGCAAGAGTTAGAACTGGACATGGACCAAATGCTGGTTCCAAATAGGAAAAGGAGTACATCAAGACTGTATATTGTCACCCTGCTTATTTAACTTATATGCAGAGTACATCATGAGAAACTCTGGGCTGGAAGAAGCACAAGCTGGAATCAAGATGGGTAGGAGAAATATCAATAACCTCAGATACGCAGATGACACCACCCTTATGGCAGAGAGTGAAGAGGAACTAAAAAGCCTCTTGATGAAAGTGAAAGAGGAGAGTGAAAAAGTTGGCTTAAAGCTTAACATTCAGAAAACTAAGATCATGGCATCTGGTCCCATCACTTCATGGGAAATTGATGGGGAGACAGCAGAAACAGGGTCAGACTTTATTTTTTGGGCTCCAAAATCACTGCAGATGGTGACTGCAGCCATGAAATTAAAAGACGCTTACTCCTTGGAAGGAAAGTTATGACCAACCAAGACAACATATTAAAAAGCAGAGACATTACTTTGACAACAAAGATCCATCTGGTCAAGGCTATGGTTTTTCCAGTGGTCACATATGGATGTGAGAGTTGGACTGTGAAGAAAGCTGAGTGCCGAAAAATTGATGCTTTTGAACTGTGGTGTTGGAGAAGATTCTTGAGAGTCCCTTGGACTGCAAGGAGATCCATCCAGTCCATCCTAAAGGAGATCAGTCCTGGGTGTTCATTCGACAGACTGATGCTGAAGCTGAAACTCCAATACTTTGACCACCTGATGCAAAGAGTTGACTCATTGGAAAAGACCCTGGTGCTGGGAGGGATTGGGGGCAGGAGGAAACGGGGTCGACAGAGGATGAGATGGCTGGATGGCATCACCGACTTGATGGGCATGAGTTTGAGTAAACTCCGGGAGTTGGTGATGGCCAGGGAGGCCTGGTGTGCCTGATTCATGGGGTCGCAAATAATCTGACACGACTGAGCGACTGAACTGAACTGAACTGAACTGAATGGGACTAGATGTCATTATGTTAGTTTTCTGAATATTGAGTTTTAAGCCAACTTTTTCACTCTCCTCTTTCACACTCAAGAGGCTCTTCAGTTCCTCTTCAATTTCTGCCATAAGGGTGGTGTCATTTGCATGTCTGAGATTATTGATATTTCTCCCTGCAAACTTGATTCCAGCTTGTGCTTCATCCAGTCCAGCATTTCTCAGGATGTACTCTGCATATAATTTAAATAAGCAAGGTAACAATATACAGCCTTGACGTACTCCTCTCCCTATTTGGAACCAGTCCATTGATCCATGGCTGGAGGTTTACAGCAAAGGCATTTAGTTACATGCTTACATATTTCCATTATTTTCCCATGTAGGTAATTATAGAGTATTGAGTAGATTTCTCTGTGCTAGACAGTCAGTCCTTGTTGTTTATATGTTTAATAAACATATCCCAAGCTCCTAATTTGTCCCTCTCCCTTCTACCTCTCCCCTTTTGTAACTGTAAATTGTTTTTCTTGCAATCTGTGAGTCTGTTTCTGTTTTGTATATAAGTTCATTTCTGTCAATTTTTTTTTCACATAAAAGTGACACTATGTGACATTTGTTTTTCTCTGTTTGACTTACTTCACTTAGTGTGATAATCTCTGGGTCTTCCCAAGTTGCTTCACATCGTATTATTTCCTTCTATTTTGTGGCTGAATAATATTCCATTATATACATATATTTATACCAGATACCCCTTATCCATTCTTCTGTTGATGCTCATCTAGGTTGCTCCCATGTCATGGATATTGTAAACAGTGCTGCAGTGAACACTGGGATGCAGTTGATCAAATTATGGAATTCTTTTGATATATTTCAGGAATGGGATTACTGAACCATATGGTAGTTCTATTTTTAGTTTTTTAAGGAAACTCCACTGTTCTCAACAGTGGTTGGGGAAATGGGAGAAAATATTTGTAAATGAAGTGACTGACAGGGGATTAATCTCCAAAATATACAAACAGCTCATACAACTCATTAGCAAAAAAAACAAAGAGCTGAATGAAAAAAAAACTGGGCACAAGATCTGAATAGATATTTCTTCAAAGAAGACATACAGATGACCAAAATGCATATGAGAAGATACTGAACATTGCTAACCATTAGAGAAATGAAAATCAAAACTACAATGAGGTACCACCCCACACCACTCAGAATGCCTATCATCAAAAAATCTATGAACAATTAATATTGGAGAAGGTGTGGAGAAAAGAGAACCCTCCAAAAGTGTTGGTGAGAATGTTAATTGGTATTATCCTCTTAAATTTTTAAAGATTCTTTTAAGTTTTGCTTTTATAAAATAGCAGAATGAGAATTATAAAATACAGTTTCTGGAATGATACACTTAATTTTCTAAAAATTATTTTCTCTGTCCATATTAACTTCTATTTCATTTATTTCCTTGGTCATATTCTGTTGAAACTTCTGTTTAGGATACTCTTGTCTCATTGCATCCATAGTACTTGGAAGCAATCTCAAAAATGACCCAATGATCTCTGTTCATTTCTAAGGCAAACATTCAGAATCACGGTAATCCAAGCCTATGCCCCAACCAGTAATGCCAAAGAAGCTGAAGTTGAACGGTTCTATGAAGACCTATAAGACCTTTTAGAACTAACACCCAAAAAAGATGTCCTTTTCATTATAGGGGACTGGAAAGCAAAAGTAGGAAGTCAAGAAACACCTAGAGTAACAGGGGAATATGGTCTTGGAGTATGGAATGAAGCAGGGCAAAGGCTAATAGAGTTTGGCCAAGAGAACGCACTGGTCATAGCAAACACGCTCTTCCAACAACACAAGAGAAGACTCTACACAAGGACATCACCAGATGGTCAACACCGAAATCAGATTGATTATACTTTGCAGCCAAAGATGGAGAAGCTCTGTAAAGTCAGCAAAAACAAGACCGGGAGCTGACTGTGGCTCAGATCATGAACTCCTTATTGCCAAATTCAGACTTAAATTGAACAAAGTAGGGAAAACCACTAGACCATTCAGGTATGACCTAAATCAAATCTCTTATGACTATACAGTGGATGTGAGAAACAGATTTAAGGGACTAGATCTGATAGACAGAGTGGCTGATGAACTATGGATGGAGGTTCGTGACATTGTACAGGAGACAGGGATCAAGACCATCCCCATGGAAAAGAAATACAAAAAGGCAAAACGGTTGTCTGAGGAGGCCTTACAAATAGTTGTGAAAAGAAGAGATTCGAAAAGCAAAGGAGAAAAGGAAAGATATTCCCATTTGAATGCAGAGTTCCAAAAAATAGCAAGGAGAGATAAGAAAGCCTTCCCCAGTGATCAATGCAAAGAAATAGAAGAAAACAACAGAATGGGAAAGACTAGAGATCTCTTCAAGAAAATTAGAGATACCAAGGGAACATTTCATGCAAAGATGAGTTTGATAAAGGATAGAAATGGTATGAACCTAAGAAGCAGAAGCAGAAGATATTAAGAAGAGGTGGCAAGAACACACAGAAGAACTGTACATAAAAGATTGTCACAACCCAGATAATCAATGGTGGGATCATTCACATAGAGCCAGACATCCTGGAATGTGAAGTCAAGTGGGCCTTAGAAAACATCACTACGAACAAAGCGAGTGGAGGTGATGGAATTCCCGTTGAGCTATTTCAAATCCTGAAAGAGGATGCTGTGAAAGCGCTGCAGTCAATATGCCAGCAAATTTGGAAAACTCAGCAGTGGCCACAGGACTGGAAAAGGTCAGTTTTCATTCTAATCCCAAAGCAAGACAATGCCAAAGAATGCTCAAACTACAGTACAATTGCACTCATCTCACATACTACTAAAGTAATGCTCAAAATTCTCCAAGCCAAGCTTCAGCAATATGTGAACCGAGAACTTCCAGATGTTCAAGCTGGTTTTAGAAAATGCAGAGGAACCAGAAATCAAATTGCCAACATCTGCTAGATCATCGAAAAAGCAAGAGTTCCAGAAAAATATCTATATCTGCTTTATTGACTGTGCCAAAGCCTTTGACTGTGTCGATCACAATACACTGTGGAAAATTCTGAAAGAAATGGGAATACCAGACCACCTGAGCTGCCTCTTGAGAAACCTATATACAGGTCAGGAAGCATCAGTTAGAACTGGACATGGAAAAACAGACTGGTTCCAAATAGAAAAAGGAGTACGTCAAGACTGTATATTGTCACACTGCTTATTTAACTTATATGTAGAGTACATCATGAGAAACGCTGGGCTGGATGAAGCACAAGCTGGAATCAAGATTGCTGGGAGAAATATCAATAACCTCAGATAAGCAGATGATGCCACCCTTATGGCAGAAAGTGAAGAGGAACTAAAAAGCCTCTTGACAAAAGTGAAAGAGGAGAGTGAAAAAGTTGGCTTAAAGCTTAACATTCGGAAAACTAAGGTCATGGCAACTGGTCCCATCACTGCATGGGAAATAGATGGGGAAATAGTGGAAACAGTGTCAGACTTTATTTTTTGGGCTCCAAAATCACTGCAGATGGTGACTGCAGCCATGAAATTAAAAGACCCTTACTCCTGGGAAGGAAAGTTATGGCCAACCTAGATAGCGTATTAAAACACAGAGACATTACTTTGCCAACAAAGGTCCGTCTGGTCAAGGCTATGGTTTTTCCAGTAGTCATGTATGGATGTGAGAGTTGGACTGTGAAGAAAGCTGAGTGCTGAAAAATTGATGCTTTTGAACTGTGGTGTTGGAGAAGGTTCTTGAGAGTCCCTTGGACTGCAGGGAGATCCATAGTCCACCCTAAAGGAGATCAGTCTGGGTGTTCATTGGAAGGACTGATGCTGAGGCTGAAACTCTAATACTTTGGCCACATGATGTGAAGAGTTGACTCATTGGAAAAGATCCTGATGCTGGGAGGGATTTGGGTAGGAGGAGAAGGGAATGACAGAGGACGAGATGGCTGGATGGCATCACCAACTCGAAGGACATGAGTTTGAGTAAACTCTGGGAGTTGGTGATGGCCAGGGAGGCCTGGCATGCTGCGATTCATGGGGCCCCAAAGAATTGGACACGACTGAATGACTGAACGGAGCTAAACTGAACTGTCTCATATGCATTGGAAATAGTCATTTCTTGTGTTAAGATTTCAATACTAATTATATTTCATTATAGCTTTGTGCTCAAAATGCCAGGCTTGTTTTGGTTATTATCCCAAAGTATTATTCCTTATTATTCTTAGTGGTGACACCTATTCTTTTTTTTTTTCTGTTTTCTGAGCCTATTAAAGTGTTGATAAGTGCCCTAATATAGTATTTCTTTTTATTTGAAAAGAAATTTCCAGACTGAGTCAGATCCTGAAAGGAAGAATTGCTATTTCTTCCATAATACTCTTAAATTTCCTTTGTCCTGATGAAGATAATTAAGTAAATGGACAATGATTTGAATGACAGCTTGAAATGCAAGAAGAATCATAAATGCAGTGAACTCAAGGCTGGAATTATATATCATGTGCTAGATACCAACTGATGCAAAAGAGGAACATTTCTATGATGTTCTTTAAATGTTTTTAAGAAATGTGGTTTGAATCGAAAGATGGTGCATTCATATGTAGATCATTTCCATCGTCTTTGGCTTCTAACAGAAAGGTTAATATACAAACAGTTGTTGCTTTGGAAATATCTCAACTTTCACATCCTTTCACATCTTGCTAGAACACTGTAGAACTGTGGAACGGTTCCCAGAACCTCAAGCAAAACAAAAACAGAACAAAAAGCAAAGAAGAACCAATTTAATTATGAAGACAGTTGTTAGATATTATTTCAGAGTTCAAGAGCAGTTTGAGCATCTAGAATGCCTTTTTTTCTGTAAACGATCTAGTTGTGCAAGACTTTAAAGTATGAAATGAACACAGGATATTTATTTTTCTCCTAAAACAATTGTCAAGTTTTATTCAACTTAAAATCCAAGTGTTCTTTATTATACACTGAGAAATAATATAGCTTGAAACAGTTATTCCCTACAGTATAGTTTTGAATCAGCAGGCCTTGATTACTCACACAGTAGGATGTCTTTGAATTGGTTAAATCAAATAACTGTCATGTTGGACAATTCATGAAGGATTAATGAAGTGGATGGAAACTGGAAAAAAGCCAAAATAGACTTTTGAAAAGGAAAACGATGACCATGGAAATTATATATCATTCAGTTTAGGTGTAAACATCCATCTGTCCCTATTATGTTGTAATAGTTTATTATTCAAATACAGACGGTAAAGGAAGATTCTCAACTGATAAGCAATTATTTTAGATTCTAAAAAGCACCAAAAAAAAAAAAAATAATAAGATAAACATTTTAGTTTTGTACAAACCATCTGTGTTTGATTAAACTGAAAAAGTAGAGTGAAGAAACTTATGAGAGTAAGCTTCTGTTAAATTTTTCTATTTATAATAAAGAAATCACTAATATCAGAAACAAAAGTGCATTTTATATTTATTTCCTTGCTACTGGCAATAAACACCAAAAAAATAAAATTTTACAATATTTTGAACATTATAAAATATTTACACACATAAGAGATGCTTATTTATATTAAATATTTATGACTATTTAAAAAAGGAGAATACTTTCTCTATGACAAGGAAACCATTTCTGGATTAAATTAGTGAACTCAATAATTCAATTTAGTTTCTCAAAATCCAACTAATGGGTTGGATTCAAGTGAATACTCCATAAAACATAAATTTTGAAGTTATTTTATTTATTACTTTTAAAATTTACACTGAATTAATGAAATTTTTGGACAGACCTACAGGATTTTTGCTGTTGTCAGTCTTTTTATTATATGCCCTTATTAAGAAAATGTTGATCTTTGCAATTCCTTCTGGTTAAAAGTTACTCAAAATTTCTGTAAAGAGGAAAAAGTTAAAGATGCTTAATATTTTAAACTCAGTGATGCTGAAATTTAGAAAAACAAATAAATAAATATTGAATTTTTGTTAATTCTTCTTTTACAATATTTTTCAAATTTTTCACTCTCAAACATTTTCATTATCCCTAGCTCAATACCATTTTACTAAATACTTGGACAGTTGCTATAAATTCTTAAAAGGTTCTTTGTTCATTCAGTGTACCTTTTTTCTAATACAGATACATTTTTTAATACATTGTCCTATGAGAAAAAATCTGTAAAAAAATTACAATAACTATTATCTAGCAGATCAAACCATAGCTCTTAGTCACAATGAAAACTACTCCAATTAGTTTATGTTACAAAATTTATTTTGAAATTTTTTTCTCAACAAATTCTCCATTCTTAGACTTTATCTGATCCCTATATAAATGTTCCACAGTTTTAAGACTCTTGATACCTGTGGCCACATTTTTCCTGAAGTATTGTAGATATTATGGAGATGATTATGAGTAAGGACCAAAAGGATGGGAAAGATCCAGTCATATGACCTTCTTTGGATAGAATATTTTAAGCAGAGGAAAAGAAATCCCAAAGATGATGGTAGTGTATGCCTAGAATAGTCAAGAAACAGTAAGAGTAGTGAAAGAGAGAAAAGGGGAGACCAAGGACATGAGATGAGCAGTGAGGTGGGAAGCTGATATCGGGTTTTGACTAATAAAATCTTCTGATGTGTCTAAACAGGCTCTCTCTTTCTCTCTGCCTGTTCTACTGAGAAAATATTTAAGGAGGAAGGAATAAAGAAAGGAGAACCATCAAAATGTCATTTTAATGATGTAGGCAAGAACGTAACAGGAGCATAGACCCAAAAGGTGGCAGGAGAGTTGGATAGAAGAGAATGATATAAAGGTGGACTGATGAAATTCATCAATGAGTATGAGTTGTTAGAGAAAGAGAAGAATCAAGGATGATTTAAGGATATTTGAAGAAAACAGCTGAAAGAATGGAGTCCTCATGAACTGAGGTAGAAAAGATTAATAAAGGAGTAATGAGGAGGACAGGCCAGTGGGAGACATATGAGGAGTTCAGTTCGAGGCGTTGAGGCTTAAAGCAGAAAAGTCTGCCAGAATTCAGTCTCGTCCCATGCCCTCCTACAATAATGACCAGTTCAGGCCAACCTCACCTCTCTGCCGACTACTGCAGTGACGCCTGACTAATGTTTTCCTTCTGTACTTGCCTCCTACAGTCAATTCCGTCAGCTCTTGGTGGCAATTAATGTGCAAATTACAGAGTGAGTCAAATCATGTCACGCCTACTGCTCAAAACCTTCCTCTGCTCTTTGATTTGGCCTGTAACATCCTCTCTGGTCTCTTCTCTACCGTTCTCTCCCTTTGTACTGGGCTGTGATCACTCTGAATCCAACTTGCTTAGGCCACTCTTCAACCACATATCCAGGACCTTTGGGTCTGCTATTTCCATTGCCTGGAATGTTCTTCACCAATCCTCAAGACTCAATTCATTAATTTTTTATTATGTCTCTACTCACATCAAACCTTTATTAGAGACACCTTTCCTGATCATTTTTTCCTAAAATACCAAGTTCCTCACTCCCTAATTACCCTAATTTCTTTACTCTCACTTATTTTAAAGCATTTAATAACATACTTAAAAAAATATTTAACATACACTTTGGTGTTGCTTATTTTGGCACCAGTCTCAGTTCTAAGATCTTCACAAATATTCATTCATTTAGTTTTCATAACATCTCAGTGAGGTATATACTATGATTCGCTACCCTTTACAGAAGAGATAAAATAAGTGAGAGAATTTGAGTAATTTTCCCAAGAAAACCACATCTAGAAAATGATGGAGCTAACACTGTCTACCATGTTCATTTGCTTATTGATTATATATCCACCATACTGTTTATCATGTTAATTTACTTATTTTTTATCTTCCTTATTCTACTAAAATGTAAGCTCATTGAGAGGAAGAATTTTTTCTTCACTGATATATCACCAGAGCGTAGAAGAGAGTTCCATACATAGAAATATTTAAATAGATATAATTTATCACAGGAGAATATAACAATATGAGTAATTATCACACAATTTAGAAACATGAAAATTTTTCAGAGACATCTGTTACTTCACTGAGGTCCCAGTGCCTCCAGGACTTTACAGCCAAAGATGGAGATGCTCTGTGATTTAGGAACCACTGAATTATACAAATACAAACGTTTTTATTGTTTGCAACAGTATAGAATCTTTAACAGCTCAGATTTAGCTTCAGTCTAACCCCAGCTCTGATATCTACTGGCTTTGTGAACTTTGTAACTTGAAGTTACCTTATACTTATTTTTGTAGTTTATAATTGAAGATAATACTTATAAGTTACCTTAGGAGCCATTGAGAGGAACAGTGGTTTTATGCTCCTAAAGAACTTAAACAGTGCTTGGCAAATAATAATCACTCAGTAATTGTTACCGATGAGATTATTTTTATTGCTTGGTTTTGTTATTTAAAGAAAATCTAATGGTCCCATTTGTTCAGCAGAGGCTTACCTTAAAAAAAAGTAATGGAGATCCCCCTCCAATTTGCATCCTAATTAGAACTCTTTGAACTATTTCTCATTTCCCACACCATACTAGCTGGTTTTCACTACATAACGTAGATAAAATGAAAATGCACAAATAAGTATTTTCTTTTCCATGTATTTAGTTATATCTATGTCCAAAAATGGGCTTCCCTGGTGGCTCAGATGGTAAAGAATCCACCAGCAATGCAGGAGACCTGGGTTCAATCCCTAGGTTGCAAATGTCCCCTAGAGTGGGGAATGGCAACCCACTTCAGTATTCTTGTCTGGAGAATCCCATGAACAGAGGAGCCTGGAGGGCTACAGTCCATGGGGTCACGAAGAGTCAGACACGACTGAGCGACTAAACACAGCACATATCCAAAAACATTTCCAGAGGCTGAATTTTAGTTTGGCTTGTTCTAACAGAAAAGCTCTTATTATTTGTAAGAAAAGACCAAATATTGAGTATTGATATAAAACACCTTAACTTTCTTTATAGTTATATAACTTATACATACCTATACGTGTGTGTGTCTACATGTGTGTCAAATATGTCAGAAGGGCCAGTGGAATAATCTTACTTTATTTATCCAATTTGTTAGCTTGTTTCAAATATCTTTTATAGCTATTCTTATTTTCTTATTGCTATAAATTCATACAGTTCTAATTTTTATTGACTTTTTATGTTGTAAAAAATTTCATTTCCACCCCGCTCCAAAAAAAAAACTCCCTTCAACCCATTTCTGATATAGAATAGTACAGAACATATGAACTCATGGATATGCCCATTTTGGGCATTAAATTAAAACACAGAAATATAAATATGTATATGTATATTTATATGCACAACACAATTGGAATTTGGAGCCAGGTAAAGTGAGATCTGTTTTGTACTGGTGATGCAAATAAAGGGGATAATAAGAATAAAAAGCAAAAGACACAATGATAAATATCAGTGATGAATGGGAGAGAACACTACAAATCATTCACAGGAAAATAATAT
Source organism: Muntiacus reevesi (assembly GCF_963930625.1). Classification (NCBI taxonomy): domain Eukaryota; kingdom Metazoa; phylum Chordata; class Mammalia; order Artiodactyla; family Cervidae; genus Muntiacus; species Muntiacus reevesi. Next base: position 39,828,731 of record NC_089261.1, on the reverse strand, counting down.
TATTTTAATTATATTATTGTATCATTGATATATACATTAGGCATAATGTATAATAATAATATGGACACTCTTATGCAAGTTAATTTGCAAATTTAGATGAAATTAAACAATTCAAAAATAAAACTAACAATATTGACAAAGTAAAAACTGAAAATCTGAATGCTTTCATTAAAATGAAAGTAATTGTAAACATTAAATTTCACAAAGGAAACCTTGTGCTTAGATGATTTCACCCATGTTTACTACTAAAATCTTAAAAAATAAATAATGCCATTTTTCCAGAAACTCTTCCAGAAAACAGAACACTTGCCACATTGTTTTTATGAAGTCAAGCTTTGATGTCAAAACATGAAAAATATAAAAAAAAGTTCACACAGCAATCTCTTCATCAATTAGATGCAAACATTTTAAACAAATATATTATACCAAACCCAGCAAATAGTTTAAATAATAATACTGTTTTACTATTTGGAGTTTAGTTCATGATTATAAGCTTAAAATTCATCATGTTAACATAACAGAAGAGAAAATTATGCAATCAACAAAAGATACAGTAAAGCATTTGATAAATTTAAGAATAGCTTATGATAACAAAAAAGATTACAAAAATTATACATAGGAACTTCCTTATTATGATAAAGAATATAACAGCATTTTACAAGTATCATACTCGATAAGTTGATCTAAAATGATATATAGCAAAGCAGCAGGAAAACATTTTTTTAATTGGAAGTACTCCAGTCAATTTTATGAATTTATAGTAATTAAGACATTGTACTATAAGAATATACAAATGATACAACAATATATAAAAGGAAGCTCAGGCATAGATTAAACAGATATAAGGACAGGACATAAAATAATTTTGGCGCTACATAACAGTAGGGAAAAGATGAAGTTTTCAATAAATGATGATGGCACAACTGGAAATTCATGTGGAAGAAACCTGACCACTATTTCACACCAAACACAAAAATCAATTTGCGGTGAATTATAGATCAATGTGATTTAAAAAATGATACAGTTTCTAAAATATACTACACAAGAATCTCTTCACACTATTAGAGTAAGGAAGGATATCTTAAACAGGACCCAAAAAGCTATCACCATAAAGAAACAGACCTATAAACTGAAATCAAAATTTTAAATTTCTGTTCATTAAAGAGAGTACAAAAAGAGAATAAAAAGGCAAGTCAAGGAGAGGAAGGAGTCATGTGTTACATGAATGGGCAAAGGACCTATGTGCATAATATAGAAGGAACTCCTAGAAAAAACAAAAAGAAAAACAAGTCCAAAGAAAGTGAGAAAAATACTTGAATAGTCACTGGGTTTATGAGGTTAGGGTTATGAGGAAAATTCTGGGTTCTGGCCATCTTTGATTTCTTGACCTGAGTGATGGTCCCGGAGATGTTGGCTTTGTGATATCATTCATTAAGCTGTATAACTGTCTTGATCATTCTTCTGTATTATTCCATTTCATGTGTTCATTGGAAATGTTTTAAAAGCAAGATTATTCAGGTTCCAGTGTGAACATAAGCATCGAAGAGTGTCTTCAAAATGAAAAGGAAACTAGCAATGGAGAACAAATTTCATGAATGCCCAAGAAAGGGAATGAGAACATAACAAAAATAATGGAAGTAGACACCGTGAAGAAGGAAATCATTTTCGAGGTAGTTAGGAGGGAGTTGTAAATAAGTCTTGATGACTAACTGAAAAGGGGAAGATGAGACAGAGGAAAAGATTTATTTAGAGTGATGGGTAGGTCTTCAATGTATGCAAGGACAATGATTATTAATTGTTAGAAATAGTAGTAGACTATATTTATGTCCTGATATGAATATATAGAGAGAACTAGAGATGCAGATATAAACTCACTAATCTTACATTTTATTTGCAAACTGTTGAAACTGAACTTAAAGCTGAAGCCATGAGAATAGAATTCCTAAACCCAAAATACCCATAGAGACTGGCCTGGAGTAAGCTAAAGAAATGGCTTCATTATTGTACAATGACATTCCCATTCAGCTTGCAATGTGGATCTTATCAATAATCAAGTTTCTTTACAGTATAAATAAAAAGAGAACACAAAATGAGTAAAGATAATTCTTTTTGGAAGCAATGGTGTTTAATTAGCTCTTTATAAGTGGTGTAATAATTGGCAGCATTCAAATTGCTGACAGCTTCACTTTCTCACTCCTTTCTTTCCCTCCCTTCTTTTTTCCCCCTAACTTCTTTTAAAGGAAGATCAAAGCCTTTATAGCTGAGTGAATGCTAATGGTGCATACATTTATTTGAAAAGCTTTAAGCCCTTGAAAATCTGCAAATAACATTTTTTTTTTATTCCCACATGTCTGCCTGTAAGTGTATTTGATACTATTAGAGGAATTATCTCCACTTTTTTTTTTACTTCCTGTTCTTTTAAAAAGAAAGCAAGCCTACTTTAACATTTTGGAAATGCTGATGAAAATGAGAGTTACATAACCTTTTTTGACCCTCCATAAAATAGATACTTTGAACCACAGAATTACCATAGAGTTAATGAGTCTCTTCCTTATGCATATGGACTTCCCTCCACATTGTACCGGGATAAGGAGGGGCCTGAGCCTACCACACAAGCTTGGGAAAATGATTAAATCCTCTTCTTGGTGTATATATAACTCTGACAGGTGGGAGGTGTTGCCGCCGCAGTTTGTAAAGAAAGAATGGGATATTTTCAATTGAACAAAAACATTTTACGGATTCTTGCAAGAACAAAATGCCTTTCCACTCTTTTAAAAATAATAAGAATTACCCATGGCAACTTTGCAAAACCGGCCCAGAGTTCTTTCAGAAAACTGAAGCTGATAAATACTACTGCTGATGGAATGGTTTCAGAGGAATTAATTTTCTGAAGTATTGGCTAAAATGTTTAATGATTGATTTTGGGGTTTCAGTCTCTGGATATACATTATAAGGGGATATTTCGTGTTGCTGAGTATTATGCTTAGCCAAATTTCAAGGAACACTGTCTGCACCTGGATACTTTGTCTGAGACACAGGAAGTCTTAAGTTACTAGTAGTTCTTGTTATTTTTGTTAAAGAAGGAGAAAGAGGAGAAGAGAGGGAGGAAGTAGATTTAAAATACCTACAGTATAGTACTCAGTGATTTAGGGAAGCTGTATTAATTTTCCTGGTTACACCTCACGTTTTCTGCTAACATCACTGAGTGAAGAATAACTGTGTTATATTAAATTACACTCCCCTCGTGGCTCAGATGGTAAAGAATCTGCCTGCGATGCAGGAGACCCAGGTTCAATCCCTGTGTCAGGAAGATCCCCTAGAGATGGAAATGGTTACCTACTCCATTATTCTTGCTTGGAGAATTCAATGGACAAAGGAACCTGGCAGGCTATCGTCCATGAGGTAGCAAAGAGCTGAACTAACACTTTACCGATTAGTTAGTGAGCAATAAACACTTTACCAATTAGGAAACATACAAATCGAGCTAGTCTGGCTAAAGTGAACACTTCAGTAGTTCAAGAACTGGGGAAAAAATGCCTTACAATATCTGGCCCTTGTCCTCTCTAAGAAGATCTACCTTCTAGAATATCCGTTTGTACAAAAGCATTCAAAAGGAAAGAATTTCAACCAAGGCCTTCAAACACTAAAAACTAACTCGTTCTAAAGTCTATAAAGAGATCCAAGAACATGTGGTAGACGCGCTAAAAAAGGGAGTGAATGCCTTTATGGTACTTGGCTCCTAAAGCAAAGGAGGATAACGTGGAAAGGACCGGAGGGCTGCGAATTAGGAGGATTTCTTTAGAGTAAAATTATTGTGTGTCTCAGACACTCACTCCACCCTGCAAACACACACAAAGCTAGTAGTCCAGTTCAGTTGCTCAGTTGTGTCTGACTCTTTACGACCCCATCCACTGCAGTAGAGTCCAGGAGATTTTCCTCTGAAAAGAGCACATAATTTTGACAAATTTATGCCAGTAAACATATTAACATGAAAAAAGTATATTATGAAGTGAGACTGGTTGAAGGACTAAAGTCAACAAAACGTATTTATTGTCTGAGAATATCCAGAAAATTTTCTTTCTTTTTTTTTTTTAATGTTATCAACAATCTAAAATTTATTAGCCTTAAATGGAACTCGATTTTATAAGAAAACTAAGACAATTTGAAGAAAAAATATATTTCTTCGAAATTATACCATTGATACTTTAGAGACAGATTCAATGAAACTGATTAAATAAGTATGTTTTTGTTTTGTTTGTTGTTTAGATGAGGTGTTTGGCACAGGGTGCTACTGGTGGTTGGGTGATGCTGGGTCTTGTATTCGAGTGGTGTACTTTGCGTGAGTTCTCACTATTTGATACTCCCTAGGGTTAGTTCTCTGGTAGTCTAGGATCTGGGAGTCAGTGCTCCCACTCCAAAGGCTCAGGGCTTGATCTCTGGTCAGGAATGAAGATTTCACAAGTGGTTTGATATGGCATTAAGTGAGATTAAAACAAATACCCAAAAACGAGAAACCAAAGATGAACCCCAGACAAATGGCAGTTACAAAATCAGGCAAATAATAGTTAAAATAATAGGATATACACATATACGTATACACATATAAGCAAAATCAAAACAGTCCAACAAAATTAAAGTACAGTAGATTGACCTAGTGAACAAAAGAAATAAAAAATTATATTTACCAGTTAAGAACAAAACTAATTAAAACACAAACTGGGACACAAAACTGAAGCAAGGCACCAAGTGGATAATAAAGCAATGAAAACAAAACTAACAAATATGTTAAGAGGAAAGGAAAGAAAGAATAGATATGCAAAGTCAAATAGAGATAGATGAAGATTTATATACATTAAAGATTAACTGCAAGGGGAAAAGAACAGTAGGAAAAGCAAACAAAGGAATAAATATAAAAACTAATATTTTTAAATAACTAAAAATTAAAATTAGTAAAAGAGAAAAGGAAGAAAAAGGAAGAAGAAAGAAAAAAGGAAAACTCCACAGAACTACAAAAGCCCAATGTAGAGGCAGAGGTTTATAAGAACAATAAAAAATGTAACAGAGGGGGAAATGTTCAAAAGCTTAATTAGATTTCATAGTGCCAATAAAATTGACAACTACATAAATATAAACAAAGAATATTTATCATGCTTATGTTAGTTTAATTTTTAGATTATGACTTTGAAGGGTCTTTAATTGTTTTGGTATATATAGATATGCTTTTTAGAAAGAATCTTACTATAAGAAGTGGTTTCTGAGAGGGAAGTGGGAAGGGGGACTGGGAAGTTCAGAAAAAAAACTCTTAATTGTGTTTAAAAAGGTGGGCAAGTATCACCCCCATACAGAATAGCTAGGTAGAGGGGCCATTATAGAAGAAAGTATAATTTCTGGTTACACCCAATAAGACCAACTTATTCAACGTACTGACTTTGCTATATTTCTAATACCAAAATTTGCTTTATAGTTAAACTTGCAGAATCCTCCATACATTCAAATCAAATCTCCTTCATGACCATTTTCTGGCAAAAAGGAATCTAATTCAGAAATTTAAATAAGAGTGTCTCATTCTAACTTCTATTCTTGTTGAGCAGAATAGAAGAATTCTATTCTTGTTTGTTATTTAATATATGAATATCTCTATGGGTCTCTATGGTAACAAAGAAGTGTTTTGGTGGTGATTGGAGTGGCTCAGATGATTGAAAAGGTGATAAGCATTATTATTTTTAAAAAATTCCAGGCCCCCTGCCAGTATTTCAGAAACCTGTCTCTTTCCAAGCTTATGATTTTACTCAATTGCAAAAATTTTAAAAGGAAGAGTTCCCTTAGTGGAGAACACTACTTCGTAATGAGGACAATTCTAAAACATTTTGCAATACGTTGGCTAAGAATTAATGTCAAGGTGTTTGCTCATTTGCTGAGCTAAGATTGTGAACTGATTAATTAAAAACATAACTAAGTATTAAAAATGTTCAAAGCTCTGAGCTTAGCTTTTTACATGGATCATCTCATTTAACCCTCACAGCAACCAACACTTTGTTTTTTGAATTGAGGAAATTAGGGTGTGAGAAGTTAGGTAATTTCCTCAAGGGCATGCAGAATTAAAATTCTTTAGTCTGACTCTAGACCCCATATCCTCAATTATTTTGCTCTCTTATCACTCTTCCTCTCCTATGTTTCAAACAGGTTTGTTTGGAACATCCCAGAAGTCTAATAAAATAAATATGTACTTATTCTGTGAGATGTTGAAGGTGTGATGTGTGTTTTGTTGTCGTTGTGTTTCTATACATCCTGCAGTCTTCTGTGTTATCTAACCTAATCTTTTCTGTCAGAACCCTGTAGGACCACTTTTCTACTTTATGAGTTTACCCAGAGCAAAATTAGCTATCCCCAACATCTGTATCTTAAACATGAAATTTATTACTCATATATCAAAGGATAATTATTACAGCCATATCCCTCATGATGGGATCAAGTCTTGGCTTATGCTGTCCCTGAAGAATGAGAGTTTTCTTGAGTGCCTTTGTTTTCTTTTATAATTTATTTATTTTTAATTGGAGGTTAATTGCTTTACAATATTGGGTTGGTTTCTGCCGTATATCAACATGAATCAGTCATAGGCATACGTATGTCCTATCCCTCCTGAAGCTCCCTCCCACCTTCCACCCCTTCCCACCCCTCTAGGTTGTCACAGAGCACTGGATTTGGGTGCCTTTCTTTTCCTGCTTTGACTGCACAGTTCTTGCTCTGCCTACTCTGGCTTCTGGGTCCAGTGGAATATGGCTGCTGAATGGGTGTCCAATGTCAGACCGGATCTGCTATTTTCTTTGAGGCTGCTCCTTCCTCTCTTGAGGCTGCCTGTGATGGTCTCCCAGCTAACCCAATCATCTAATATCCAACATGAATCTTCCATCTCATCCAGCACTGCCACTATCCTGGGCAGCACCTTTGTATTTATTAGAAAAAGGTCATTGTTCCTACATTGGGTAGGACTCCCTGAAGAAGGGCGCACAGTCTAAGTTTCATCACCAGGTATGTGTCCTTGTGCAGAAAACCTCTTGTACAACATGCAGCAGCTATAGCTGCAGACAAAAGCAACTACACCTAGTGAAGACCTCAAGTCTCAGAGACTTTCATTCCTGGTTAGCAATTCAATGGGAATGCCGGATACTTGGAAGAGTCCCAGGTGGAAAGAAAATATAAAACCAGGCTGCTTGAAGGAAATATTTGAGGAAAAAAATAAAATTTGCTTCCTTCTATTTATCCTTCCTGCCCATTTCTCACAAGGATATTCCACTTTTAGATCTTTTATTCTTCCTTTAGGGGTTTCCCTGCTAACTCAGTGGTAAAGAATCGGCCTGCCCATGCAGGAGACCCAGGTTTGATCCCTGGGCTAGGAAGATCCCCTGGAGAAGGAAATGGCAACCCACTCCAGTTTTCTTGCTTGGGAAATCCCATGGACAGAGGAACTGGGTGGGTTCCAATCCACAAGAACTCAAAGAGTTGGACACAACTTTGGCAACTAAACAACAAAACAGCATTCTTCCATTAGCGTAATGGTTCCTAACTTTGGCTGGATAGTAGAATCACCTGAATAACTTGGACAACAGTTGATCCTCAGACGTAACTTCAGACCAGTTAGATGAGACACTCTAAGGGTAAGACCTAGACATATATATTTTCTAAGTGCTTCAGGCAATTCCAAGGAGTTAAGTTGAGAATCACTGCAGATATAAGTCATTGAGCTTGAGGTGGTGTAAGGATAAAAACCATGCACTCTGCTCCCTTCCTTCAGATCACACCTCCTTGTAATGAGTTTGTGTGACTTTATTTATAACATAAAGGCTGCATTTTATTACTTCATATTTCTTAACTACAGAATTCAATTCAACCTATTATTTGCATTTCGCATCAAAATGGCTAAATCTATGTTGTTACTAATCAATCAAAATGTATTATAGACATTATAATTTTCTCTCTAGAAAATTCTATTAGAGTGGCAGCAAATAAACATTACCCAAGTGTAAAAGAGCAGTTTCTTACAACATGAATGTTCCTGAAAAAATAGCCCTTTTTAAAAACCTTAAAGTGTAATAATTACCAAAAAAAGAAAAAAGAAAGTTTAGCAACAAGTCAATACTCCCCTTTGAGAAATAGCTGTTTAAATAATTTATAAAATATCCATCTGTGGAAGATGTAATGGTGCAATGCCATCACTGGATTCTGAACTATCATAGCATATCAGAAAACCACAGTTAACAGAACAAATACTTTTGACTGAAGAGAGGTAGGCTCTCCAAACACAAATTAATCTCTTTAATGGATTTTCCTTACCTTCATGAAAAATACATTATGGGCTCTTAAGTCACACTCAACACATTGTTAGGGTTTTATATGATGTGGGGTTGGCACAGAGATGATTTTTCTTTCACACTGTGGGTAAAGAAAACAATGAGCTGGGTGGTTGGAGCCAGACTGTTTAATCACTAGGTAAAGACTGGTGACCAAGAGAAGCTGTGTAATTCTCACCACCCCTCTTTTACGTGAGCTCCTTAAACTTTGTTGAGAAGTAAAAATAAATTATATTAATAGGTTTAATATTTGTGAAATTTTAAAGGTGTCAAAAAATGAGCCCTAGTTGGCCTCTTAACTAGCTGTTCTGATTTTCTTAAAAGTTGATGAAAGAAGAGATGTCCTAACACACTTAAATTGCTCACGTTCATGCCTAGATTTCCTTTTGTGATTATGCTGTTGTTCAGTCTCTCAGCCACGTCTGACTCTTTGGAACCCCATAGACTGCAATACACCAGGCTTCCCTGTCCTTCACTATGGCGTAGAGTTTGCTCAAACTCATGTTCATGAGTCAGTGATATCATCCAACCATGTCATCCTCTGCAATCTGCTTCTCCTCCTGCTCTCAATCTTTCCCAGCATCAGGGTCTTTTCCAATGAGTTGGCTCTTCCCATCAGGTGGCTACAGTTTTGGAGCTTCAACTTCAGCATCAATTTTTCCAATGAATATTCAGGGTTGATTTCTTTTAGGATTGACTGGTTTGATCTCCTTGCTGTCCGAGGGACTCTCAAAAGTCCTCTGCAGCACCAGAGTTTGGGCACATCATTTCTTCAGTGATCAGTCCTCTTTATGTTATTTCTAAATATCATTTAGATTTGCAGGTATTTACTTATGGACATAGATGTACTATATGGATGCAAATTCATTCAGGAATGAATGCTCACATTAACCAGGTCACGTGCAGTACATAGCGAAGTATATACTGCTTCAGATACATCAAGATGCACAGAGGAATTTTGTTGTCATGTTCCTTTGTTGCCAAAATTGTTACAGGTGTGCAGAGATGCTGGTTTAAAATAACAGGAGACACATCAAGTTTGTAACACAAGATCTGCCTAGCAGGGCTATTTCTAAGGATCTGAATGTGATGATCATTGAGAACAGTATCAAGGATTCATAGGATGTCTGAATTTCAGCAAAGTACCTTCCAAAGATATCCCAGGAAGAAATTACATGACCTAGATATTTGGGATTGTCAACCTGTGGCATGACTATGTTTCATCACAAAACCAAGTGAAGTATTAGGAGTGCATTTCAAAATTTTATAAGCATTCAAGTAAGTAATGAGAGTGGAACAATACTCAAATTAAAGAGGTAATTTGAATGATGGTAGAGAACTACTGCTGTGACTATCTTAGAGTAATTGCTCTGAGTTACATAATCTTGGAACTTTTTTTTTCCCCCCCATTAACTGTGTGCAGCAACCCATGCATTTTCTGTGAGTTTATCACTAAACTCTAAGCTCACGTAAAATCTAATGTGTAGTATGCCCTTAATTTCCCAAATTTCACAGTTAATAACTTTTCTGGTATAGAGGCTAAAAGTCAATGCCCCTTTTTACAGTGAACTAAGTTTGTAAAATATTTTACTTCACAAACACCAGTCTAATTGCTACTTATTTCATTTTCCAAAGGGATATATGAAAATAGAGAAAACAAGTAAGCCTTTATGTTTATTCTTGCTTCACTCCCATCCATTGTCTGCAGAACAGGTGACATAAATTTCTTGATTAAAAAGAAAAACTTCAAGGTCTCCTCATGTTGTTAATAAATCCAAACTTTATACAGGAGTCCAGTTTAGAAGAACTGATCCCTGCCTCAGTCACCAACCTCTATTAGCACCACTGTCCACTCCTCAATCTCAGGTCATTGGTCACTGAACAGTGGTCCCCGGAGATGTCTACATTCTATCCCGGGAAACTGGGAGTACATTACCTTAGAAAGAAAGAAAGCGAAGTCACTCAGTCATGTCCAACTCTTTGTGGACTGTAGCCTGCCAGGTTCCTCCGTCCATGGGATTTTTCCAGGCAAGAATACTGGAGTGGGTTGCTATTTCCTTCTCCAGGGGCTCTTCCACAAATTTTACAAACATGGTCAAGTTAAGGACCCAGAGATAGGAGAATGTGTGTGTGTGTTAAGTCACTTCATCATGTCTGACTCTTTACAACCCCATGGACTGTAGCCCACTAGGCTCCTCTGTCCATGGAATTCTCCAGGCAAGAATACTGGAGTGGGTTGCCATGCCCTCCTTCCCAACTCAGGGACTGAACCCAAGTCTCTTGCATCTCCAGCATTGGCAGGCAGGTTCTTTACATTTGTCCACCTGGGAAGCCCAAGATAGGAGGTTATTTTACATTATCCAGTTGGTCCCAATGTAATTACATATATCCTTATAGGAAGGAAGCAGGAGAATCAAGTCAGAGGGAAAAAATGTAAAGTTGGACACAGGGGTCAGAGAGGAGAGAAAATGCCATGATGCCGGATATACAGATGGCAGAAAGGGCTACAAACCGAGGATTCTGAGGCCTCTAGAGACGGGAAAAAGGAAGGAAATGGAGTCTCCCTCAAAACTTCTCACAGTAACACAGGCCGGCTGCCATCTTGATTTCAGCCAAGGGAAACTGATTATGGATTTCTGTCATCCATTAAGTGTGTGATAATAAACTTATGTTATCTTAGACCTTAGACCTTAATAAACTTATCCTACTTTTGTGGTTATTTGTTGCAGCAGCAACAGGAAACAAACGCCGGCACAGGGCCTATTTTTCATAGCAGCAATAGGAAGCAAATGCAGTGTGCTCTTTCATTTTTTCACATACCCAAAACTCTTCCTTGACTCAGAGATTTGCAGTATCTCTAGACTCTAAGATGTGCAGAGGAGACTCTCTCTTTCTTCTTTATCTTTGTCTCCTTCATAAACAAGGTGCTGAATAAGAGTGTGTTAAATAAATGAATGGTTGAAATAGAATGAAGGCGGGACTTCCCTGATGGTCCAGTGGCTAAGAATTCACCATGTAATGCAAGGGACCCGGTTCCAATCCGTGGTCAGGGAACTAAGATCCCATATGTTGCAGAGCAGCTAAGCCTGTGCAACATGACTGGAGAACCCATGTATCACAAAGATCCCACAAGATGCAGTGAAAATCCCACATGCTACATCTAAGACTCGAAACAACCAAATAAATATTTTTAAAAAAGAATGTCAGAAGGTAAACATATACACTTGGAAACTGATTCAGGAGTGTGATTTTTTTTATTCCACACAGGATCCTAGGAAAGTAGCAGGAAATTACTAAGACCCCAGTACACGTAATTCCCTGGAAACATTCTCAGTTTTGATTCCCTTCACTCCATCCGTACAGAATGCCCATTGTTGAAAGTATGTAGAAAGGGAATGATGAAAGCAATGGGATATGAATCACTCATCTTTCTTCGAAAGTGACAACTAAATTCTTGATGGCTACAAACACAAGCCACTCACCCCTCCTCCAAACCCTGATATCCCTAACTGCTGAATTCTCAGAGGATTTGGTAGGTCATTATTCTATACAATATCCCTTGATGAAGGAAAATATTACAAGGAGGAATTACTTCATGCTTTCAGAAATGTTGCAAATTGATCCTCATTGTTTTAAGACCAACTGACCAACTTGTGCTAAGGATCTTCTCTTACACCTCCTCCTGTTGTGGTGGCCGTTGTTTTTCAGTCTCTATGTCCAACTCTTTGTGACCTCGTGGACTGTGGTCAGCCAGGCTCCGTGGGGTTCTCTTGGAAAGAATACTGGAGTAGGTTGCTGTCTCCTTCTCCAGGGGATCTTCCTGGACCAGGGATGGAACCTGAGTCTCCTGCATTGGCAGGTGGAGTCTTTACCATTGGGTCACCAGGGAACACCACACCTCCTCCTACAATCTTATTTTATCTGATAAAATAACTTTCTGGTGTTTAGTTTCATCAGACAACATATTATCCTTCTCTATTATTTTTTACATGAAACTCTTTTTAGAGACATTGCTGGCATATACTATTTATGAAAAGGTGAGTTTGAGCTTTTCTTTCTTATTTAACAAGTTATAATTTAACACATCTATGTATGAGTACCTATATGAAAATGTATGTGTTATTCTTTTTTATGCAATATATTAGGAAGGATATTAGATTTGGATCTTGACTATAACATATTAAATATCTTGACATATAATATTAATTTGCTGTTACTTTTTAAATGATGGTTTTAAAGAGTCATTTGGCTATTTTTAAAATGGGGATTATACTTTTTGTGCAAAGAAACAACTTTTCATAGTTAGCTATGTTTCAAGTTATGCATGCATATAGTGTGAAGCCACACTATTTTACATGATGAGTAACACTTATGCCAGGTTTAAAAGTGTTGGACTTTTTTCTTTCACAATAGGTATGAAAACTATTTCTTCTTTTGAAAGCAATGCTTTTTATTAAAATTTCACAAAAAATACTATTCAGTTTTGTCTAGTTCTAAAATCTTTTACCCTTGTTGAAGTCATACTATTTCTTATTAATGAACTAAAAGTTAAGAATTATGTTCTTCAGGATTATTTATGAAAACTGTCATAAAATCTGAGAACCTCTTTTTGCTTGATCTAGTCTTACCAAGATAATATTTTCCCAGAAATTCTCCACCTAAAGCAAGGATATTATATTCTTTTTAAAAATTCTAGTAAGAGTTCATGGGGATTTATGATGACTTCTTGACTATGGAAAATGACTATGAAACAAACAAACAAAAAAACCCTTAAATCCAGACTTTTCTACCTAAGGAGGATAAAGACAGTGAATAAGTGTTTTCTCTGAGTATCTTAATGAGAGTCACAGGAACACAAAGAACTATTTTACTATTAAGATAAAATACTCATCCCCAAAAAATTGTAATGGAAAATCTGTTGAGCATTCAAGACTAGCCATTGTTATCCTCTGGGACACAGAACATTTAATGGATTTTCAGTTCTGTTCTAAATTCTTTTTTCTGTACTCCATTAGTGTTTTGCAAAATATCAGGTTTTCTTCAGTTTTCTTTTCTTTTTCCTTGGAAACCTTTGGCCTTTGTAAATTGTTTGGAGGAAGAAAAGATTTCATCTCTCTACAGGAAGTCCAGCTGAGTGTAAGGTACTAGGATCCAAAACCTTCAAAGATCATAACAAATGTACAAGTATGCATTTAAAATTTGTCTAGTTTGCTACCAAACTATAAAACTTCAGCTGACTCAAATTATATTTGTGCCTTGGAAATAAAATAGTCAGGAGGTTAATTTACCACTAAATGACGGGGAAAAAAGATTAGCTGGCAACAGGATTAAATTTTGCCTTTTGTTCCAAGTACTGTCTTTTTTAAAAACCAGGCAGAGACTAGTTAATCGAAATATTTTGAAGTCATTGGAGAAACTTTGTTCTGGGCATTTTAGTTTTGATGGCTTAATGTCCCTGACTTTTAAGCAACAACATTGATTAGTGAATTGAAATTCTGTTTGATTAAAATGGCAAAATCTGTTGTTAGATTTTCTGGGTCATTGCTGATTTTTCTGCCCCTTCACTAAGAGCCATTGGGGAAATTTCTATCTCAGCCATAGAAAATTATGTAATTTGGATTTTGTTATTAATTAGAAGACTGAGAAATAGAGTTAAGAGAAAACAAAAATATCTAAAGGGGGCTGTATGTCTCTTGGTTGTCTGAATTAGCTGTTAAAGACAATCAAGTTTGTTTTACTCTAGACTGAGTTTACCTACCTAATTTTGAAGTAGTTTCAAGCATTATTAGTGCATATACAACAGAGAAGGCTAATTATCCTCTGCTGAATATTTTAATGTGTTGCTCTGCAATGAAGTTTTTAATGATAGAGAATAAATTAAACTTATATTACAGGAGGAAAGAGAATCTACAAACTGGTGCTTCTTAATTGTCACCAAAGGAAAAGCAACAGTAGCACATTGATTCAGTGGGTGTATTAATAATTCAATCAACAGATGGCTAAGTGTACCTCTGAAAAATGCAAACAAATTAATTCTCACTTGCTCTCATCTATTGGGAGGTAAAAGTAGAATTATGACTTTCTATCTTAATACATTTACATTACCTATATGCCAAGATATTTCAGTGAAATAGTCTGTGGTGAAAGAGTATAAAGGGTTATTCTGCAATTTCTATATCACATAATATCCTCATTGCAATTAGTTCTAATAATATCTTACATTATTAAACTTGAAGTTCAGAACTATTCATATCTTTGTTTCATGAGCTCATCTGTCTCCATTTGCTTTCAATATGCTACACTACAACAACAAATCAGCCCCACATCTCAGTGGCTACAACAAAGAAAAGTTTTTTCATCTTTCTCATTAACACTCACTGCAGCTCTGCTCCACACGCTCACCATTCTACTACCCAGGGGAAGGCTCAGCTTCTGTCTTGAATAAGCCATTCTCATGGCAGAAAAAATAAATGACGGTGGATCTAGGAGATGCTTTTAAAACATTTGCTCAGAAGTGTCATTGTTTCCATTCACATTTAATTGGCAAAAGTAATTCCCATGGCCAAACGTGATGTCACTAAGATGAGAAAAGTTCCGTGCAGAGATCGTCCTTGTAAGAAGATGCAACCACAATTTTAAGATCACACAATCAGTCTCATGATTATTTCTTTCCAAAATAAATTTATATAACTTCACCTGTCCTGAAACGAAGTTCTTAAGGCTGACAGAAAAACTTTGAGTTGACATGACAGAAATGAGAAAATATTACAGCCGATTACAAAATATGCTGCCATGGATTTACATGTCTCCTGGTCTGGCTTTCATGCAGAAGAACCTGATGTTATCATACAAGTATCTTCCATAAAAGGATAGATATTTTTATTAGACTCTTCTGGTTGGAGTTCTTTTTTTAGTCTAAGATTTATATGGCTATATCAAAAGATTTTAATGAGAGTCAGTTCACTTCCTATACTGAAATTTAATCAGTAACATGGATTAATGCATGGATAAAAGCACAAATAAATTTATGTATCTTGTACCAGTGGGGTAAAAAGTTTTGGAGGGAGGAGCCAAGATGGCGGAGGAGTAGGACGGAGAGACCACTTTCTCTCCTAGAAATTCATCAAAAAAATAACTGAACGCAGAGCAAACTTCACAAAACAACTTCTGATCGCTAGCTGAGGTCATCAGGCGCCCAGAAAAGCAGCCCATTGTCTTCGAAAGGAGGTAGGACAAAATATAAAAGATAAAAAGCGAAACAAAAGAGCTAAGGACGGAGATCCGTCCCGGGAAGGGACTTAATAGAGGACGTTCCCAGACACCGGGAAACCCTCGCTCTGGCGGGCCTGGGGGAAGTGTTGGAATCTCAAGAGTTTGAATCTGACTGGGAGGGATACAATAAATAAAACCCACAGATTAAGAGCCTAAAAGCAACTCCCAGCAGAAAAGTACCCCAGACGCCCGCATCCGCCACCAGCAAGTGGGGACGGAACGGAGAGGAGCGGGCGGCATTACTTGGGGCTGGATCCGGGCCTGAGCACCCTGAGGACAATCAGAGGGAGCTTTTGTGAGTTGCCAACTTGAACTGTGGGACAGCAAAAGAGACAGAAAATTAACCGGCCCGAACACACTGCCGGCCGTTCGCAGAACAAAGGGACCGAGATTCTGGGCGGCCGAAGCCCGCCGGGAGGGTCGTGGCGAGACGGAGGGCGCGGGCGCCCGACCGGCGCGGGCGGGAATTGCGGCTGGGGACACGGAGGGCAGAGGGCGCGCGCTCCCGACTGGCGCCGGCGGGGACTGAGACTGGGACCGCGCGGGGCAGAGGACGCGCCATACCCGGGGAGAGAGCGCCCGTCAAGCGCCTGGCTGCCTGGGCCGCTCGGGCGGCGTGGGGACGGAGCGCGGGCCGGCGTTGTGTGCCGCGCTTTTGTGAATCGCCCGAGGGCTGGAGCCGCGCGCAGCGTGGCGCGCGCTTCAGACGGAGCAGCCCGGAGCCTGAGCAGCGCAGATCGAGAAAAGAGCGCAAGCCTCTCCCGGGAGCGCCGGTCCCTCCCCGCACAGCCCCTCCCCGCACAGCCCCTCGCCGCAGCGCGACGGAACTAGCTACCTGAATAAGAATCCACCTCCGCCCCGTGTGTCAGGGCGGAAATTAGGCGCGGAAGAGAGACCGGCAACAGAACCCAAATAAACAAAGGGACCGGTGTAACAGATTAAAATCCCCGAAGAAACCACGGACTGACTACACCGGAAGGGCCTGTAGATATCGAGAAGTGTAAGCTGGAACGAGGAGCTATCTGAAGCTGAGCCGAACCCACACTGACCGCAACAGCTCCAGGGAAACTCCTAGATATATTTTTTCTTTTTCTTTTTTTTTTTTTTTTTTTTTCTTTTTCTTTTTTTCTTTTTTTTTTTTTTTTAAGTAAGGAAAAAAAAATTTTTTTTTTTCTTTCTTTTTTCTTGGTTCTCTTTTATTTTCCTTTAAAAATTCCTTATTACTCCCCCATTACTCCTTAACTTTCATTTTCATAGATTTTTACGATTTTTTTTAATTACGCAAAACAATTTTTTTTCTCATTCTTTTTTCTTTTTTTTTTTCTTCTTTTTTTTTTCTTTTCTTTTTTCTTCTCTTCTATTTTCTTTTTCTTTTTCTCTTATTTCTTTTAAAGCCCTCTAGCACTCCTTTTACTACGCCTTAATTTTCATTTTCAATCCACTATAACCTTACAGAAGAAAGAGAAAGGGAAGAAAAAACAAAAAAAAAGAAGAGAAGCCCTATTTTTATACCAAACTTCATATATATTTCTAAAATTTCTTTTGTGTGTTTTGGTTTTTGTTTTTAATATAGTATTTTTAAGAGTCTAACCTCTACTCTAGATTTTTAATTTTTGTTTTTCAGTATATGATATAAATTGTGAACATTTAAGAATCCAATATTCAGCTCCCATTTTTATTCACGAGTGTGTTGATTATTCTCTCCCAATCTTGACTCTGTTTTCTACCTCAGAACACCTCTATTTCCTCCTTCCCCCTTCTCTTCCCAATCCAATTCTGTGAATCTTTGTGGGTGTCTGGGCTACGGAGAACACTCTGGGATCAGACAACTTCGTAGATCTGTCTCTCTCCTCTTGAGTCCCCCTCTTTCTCCTCCTGCCCATCTCTATCTCCCTCCTCCCTCTCCTCTTCTCCATGTAACTCGGTGAACCTCTCTGGGTATCCCTAACGGGGGAGAAACTTTCCACCATTAACATAGAAGTTTTATTATCAGTGCTGTATAGTTGGAGAAGTCCTGAGACTATAGGAAGAATAAAACTGAAATCCAGAAGCAGGAGACTTAAGCCCAAAACCTGAGAACACCAGAAAACTCCTGACTACATGAATCTTTAAGTAATAAGTGACCCTACAAAAGCCTCCATACCTGCAACGAAACCAACCACCACCCAAGAGCCAATAAGTTCTAGAGCACGACATACCACGCAAATTCTCCAGCAACGCAGGAACATTGCCCTGAACGTCAACATACAGACTGCCCAAGGTCACACCTAACACATAGACCCATCTCAAAACTCATTACTGGGCACTCCATTGCTATCCAAAGAGAAGAAATCAAGATCCGCACACCAGAACACTGACGCAAGCTTCGCTAATCAGGAAACCTTGACAAGCCAATCGTCTAACCCCACCCACTGGGTAAAACCTCCACAATAAAAAGGAACCACAGACCTCCAGAATACAGAAAGCCCACTCCAGACACAGCAATCTAAACAAGATGAAAAGGCAGAGAAATACCCAACAGGTAAAGGAACATGAAAAGGGCCCACCAAGTCAAACAAAAGAGGAGGAGATAGGGAATCTACCTGAAAAAGAATTTAGAATAATGATAATAAAAATGATCCAAAATCTTGAAAGCAAAATGGAGGTACAGATAAATAGCCTGGAGACAAAGATTGAAAAGATGCAAGAAATGTTTAATAAAGATCTAGAAGAAATAAAAAAGAGTCAATTGAAAATGAATAATGCAATGAATGAGATCAAAAACACTCTGGAGGGAACCAAGAGTAGAATAACGGAGACAGAAGATAGAATAAGTGAGGTAGAAGATAAAATGGTGGAAATAAATGAAGCAGAGAGGAAAAAAGAAAAAAGGATCAAAAGAAATGAGGACAACCTCAGGGACCTCTGGGACAATGTGAAACGCCCCAACATTCGAATCATAGGAGTTCCAGAAGAAGAAGACAAAAAGAAAGGCCATGAGAAAATACTCGAGGAGATAATAGCTGAAAACTTCCCTAAAATGGGGAAGGAAATAGCCACCCAAGTCCAAGAAACCCAGAGAGTCCCAAACAGGATAAACCCAAGGCGAAACACCCCAAGACACATATTAATCAAATTAACAAAGATCAAACACAAAGAACAAATACTAAAAGCAGCAAGGGAGAAACAACAAATAACACACAAAGGGATTCCTATAAGGATAACAGCTGATCTATCAATAGAAACCCTCCAGGCCAGAAGGGAATGGCAGGACATACTGAAAGTAATGAAAGAGAATAACCTACAACCTAGATTACTGTACCCAGCAAGGATCTCATTCAGATATGAAGGAGAATTCAAAAGCTTTACAGACAAGCAAAAGCTGAGAGAATTCAGCACCACCAAACCAGCTCTTCAACAAATGCTAAAGGATCTTCTCTAGACAGGAAATGCAGAAAGGTTGTATAAACGTGAACCCAAAACAACAAAGTAAATGACAACGGGACCACACCTATCAATAATTACCTTAAATGTAAATGGGTTGAATGCCCCAACCAAAAGACAAAGATTGGCTGAATGGATACAAAAACAAGACCCCTATATATGCTGTCTACAAGAGACCCACCTCAAAACAAGGGACACATACAGACTCAAAGTGAAGGGCTGGAAAAAAATATTTCACGCAAACGGAGACCAAAAGAAAGCAGGAGTCGCAATACTCATATCAGATAAAATAGACTTTCAAATAAAGGATGTGAAAAGAGACAAAGAAGGTCACTACATAATGATCAAAGGATCAATCCAAGAAGAAGATATAACAATTATAAATATATATGCACCCAACATAGGAGCACCGCAATATGTACGGCAAACACTAACGAGTATGAAAGAGGAAATTAATAGTAACACAATAATAGTGGGAGACTTTAATACCCCACTCACAACCATGGATAGATCAACTAAACAGAAAATCAACAAGGAAACACAAACCTTAAATGATACAATGGACCAGCTAGACCTAATTGATATCTATAGGACATTTCACCCCAAAACAATCAACTTCACCTTTTTCTCAAGTGCACACGGAACCTTCTCCAGAATAGATCACATCCTGGGCCATAAATCTGGTCTTGGAAAATTCAAAAAAATTGAAATCATTCCAGTCATCTTTTCTGACCACAGTGCAGTAAGATTAGATCTCAATTACAGGAAAAAAATTGTTAAAAATTCCAACATATGGAGGCTAAATAACACGCTTCTGAATAACCAACAAATCATAGAAGAAATCAAAAAAGAAATCAAAGTATGTATAGAAATAAATGAAAATGAAAACACAACAACCCAAAACCTATGGGACACTGTAAAAGCAGTGCTAAGGGGAAGGTTCATAGCATTACAGGCACACATCAAGAAACAAGAAAAAAGCCAAATAAATAACCTAACTCTACACCTAAAACAATTAGAGAAGGAAGAAATGAAGAACCCCAGGGTTAGCAGAAGGAAAGAAATCTTAAAAATTAGGGCAGAAATAAATGCAAAAGAAACTAAAGAGACCATAGCAAAAATCAACAAAGCTAAAAGCTGGTTTTTTGAAAAAATAAACAAAATTGACAAACCATTAGCAAGACTCATTAAGAAACAAAGAGAGAAGAACCAAATTAACAAAATAAGAAATGAAAAGGGTGAGATCACAACAGACAACACTGAAATACAAAGGATCATAAGAGACTACTACCAGCAGCTCTATGCCAATAAAATGGACAACTTGGATGAAATGGACAAATTCTTAGAAAAGTATAACTTTCCAAAACTGAACCAGGAAGAAATAGAAGATCTTAACAGAGCCATCACAAGCAAGGAAATTGAAACTGTAATCAGAAATCTTCCAGCAAACAAAAGCCCAGGACCAGATGGCTTCACAGCTGAATTCTACCAAAAATTTAGAGAAGAGCTAACACCTATCTTACTCAAACTCTTCCAGAAAATTGCAGAAGAAGGTAAACTTCCAAACTCATTCTATGAGGCCACCATCACCCTAATTCCAAAACCAGACAAAGATGCCACAAAAAAAGAAAACTACAGGCCAATATCACTGATGAACATAGATGCAAAAATCCTTAACAAAATTCTAGCAAACAGAATCCAACAACATATTAAAAAAATCATACACCATGACCAAGTGGGCTTTATCCCAGGAATGCAAGGATTCTTTAATATCCGCAAATCGATCAACGTAATACACCACATTAACAAATTGAAAGATAAAAAACATATGATTATCTCAATAGATGCAGAGAAAGCCTTTGACAAAATTCAACACTCATTTATGATTAAAACTCTCCAGAAAGCAGGAATAGAAGGAACATACCTCAACATAATAAAAGCTATATATGACAAACCCACAGCAAGCATCACCCTCAATGGTGAAAAATTGAAAGCATTTCCTCTGAAATCAGGAACAAGACAAGGATGCCCACTCTCACCACTACTATTCAACATAGTGTTGGAAGTTTTGGCCACAGCAATCAGAGCAGAAAAAGACATAAAAGGAATCCAGATAGGAAAAGAAGAAGTGAAACTCTCGCTGTTTGCAGATGACATGATCCTCTACATAGAAAACCCTAAAGACTCTACCAGAAAATTACTAGAGCTAATTAATGAATATAGTAAAGTTGCAGGATATAAAATTAACACACAGAAATCCCTTGCATTCCTATACACTAACAATGAAAAAACAGAAAGAGAAATTAAGGAAACAATACCATTCACCATTGCAACAAAAAGAATAAAATACTTAGGAGTATATCTACCTAAAGAAACAAAAGACCTATACATAGAAAACTATAAAACACTGATGAAAGACATCAAAGAGGACACAAACAGTTGGAGAAACATACCGTGTTCATGGATTGGAAGAATCAATATTGTCAAAATGGCTATTCTACCCAAAGCAATCTATAGATTCAATGCAATCCCTATCAAGCTACCAACGGTATTTTTCACAGAATTAGAACAAATAATTTCACAATTTGTATGGAAATACAAAAAACCTCGAATAGCCAAAGTAATCTTGAGAAAGAAGAATGGAACTGGAGGAATCAACCTGCCTGACTTCAGACTCTACTACAAAGCCACAGTCATCAAGACAGTATGGTACTGGCACAAAGACAGAAATATAGATCAATGGAACAGAATAGAAAGCCCAGAGATAAATCCACGAACCTATGGACAGCTTATCTTTGACAAAGGAGGCAAGGATATACAATGGAAAAAAGACAATCTCTTTAACAAGTGGTGCTGGGAAAACTGGTTAACCACTTGTAAAAGAATGAAACTAGAACACTTCCTAACACCATACACAAAAATAAACTCAAAATGGATTAAAGATCTAAATGTAAGACCAGAAACTATAAAACTCCTAGAGGAGAACATAGGCAAAACACTCTCCGACATAAATCACAGCAAGATCTTCTATGACCCACCTCCCAGAATATTGGAAATAAAAGCAAAAATAAACAAATGGGACCTAATGAAAATTAAAAGCTTTTGCACAACAAAGGAAACTATAAGTAAGGTGAAAAGACAGCCCTCAGATTGGGAGAAAATAATAACAAATGAGGAAACAGACAAAGGATTAATCTCAAAAATATACAAGCAACTCCTGAAGCTCAATTCCAGAAAAATAAACGACCCAATCAAAAAATGGGCCAAAGAACTAAACAGACATTTCTCCAAAGAAGACATACAGATGGCTAACAAACACATGAAAAGATGCTCAACATCACTCATCATCAGAGAAATGCAAATCAAAACCACAATGAGGTACCATTACACGCCAGTCAGGATGGCTGCTATCCAAAAGTCTACAAGCAATAAATGCTGGAGAGGGTGTGGAGAAAAGGGAACCCTCTTACACTGTTGGTGGGAATGCAAACTAGTACAGCCACTATGGAAAACAGTGTGGAGATTTCTTAAAAAACTGGAAATAGAACTGCCATATGACCCAGCAATACCACTTCTGGGCATACACACTGAGGAATCCAGATCTGAAAGAGACACGTGCACCCCAATGTTCATCGCAGCACTGTTTATAATAGCCAGGACATGGAAGCAACCTAGATGCCCATCAGCAGATGAATGGATAAGGAAGCTGTGGTACATATACACCATGGAATATTACTCAGCCGTTAAAAAGAATTCATTTGAATCAGTTCTAATGAGATGGATGAAACTGGAGCCCATTATACAGAGTGAAGTAAGTCAGAAAGATAAAGAACATTACAGTATACTAACACATATATACGGAATTTAGATAGATGGTGGCGATAACCCTATATGCAAAACAGAAAAAGAGACACAGAAATACAGAACAGACTTTTGAACTCTGGGGGAGAACGTGAGGGTGGGATGTTTTGAAAGAACAGCATGTATATTATCTATGGTGAAACGGACCACCAGCCCAGGTGGGATACATGAGTCAGGTGCTCGGGCCTGGTGCACTGGGAGGACCCTGAGGAGTCGGGTGGGGAGGGAGGTGGGAGGGGGGATCGGGATGGGGAATACATGTAACTATATGGCTGATTCATGTCAATGTATGACAAAACCCACTGAAATGTTGTAAAGTGATTGGCCTCCAACTAATAAAATAATATTAAAAAAAAAAAAAAAAAAAAAAAAAAAAAAAAAGTTTTGGAAATAGGGTCAATGAAATGGCTCTCCTGTTAATGTAAATAAATAAACTGTGATGAAAATGTTTATATTAAACCCATATTTTAATCTTAGCACTAGGCTTCTTTAGAATCATTGGCAATATTTTAGGAACAGCTCACAGTTTACTAAATACCAAAGTATTATCAGAGCAGAAAAATCCTGCTCCAACTATGAAGTCATCCATAGAGTATACCAATTCATCACCCAAAGCCATCAAGACTAGCCTCAAGCCAAAGAAGTGGGATTGCAATAGCCTGTTGCTAA
The DNA here is from genome assembly GCF_963930625.1 of Muntiacus reevesi. Classification (NCBI taxonomy): domain Eukaryota; kingdom Metazoa; phylum Chordata; class Mammalia; order Artiodactyla; family Cervidae; genus Muntiacus; species Muntiacus reevesi. Next base: position 39,805,158 of record NC_089261.1, on the reverse strand, counting down.
AGTCAGAACATGACCCCAGGAGCTCACTCTCAATGCCTGAAAGCAATGTTTTCTGTCTTTATACTCACAAGAAGAAGAATAACATTTATTAGTGTTTTAATTAATATCCCACTGTGTGCAATAAAGTTACTTTGAAACTCCAGAAAATCTTGTATCCTTTCTCCACCTACTTCATCTCTTGTCCAAGGACAGACACTATACCCTAATCATCTATATTCTTTAGTCCAAAAAAAAAAAAAAAAAAATACAGTAACTACATCTCAAAATATCTTCTTCCTCTTTTACTTAGGGAGCACATATTATATCATGAAATGAAGAATTCAATAAGAATTATGTTGTATATTTTCTATAGTAGACTCTATCCTTACAAGTAATTCAAAAAAGGAAAGTGTAATGTATTGCTTTGAAGTGAATTCTAGTTAGATGTTTTAAACCATTCTCTTTTCTATTGAAAAATGATTTATCTAGTTTTTAGAAAGATTTAAAAGAAAGTATCCACAGATCCAAGAATCAAGTGTTGAAAACAAGGTATTTGTGAAAAGTGAACGTGTTAGTCACTCAGTCGTGTCCGACTCTGTGAGTCCGTGGACTGCAGTCCTCAAGGCTCCTCTGTCCATGGAATTCTCCAGGCAAGAATACTAGAGTGGGTTGCCATTTCCTTCTCCAGGGGACCTTCTGGACCCAGGGATTGAATCCAGGTCTCTGGCATTGCAGGCAGATTGTTTACTCTCTGAACCACCAGAGAAACCCCATCTGTGAGGCAGTCCTAAATATATTTTTATTTTCCTTTACAGTGTACATGTCTTTTCATATATTCCGTTTGCAGGGGTGGCATTCCCCTAGTGGCTCAGATGGTAAAGAATCTGCCTGCCTGCAATGTGGGAGACTCGGGTTCAATCCCTGGTTCGGGAAGACCCTCCGGAGAGGGGAATAGCCACCCACTTCAGTATGTTTGCCTGGAGAATTCCATGGACAGAAGGGCCTGTGGGCTAAAGTTCATGGACTTGGAAAGAGTTGGACATGACTGAGTGACTAACATATTCATTCACATATTCCCTCAAAGTTTTTCAATCACTGGGAGGGTTAAAGACACTATCATTCAGAAACCTTGAGTAACTGATAGAGTGACAACAGGATTTTTAAAGGAAGATATAAGATGAGAGCAGACGTCAAGCTGAGGGGTTGCTCTATACCTGCACTCCCAAGAGGATGTGTTGGGTGAAAAAGGAGTCCAATGGGAAGCATCAAGGGAGCAGACCCCTAATCCTCTAGCTTCCCGAATCCCCTTGTACTGTCACCTACACCCAAGAGACAGGCTTCAGCAAGAGAAGCTGTGGCATTTTTGTGCATATGTTTATATTACTGTGTCTCAATTATCATTTGAACCAAACATTTTCCTGCTTGCTTCTACATTGGTGGGCTTCTCAGGTATAGTTGTAATTATTGTGAAACATCAATTAACTAAATTTTTCCCAGGAGAAAATAAGAGCAAAATAAATTAGCAAGAGAGTACACAGGTAACCAAATAATGAAGAGAGAGAAATGAGAATTCCAGTGCAACATTGCTGCTGCTGCTGCTGCTAAGTCGCTTCAGTCGTGTCCAACTCTGTGCGACCCCATAGACGGCAGTCCACCAGGCTCCCCCGTCCCTGGGATTCTCCAGGCAAGAACACTGGAGTGGGTTGCCATTTCCTTCTCCAATGCATGAAAGTGAAAAGTGAAAGTGAAGTCGCTCAGTCATGTCTGACTCTTAACAACCCCATGGACTGCAGCCTACCAGGCTCCTCCGTCCATGGGATTTTCCAGGCAAGAGTACTGGAGTGGGGTGCCATTGCCTTCTCTGGTGCAACATTGAAATAGCATTAAAAAATCCATGGAAAGTATATGCTGCTTTGTATTTACAAACCCCAGTTTCTACTGAAGTTAGTATTCAATGACATTTCTAATTTGCAGACATTGGGCACGAGGAAACTCAGGATTTTGTAGCAATACATTTCCCTAAGTAACCGTTCTCTGTAATAAATTAAAGCTTTATATTTTTCTTTCTAGGCCACAGTTATTCCCACTGTAGCATCTTTTTGACCCCTAAGAGAAATAAGACTACACAAGGTAGATCACAGAACTCAGAGAAACAGAAAAAAAATTAATTTATGTACAATAGCAGTCAGCTAATGCTAATTTAGTATTTAATTTCAGTAATTATGGATAATGTAGATTTTGAATAGTAGTTACTAAGGTGGGCTTCATACTATAATTTAGCCTTACTTAAGTAAGAACAAAACTCAAAATAAGAACTTTTGAGCAATGTGTGAAAAATGGTTAATCCTTATTAATTTTTCTTTTGTGATTTGCTTGAAAATGCTCCTTTGTTCACCACATTTTTATTATTTAGAACTTATTTGTAAAATCTGAAATGTTGTAAGAGGCAAACCATTAGGGAAAATGTAAGTTAACTTTCCTAAGGCCTTGTTATTTATTGTAGATAACTTCAAAGAAGTTTTACAGTCTTGAGAGTGCCACTACCTTATTTAATGCATTCTTATAGCAAAATTTTAAAAAAAGTCAGCATTCTTAGATTTTAAAGTTTAAATTAAAAAGGAAATTTTTGAGTGATGGCTGTGTCCACATAAAATATCTTAAGGAAAAGGTGAAACATTTATACTTTTATGAATAATTGATTCTTTTATAGTTTTTTATATCTAGAAAAGGGCCTAAGAAACCATTTGGGGCTTTAAATTTGTGGGTTTTGTTGTTGTCGTTGTTGAGTCTCAGTCATGCCTGACTCTTTGAGACCCCATAGAGGTTTTGTAGACTTTATATTATATTTTTCTCAGTTGTATTTAAATATAATTGACATATACTGCTAAGTTACTTGAGTCGTGTCTGACTGTGCGACCCCATAGACGGCAGCCTACCAGGCTCGCCCATCTCTGGGATTCTCCAGGCAAGAACACTGGAGTGGATAGCCATTTCCTTCTCCAATGCATGAAAGTGAAAAGTGAAAGTGAAGTCGCTCAGTCGTGTCTGACTCTTCGTGACCCCCTGGACTGCAGCCTACCAGGCTCCTCCGTTCATGGGATTTTCCAGGCAACAGTACTGGAGTGGGGTGCCATTGCCTTCTACAACTGACATATAGCATTGTTTTATTTTAAAAGTGTACAAAATAATGCTTTCTAAAAATATATATAAAACTGTATACAGAGTTACAGTATTACCACAAAAATGTTTAGTTAATACTTACCATCTTACATAATAACACAGTTTTTATTGTGATAAGAACTTCTATGATTTACTCTTTTAGCAGCTTTCAAATATGTAAGGCAGTATCGTCAACTATAGTAACTATGCTGCACATTTTGTTTCCATAATTTATCTGTCTTAAACCTGGAAATTTGTACCTTTTGACCGCATTCACTCATTTCACTCACCCCCATACCCCTTGTCTCTGGCCACCCCCAATCTGTTCTTTGTTTCCATGAGTTCACTTTTTTTAGATTCCACATATGTGAGATCATATAGTATTTGTCTTTCTCTGTCTGACTTATTTCATTTGAAGCTTTTTAAAGTATTCTATTATTTCACAATAAAAATTGAGGAGCAATAATATTATATACACATGGCTCCCCTTCACAAGAGCAATGATTCTTCCAGGGACCATGTGATGATTTTTAACTTTAGTACTTGAGAAAGATAGTAATTTGGCTGCTCTAGAAATCATTATGTTAACTGAACGAGCTTGTTATTTATACCTGGAGTGTGACTTTTCAGGCTGCACACTGTAAGGACAAACAATTTCATCTCGGTATAAGAGAAACCTTAGATTTAGCAATGTAAAACAACACCCACAGTAGCTTCCTAAAAAAAATACATTTTTGCTAAGGTGTGGCTCAGCTGGTAAAGAATCCACCTGCTATACACGCAGGAGACCTTGGGTCAGGAATATCCCCTAGAGAAGGGAATGGCTACCCACTATAGTATTCTTGCCTGGAGAATTTCATGGACAGAGAAGCTGATCTTCTCCAACACTACAATAGGAAAGCATCGACTCTTCAGTGCTCAGCCTTCTTTATGATCCGGCTCTCACATCCATAAACAACTACTAGAAAAACCATCAGTTCAGTTGCTAGGTCGTGTCCAGCTCTTTGCAACCCCATGGACAGGGGGGCCTCACCAGCCTCACCTGGCCTCCCTGCCCATCACCAGCTCCTGGAGCTTGCTCAAACTCATGTCCATTTAGTCGATGATGCCATCAACCATCTCATCCTCTGTCATCCTCTTCTCCTCCTGCCTTCAATCTTCACCAGCATCAGGATCTTTTCCAGTGAGTCAGTTCTTCGCATCAGGTGGCCAAATTATTGGAGTTTCAGCTTCAGCATCAGGCCTGCCAGTGAATATTCAGGACTGATTTTTTTTTAGGATTGACTAGATAGATCTCCTTGCAGTCCAAGGGACTTTCAAGAGGCTTCTCCAACACCACAGTTCAAAAGCATCAATCCTTAGGCACTCAGCTTTCTTTATAGTCCAAACCTCACATCCATACATGACTACTGGAAAAACCACAGCTTTGACTAGACAGACTTTGTCAGCAAACTAATGTCTCTGCTTTAATATGCTGTCTAGGTTAGTCATTGCTTTTCTTCCAAGGAGCAAGTGTCTTTTAATTTCATGGCTGCAGTCACCATCTGCAGTGATTTTGGAGGCCAAGAATATAAAGTCTCTCACTGTTTCCATTGTTTCTCCATCTGTTTGCCATGAAGTGATGGGACCAGATCCCATGATCTTTGTTTTCTGAATGTTGAGTTCTAAGCCAACTTTTTCACTCTCTTCTTTCACTTTCATCAAGAAAGTTTTCAGTTCCTCTTCACTTTTTGCCATAAGGGTCATGTCATCTGCATATCTGATGTTATTGATATTTCTTCCAGCAATCTTGATTCCAGCTTTTGCCTCATTCAGCCCAGCATTTCACATGATGTACTCTGCATATAAGTTAAATAAGTAGGGTGACAATATACAGCCTTGACACACTCCTTTCCCAATTTGGAACCAGTCTGTTTTTCTATGTCTGGTTCTAACTGTTGCTTCTTGACCTACATACAGATTTCTCAGGAAACAGTTAAAGTAGTCTGGTATTTGAATCTCTTGAAGAATTTTATATCGTTTGTTGTGATTACACAGTCAAAGGCTTTGGCATAATCAATAAAGCAGAAGTAGGTGGTTTTCTGGAATGCTCTTGCTTATTCTATGATCCAGCAGATGATGGAAATTTGGTATCTTGTTCCTCTGCCATTTCTAAATCCAGCTTAAACATGTAGAAGTTCATGGTTCACATACAGTTGAAGCCTGGCTTGGAGAATTTTGAACATTACTTTGCTAGCGTGTGAGATGAGTGCAATTGTACAGTAGTTTGAATATTCTTGGGCATTGCTCTTCTTTTGGATTGGAATGAAAACGGACCTTTTCCAGTCCCGTGGCCACTGCTGAGTTTTCCAAATTTGCTGGTATACTGAGTGCAGCACTTTCACAGCATCATCTTTTAGGATTTGAAATAGCTCAACTGGAATTCCATCACCTCCACTAGCTTTGTTTGTAGTGATGCTTCCTGAATTCCATTTGACTTCGCCCTCCAGGATGTCTGGCTCTATGAGAAGGATCACACCATCATGGTTATCTAGGTAATGAAGATCTTTTCTGTAAAGTTTTTCTGTGTATTCGTGCCACTTCTTCTTAATATCTTCTCCTTCCGTTAAGTCCATATCATTTCTGTCCTTTATTGTGCCCATCTTTGCATGAAATGTTCCCTTAGTATCTCTAATTTTCTTGAAGAGATCTCTAGTCTTTCCCATTCTATTGTTTTCCTCTATTTCTTTGCATTGATCACTGAGGAAGGCTTTTTATCTCTCCTTGCTTTTCTTTGGAACTCTTCTTTCAAATGGGTATATCTTTACTTTTCTCCTTTGCCTTTTGCTTCTCTTCTTTTCTCAGCTATTTGTAAGGCCTCCTCAGACAACCATTTTGCCTTTGTGCATTTCTTTTTCTCGGGGATGGTCTTGATCCCTGCCTCCTGTACAGTGTCATAAACCTCTGTCATAGTTCTTCAGGCACTCTATCAGATCTAATCCCTTGAATCTGTTTGTAACTTCCACTGTATAATCATAAGGGATTTGATTTAGGTCATACCTGAACGGTCTAGTGGTTTTCCCTACTTTCTTCAATATAAGTCTGAATTTGGCAAAAAGGAGTTCATGATCTGAGCCACAGTCAGCTTCTGGTCTTGTTTTTGCTGACTGTATAGAGTTTCTCTATCTTTGGCTCCAAAGAACATAATCAATCTGATTTCAGTGTTGACCACCTGGTGATTTCCATAAGTAAAATCTTCTCTTGTGTTTTTGGAAAAGGGTGTTTGCTATGACCAGTGTGTCCTCTTGGCAAAACACTATTAGCCTTGACCTGCTTCATTTTGTACTCCAAGGCCAAACTTGCCTGTTACTCTAGGTATCTCTTGACTTCCTACTTTTGCATTCCAGTCCCCTGTGATGAAAAGGGCATCTCTTTTGGGTGTTAGTTCTAGAAGATCATGTAGGTCTTCATAGAACCATTCAACTTCAGTTTCTTCAGCATTACTAGTTGGGGCATAGACTTGGATTACTGTGATATTGAATGGTTTGTCTTGGAAAGAAACAGAGATTATCCTGTCATTTTTGAGATTTCAAAAACCATAACTTTCACTATATGGACCTTTGTTGGGAAAGTAGGTTTCTCATAGCTTTGTTTCCAAGGATCAAGCATCTTAATTTCAAGGTTGTAGTCACCATGTCCAGTGATTTTGTAACCCAAGAAAAGAAAATCTGTCATTGCTTCCACTTTTCCTCATTCTATTTGCCATGAAAGGATGGGACAAGATGCTATGATCTTAGTTTCTTGAATGTTGATTTTTAAACCAGCTATTTCACTCTCTTCTTTGACCCTCATCAAGAGGCCCTTTAGTTGCTATTCACTTTCTGCCATTAGGTTGGTGTCATCTGCATATTTGAGGTTGTTGATATTTTTCTTGGCAATCTTGATTTCAGCTTGTGATTCATCTAGCCAGACATTTCACATGATGTACTCTGCATTAAAGTTAAATAAGCAGGGTGACGATAAATACCCTTGTTGTACTCCTTTCCCAATTGAACCAGTCCATTGTTCCATGTCTGGTTCTTACTGTTGCTTCTTGACCCACATAAGATTTCTCAGGAGACAGGTAAGATGGTCTGATATTCCTATTTCTTTGAGAATTTTTCACAATTTGTTGCAATCCACACAATCAAAGGCTTTCACATAGTAAATGAAGCAGAAATAGATGTTTTTCTGTAATTCCTTTGCTTTCTCTATGATCCAACATATGTTGGCAATTTGATCTCTGGTTCCTCTGCCTTTTCTAAATCCAGCTTGTACATGTGTTATTCCTCTATTCCTCAGTTCACATACTGTTGAAGCCTAGCTTGAAGGATTTTGAGCATAAACTTGCTATCATGGGAAATGAGGGCAATTGTACAGTAGTTTGAACATTCTTTGGCATTGCCCTTCTTTGGGATTGGAATGAAAACTGACCTTTTCCAGTCCTGTGGCTTCTGCTGAGATTTTCAAATTTGCTGACATATTGAGTGCAGCACTTCAACAGCATCTTTTAAGATTTGAATAGCTCAGCCGGAATTTAATCACCTCCACTAGCTTTGTTTATAGTAATGCTTCCTAAGGTCCACTTGATTTCATAGTCTGGCTATAGATGAGTGACCAAACCATCATGGTTATCTGGGTCACTAAAATATTTTTGAACAGTTCTTCTGGGTATCCTTGCTGCTTCTTTATCTCTTCAGCATCTGTTAGGTCCTTTTAGTTCTGTCCTTTATTTTGCCCATCCTTCCATGAAATGTTCCCTTGATATCTCCAATTACCTTTTCTTTTCCATTCTGTTGTTTTCCTCTATTTCTTTGTAATGTTGATTGAAGAAGGTCTTCTATCTCTTCTTGCTATTCTCTGGAACTCTGCATTCCATTGAGTGTATCTCATCTCTTTCAGCCTTGGCTTCTGTGAATTTAAGTTGCAGTTCTACTCTTCATCAGTTACAATGACTTTGAATAAAGCCCTAATCCTCAATATCCTTTGTATGTCAATCAGAGAATGAAATCAGTGCTTCATATGGTAGTTGTGAGAAATAAATAAATCAATTAAATAGAATAATGTGCATAAAATGCTTAGCATGTTGTGATGACTTCTGTATATTGCTGTGTATTTTTGACTTCTTAATGTCGTCGTATTTTGTTTATAGATTCTTTAATAAAGGTTCCTAATTTCCAATAACATTCCCTATTGCCAGATTCATGCTCCAACACTGTTATTTTAATATGATAATTGCTGGCTCAGTGTTTCTTAAATAGTTGAAGTTTAATGTCAAACATATCATGCACTGTTTTATTCTGTCCATACTTTATAATATACTGGTGAAGATACTCAAATGGGGCTAATATGTCTATCTGGAAATAAGTGTTAACTTTGTCAGTTATTAACTGTGACCTGAGCAAGTCTCTTTAAGTCTTTGTTTTCTTCTCAGTTAATTGTGTTAATTATTATTGTCTGATCAACCCACAGGTGTGATATAATGTTCACCGTTCAATAACTCATTTGAAATCCCCTTTAAAATCTGAAAAGACGTATGTGAGTGTTTGGTAATAGTGGAAAAAGAAGGAACTTTGAAATCTAGTTCAAATCCAGTTCAAATTCTAGCTCTGACCCTTATTAACTTTGTGGGGATTAGAAGTCACCTACCCTCTTTGATCATCAGTATTTATAAATATTACTGGGAATAATAATCTCTACTTTCAAAGGAATATCTTATTGCCAAATATTGTAGGGTTTTTTAAATTTTTGAGATAAGTATGCCTTATCACATTTCCCCTCAGACTTAGACATTGATTTGTACCATTCACATATGCTCCCCTACGATCAGCATAAGACAACATATAGCAAATGCAAAACAAAAATAATAAGCAAAAGAAAAACCCCTGATAGGCTAAGAGATGATTATTCTCCAAACTGTGAGCCAGACCCTATCCTGATTCTAATAGGTTCCTGATTCCCAAGAAAGGAAATTCACTGGAGTCTTAAATAAAAATGAAAGGGGGATTCTTTTGTAGTCCATGACGTTTTAATTATGTAGCACAACTATAAAGAGTGAAATTTGTTTACCGTGACATGATTTCATTGCATTCAAATGGTGTAGAGAATGGTTGTCAGTAAGGCCTAGACAGCTGTCATAAAACGGATGAAATGGGTTGGCTGCCAGCAGCGAGGGCAAGCATCAAACATTGGCTTAGCCATAGTCTTCAGAGAAATAAAAAGAGTTGACAAGTCAGCCTGGTTTGAAGCAGGAAGGCATTAGTTTACCATTTGAAACCGAAGAATCCCTCATGATGCTGAACGCAAAAGGCAGGGTTGCAGAGGATGATGATCATGACAGTAATATGACAAGCTTGAAGAGCCGTGGCTCACAACTGCATATCAAAGAGATGTCTGAAGGTAAATTGTGTGTGAAAGTTGTTTATTGTTTAAATTATCACATCCATGCACCTATCGCAATTCCTGAGACGAGATTTAGTCCAACTAGTGACAGCCCTAAACTACAAAAGCAAATTAAGAATTAACTGTAATTTAGAGAAACATTTTAATTTCATGGATCTTAAAGATTTTGTAATAGAAGTCAAGTGCTGGATAATCAGTCTTGATGTAGATGGATGATGCTGTGGCTTACACAAATGCAGGATTAGTGAATATTCAGTGAATGGTGTGGAGGAAAGACACTCACAATAAGAGTTCTTAATGCTCATTCTTCAAATAAGATAGACATAAATAACTCAGATTCATGTACTGCCTCTGTGTCACGCTGTTTTGTAAACCTAATGCCAGAAGTCTCTATTATCAAAATCTTATGTATAGCTTCTAAGACTCAGATGAAGGGAACAGACTCTTGGACACAGGAGGGGAAGGGGAGGAGAGGACGAACTGGAAGAGTAGGATTGCCATATATACACTAGCTGCTCTATAACACAGGGATGGTCAGCTCGATGCTCTATGATGGCCTAGAGGAGCGGGACAGGGATTGGGGGAAAGCAGGTCCAAGAGGAAGGGGAGATATATGTATACATATAGCCGACTCGGTTGTTTAGCAGAAACGAATACAACATTGTAAAACAATTATTCATTCATGTCAGTTGCTCAGTCACGCCCAGCTCTTTGCGATCCCATGGATTGTAGCCCATCAGGCACCTCTGTCCATGGGGTTTTCCAGGCAAGAATACTGGAGTGGGTTGCCACTTCCTTCTCTAGGGAATCTTCCTGACCCAGGGATTGAACCTGGGTCTCTTGCAGTGCAGGCAGATTCTTTACCATCTGAGCCACCAGGGAAGCCCTAAAACAATTATATTCCAATTTAAAAAATGTGACTTTGAGCAACTAAAAATATAATTGAGAGTAACCAGACTGTTTTATCAAGATTGTTTAAGAGAGTTTAGAATAAGAAGCAAATCATCAGCCCAGGCTCTGTGTGATTTGAAGGCTGCTTCTCTTTATCCCTGGATGGAGCCTCCCCTCACCCCTGGAATAACTTTGTTCATTGCCCACGCTCTGTGTGAGATGATCTGCCTTCACCTGGTAAGCATCTGTTCTGAACCTTAGCTTCAGTAGCTTCTGCGCAGGGGCCTTCCCTAACCACCCCTGTTTGTAGCTTTTTTAATAACATCACAGCCTTTTAGAATTAAGAAAATGTTTGGTATATTTACTGAAAATTCATTGTTTTTAAATCCTTGTTTGAGAAGATGAGACTATTTCCTCAAGTCTCAACAGTGTCAAATTGGCAAAACTACTCAAGAAGCTTTGATTAAAAAAAAAAAAGTCACAATTGACTTTATTAAGTAAGGTGTGTGTGAACATGTGTGTATCAGTGTGCATTCATAAGATATTATATCTCAACTGTTAGATTTACTGCTATCTTTCACCTTCTTTATTAACCAACCTTATCTGTATGCTGATATTTTAAAACCAATTTTAATATTAGGGGAAATATTAAAGAAGTCATCTTAGCTTAATGAAACCCAAAATTAATATTCTTGTACTCATCTCTGAAAATGCTCCAAAATTCCCCATTATCCTCAAAGTTAAAGGACTTTACTAAAACACATCAGGCTTCCGAGGTGGTGCTAGTCAAAAAGAACCTACCTGCCAAGGCAAGAGACGTGAGATACACTGGTTGGATCCCTAGGTCGAGAAGATCCCCTGGGGGAGGGCATGGCAACGCAGTCCAGTATTCTCTCCTGGAGAATTCCATGGACAGAGGAGCCTGGCAGGTTACATACGGTTCTTAGGGTTGCAAAGAGTCAGACATGACTGAAGTGACCCAGCATGCGTGCAGAGCACGTTATGAAAGCCAATATTTTAAACACTTCAAAAAATTTTTCACTGTTTGATACTGTAGATGATTTTATTTTTTTACATCAGGTTGCCCCATTCATTATTCTGCATGTTGTCTTTCTTACAGAGTACTACTGTTAAACTGTTAAAATATATATCTTATTTCGTTATTGGTCTTTATTCTGTGCTAAGTCACTTCAGTCGTATCCGACTCTATGTGACCCTGTGGACCATAGCCTGCCAGGCTCCTCTGTCCATGGGATTTTCCAGGCAAGAATACTAGACTGGGTTGCCTTATTCTCCTCCAGGGGATCGTCCACATCCAGGGATCTTATGCCTCCTGCATTGGCAGGTGGGTTCTTTATCACTAGCACCACCTGGGAAGCCTTATTGACCTTTACTAGTACTTATTAAATAAAGAGTAACTGATATCAATAGGATTATAAAGTAAAATGAAGTTTTCTGACTAATACTATAAAAATGCAGCAATGGATTATCTAAAATGCATTCAGAGTGTAATTCAGTGTAAAATGATATATATTTTGTTTTATGATACTAATGCTGATGATATTATTTATCTCTGACAACATTAGATTCTATCTTTCAAGTTATTGCATGATGATGACTGGCCCTATAAAAATATTCTTGCCAGTTATTTCATGCAATACCTTTTAGAAGATATGCAATTTGCTAAAATGAAAGTCTTAGGATGTAACATGAAATTATATTGAATGCTCCAGAGGAAATTTACAGATAAAACAAAGACACATGGAGATATTTTATTCAGTTTCTTAAGAATAATTAGAAAAAAATATATGGTTGTAAAGTAAAAAATGTCAGGGAAAAAAATAACCATAAACCATTTGGTTATTCTTTTTTTCTTCACAGTTTTGAATGTTTCCTTTCCACAGAATGCAGTCAAAAATGGATCATATGACAATTTGAATAGAGTCCAGAGAAATTCAAATGAAAAATTAAAAGCATTGGAATTGGAAGGCAAATGGAAGTTTGAGATAACTAGACAAATTATCAGAGGTAATTATTCAGTCATTTTACCCAAATTATACTTCAGTCTTATTTACCATAAACTCAGCAAAACATGGTGAATCTAGATAATCTACTTTTTGCTGAGGATGGATGACACCAAATTCTGTGAAAAAGTATAATCCTGAAACCAAATGAACCAGTTTCAAAATAAGTGATAAAGGATAAGACAAAGTTGATAATGGTTAGTTCAGAGCAAAAGCTTTCAAAGGCCAGGAATTTTAACTAAGTCTTACATAATTAGACAATGAAGGAACTGCTGAAAAATGTCAGCAGATTTCCTTAGTTCAAGAACTTGTGTTCTTAAAAACTCAGTAAACCTATTATTTTGTTACTTTTGAAAATGCAGATCACCAAAGTTTAGAAGGTTATTTTAAAAATAATTTTATGATTTTTTTTGATATGGACTACTTGTAAGCTCTTTATTAAACATGTTACAATATTGTTTCTGTTATATGTTCTGTTTTCTTTTGTTGCTTTTTTCTTTTTTTGGCTGGGAGGCTGTGTGGAATCTTAGTTCCCTGACTAGGGATCTAACCTGTGTACCCTGTATTGGAAAGCAAAAGTCTTAACCACTGGACTGACAGGGAAGTCCCTAGAAGGTTATTGATGATATTAATTGTCCAAAAAAATGTATGTAAAGCACACCTGAGTACAAATGGAAACGTCTTTGTAAATATTGAAATAATTCTTTCAAAACAGAACTATGCAAATTTTAAAGTATTTTGGGAAAAGAGAGTAGAGTCACCAAAAATCACAAGCCTCTTGAAGGCAAAAGTCATTGTTATTCACCAGTTTCTTCCTAGTGCTTGGCATACAATACTAAACAAATTTTTGTATGCATTACTAAGAATGCATTACTAAGACCCACTTACTGATTAATTTATAGGGAGTAGTTATACTTTAATTTGATGTCCCGCAAATATCTATTTAGAAGGGCCCATTAAATGCAGAGTGGCCAAGAACTGCTTTAACTTGGATAATAAGCTGCCTATAAATTATGGATAATTGACTTTGCCACTTCAAAATTTCTTGAACATTTTTTGGACTCATTCTGTTCTTGATCTGAAGCTGCACAAATTAAGAGAGCTTTAAATGTGAATGTACTTTTTCTGTCTTATAATACTGACAGTCCAAACCACTCTCTTGCAGGAAACACTATTCTATAATCGCTATCTACAAAACTTAAAAGAAAAGAAAAAAGATCCTGGTTTTGATTCACTCTCCAGATCCAAGTATCAGTGTGTGCAGCACGTGCAATCACAAGCCTTTTGCATCAGTTGGAAGAAATATGTTAAAGACATGAATGGTTTCCTGTTAGTAGAGATCATCAAATCAAGCTTCATGATGACAGTTCTCCCAAAACCAAAGAGGGCAGCCATTTATTCATTCTTTGTTTATCCAAAGCCATGTTCCATGGAGAGTCCATCTTATCATCTGACTTTCTGATGAGCATTACCCCAGATTCAGTACATGACATCTTCAGACCCATAGCTCTAAAAGAATTAACACATTTTTGGAGTAGGCTATGCCTCACTTATTGTCTTATACTGTTTCCTAGAGGGATATTTCCCTAGGTGTCTTACTTTTCGACATTGAAATCAAGCATTAATAGCTCTGCTCTCCGTAGCATTCTGATCTAAGACTGCAAATAGAATAAGGAAAGGATGACTTCAGTGAGCAGACTGCTGTGGCAAAACAGAGCCTTATTTTGATCAACATCTGTACCACACACAATATGGTTTCAATTTGAAACAGGGAACTCATTGACGTTGCCAAAGAACTTTGTACATTGGTGGTTATTTTATTTGGGCTAGAATGGTACACAGATTAAGATTCCAACTTTCTGCCAGAAGACCATGATGACTGCACTTTGTACTTTGCAAACTGATTTGGGACTCTGGCAACATGATTCATAAACTAATAAAATTGTAAGTATTCAAATGGATCACATGGAAGTTGTGTCCCTTTGTACAGTGTGTTTTTAAATATTCTGCGGGTCTTTTAATTTTCATTATATATCTTCAGATATGGAGATTCTCTCACAAGTATTTCTACCTTGAATGTATCACATGACATATGATTTGACGAATCTGTCCATCCATTCAGCATATTCTTTTAAGAGATACAAAGAGTCCTTAAGTTACCTGTATGATGCCAGTTACACATTTGTCACAATTGTCTATGTGAATTCTAACATAATTATAACATACGTACACATATGTCATAGGTACATAAAAAACTTCCAAGAGTGTTTCTGCTAAATGCCGAGAGTACATCTTTATATCTTAATCCTGGTTCACTACACTCAACTTGGATCCTTTTTAAAATTCTAGCAAACTTTGAAATAAGTTTATTAATAATGTGAAGATGGAGGTTAACTATACTCATTATGATCGAAGACTCATTATAAGATATTTGGACAAGCTTTAGTTGCCTAAAATTTAGGCATAGATTTATTGGCCTGTCTTAGAGATAACTCATTTGCCATTATTTCCCACCGATATAAATCTGTCTTCTCCCACTTGAAATATTTCCCTCATAAATTACTCCCTGTGTAAAAGTAGAAGTCAATTTTTAAAATTAAAATTTATACAGCCTTCTAGTTAGTAAATATTACATACTTCAGATATATCAATGCCTCAGCAGGAAAGAAATAGGTTACTTTACTATTGTATATCTTAATATGCCTCCTATTAATATGCCTACCGGTTTGGATTGGTCATGGAGGATCAGATGAATCAATCAGTGTTAGCACAGACATTCATCTCAATTAAAAACATCTCTCCTTTTGTCTTTTGCATTTGAGGCATCAATGCAGAGTGAGCACATCCCCACATTCTCAGGGTTTGCTTCGCATTTAGAGATGCACTTATTTGGCAAGAGAAGATACACAAATGAAGGTTTGCTTCAACAACCATGCTGTCTCTGGGCCTGTTCTGAATTATCATTCTTACTCTTTACCCTCACATCCATTCGACTCTAAGGTTTCTGTGGTGCAGCCTTTGTTGATGTGTTGACAATGGTCTGCCCTCAGTGACTCTCTGGCTGTTCCTTGAACATGGAATGATCTCCTACTGGGGATTCCCCATACCACTGCCTCTGCCTGCAACAGCATTGCCCACATGTGTCCATAGCTTGCTTTGCTGCTTCATTAAGCACTCTGCTCAAATGCAACCTCCCCAGAAAGGCCCTCCCTGACCAACCCATTTAAAATAGCGTGCCGGAATCCCTTGGTGGTCCAGTGGTTAAGACTCCACGCTTTAACTGCTGAGGGCCCGGGGTTCAATCCCTGGTCAGGGAACTAAGATTCTACAAGCCTCACAGCAGGGCCAAGTAAAATGAAACAGCATGCACACTCCCATGTCAACATCTAGCCCTTGTGCTGCATTAGTTGGCATGCAAGCATTTGTCTCCTCTAGACATCACACTACATAATTTTGCTACATTTGTCATTTATTGATGGGTTTCTAGCTCCACCTAATATAACGCTATGTTCCATCCTTATGTTCTTAGTCTGGTTTCTTTCTTGTTTCACCCCATGATCTAGAAGACTGCCTGACATGTGGAGAAAACTTAATATTGTTTGTGATTAAATGAATTCACCCAGGAAATTGAACTTCTTTATATCTCTATTTCTTTGTTGACAGAGAAGGCTATAGTTCATGGTCTTTGGTCTAAAGTATTTTTGTTTGCAGTGATTATCATAGATGTTAGAATTGAATCACTGATATTCATCTGTATGTATGAAAATTGTAAGCACCAAAATTTATTAGAGCCTAGTGCCTTTCACCTTATTAATAATAAATGAAAATACTGAATTAATGTATAATACTGATCTATAACTCTTGGACTGATAAACTATTAAAACTGCTGGATGGCTCAGTAGTGGTAACCATATAAATTACTAATGATGTGACATTACACCCAAAATATCTTTAAGGAATACATACTAGATTAATCATAGACTTTAATATTTTATTTCACACTGAAAGCTCTAATAAATGTATGCCAAAAGACATTTCATTTCTAGGCTTATTTTTCCTAAGGGGAATGTAAATTTAGTCATCATGGAATGTTAGTCCTTTTCAAATTGAATCTATGACATAAAATAATGGAAAAAGGAAAAGTGCATTGCTGAATTATTGATTCAAAATTTAGGAACCATTTTCACATTTTACACATTAATTTTATCATAATGCTGAATTCAAGTAAATAAAAAAGCATTTGCATGAACAGAGTGATGTCTTAGATGGGTTTTCTGGAAGTAATAAAGTCACAGGGTGATATAGTTTGCTTTTTCTTATAAATAAAATATTTATAAAGACCATAGCTTTCGATAGTTTAAGTCAGTTAATCTCATCACCCTTCACGTGGGTAAAGATTTTAAGAGCAACATGGGAGGCAGAAGTTGTGTTCCAGTCCCTTCTGGTGCTGTTTTCCTTAAATGTCTTGAACGTATCTGAACAAGTGATCACTGAAATCAGCTAACTTAGGGAATTTTGGAAACGGCCCTGACAGTAATAGCAATGTCCTCCTTAAGAGCTGAGTGACTAGAGTCCTACACAGCGTCACCAATCTAAGCTTGTGGCTGAGTAACCCCAAGCTCCCTTTCCTGGCCACAAGCTCACTAAGGTATTTTCTGTTTGCACCTGAAAGAAAGCAATGTTTTCTCTACAATAGACATGCAGGAAGAGCCCCAGAGAGTGACTGTTTTCCAGGCAATCCAATATACCCTTGCGGAGCTGGATTAACATTCTGAAGGTGTGGATTTATTGTGAAGCAGGTCACCACTAATGATTAATTTGTGAGGACTGTTACCTTGACAGGGCTTTCCAGATGGCACTAGAGGTAAAGAATCTACCTGCCAAAGCAGGAGACAATAAGAGATGTGAGTTCGATCCCTGGGTCAGGAAGATCCCCTGGAGGAGGGCATGGCAACCCACTCCAGTATTCTTGCCTGGAGAATCCCATGGACAGAGGAGCCTGGTGGGCTACAGTCCATGGGGTTGCAAAGAGTCAGACATGACTGAAGCAACTTAGCACGCATGCATGTTACCCTGTCAATTTGTCTTCAATCCCATTTCACTAGAATAATGTTATGTCGCTTCATTATTTCAGTAAGTATTCATTCGAGTGAAAATTTCATTCCATACATTTCTGATTTGTTTTATAATACAGTGTAAGTATTGTCCTTGCTTCAATGGAAAACATTTAAAGAAGGATGAAAGACTAGAAATTTTCCGATACAAATCCTGTTTTACGCAGAAACTGGGATTGATTAATCAAGGGAATAGTAATTCTCTATCTCACAAAGAATTCTTGGAGAATTAGAATACAGAATCTTGGCAAAAGATTCCTCACCCTTAACTCTCAGCTATAATCATGTTTATCATTTTACTTTTTGCTCTGTTCTCAATTATAGAGTTTATATCCTTGAGGACATTGAGATGCTTCAGAGCTTCTTGGGGAAAAAAAATGTATTCTGTTTTGAGTTATGCAAAGCAATCAACATGTTCCCATATTTCGTGCATAAATTCATAATACTAAAATTCATAGGCAAATACTAAAACATGTTGGCTCAACCCAGGTGACAAAAAATTGCCCCAAATTAGATTAACATCTTACACTCAGTCCTTAAATCATGTTACATGAATATTATAATTTAGGTTATACCCACATTTTATTCTCTACTTGAAGCAAAACTAATCATCTCAACATTATTAAAAAACAAAATAATTCTGGTACATATCTCAATCTGTTGTTATTATTAAAATATGTTATTTACTAAAGGTTTTTCCATATTTTATATACTAAAAACTTTTACAGATTGTTAAAACTTCTATTCAGTAAGAGACAGCCAGTGGGAGAAGATAATATTCTCAGTAAATATTAGGTATGGGACAGGTATTTAATTATAAAAAGTTCTGAGGTTGTGACATAATTTGCAGAAGTCCTGTTACTTCAGATACAGCTATTTATACACCCGTGGGTTTGTTCTGGGCTAGTCTCTTCACCTGGATTGTTTCACTCTTGGGTGACTATGTGAAAATAGGGGTTTGTCTTGGCTAAGATAGCATGTAAAATTTGTTTAGAATTTATGGAGCGGAGTGATCAATAAATTAAAGACAGGTATGCATAAGCAGAGTTTTCACTGTTATTCTTCCTAACCACCACTGGGTATAGAAAATTTGGAGTTGAATCCTTGGAGAAAATGAGACCCAGACATTTTTCCATAATTAGCTTTTATTCATTGCCTCTCCTATTATTGTAAGCCTGGTTGAAAGCTGGCCTTTAGTGAACATGCTCTACTGGGAACTTCCAAGCATTTATTGCCAGAATGCTTAAACCAGGTTCATAACAAAGTCAGTCCCCTAAGACCCAACGTAGTCTAGACTCATTATGCTCTAGGGAAGTCCAAGAACTCTGACAGGTAGGAATGCACTAAAGCAACCTTAAAATATCTGTTCTGGCAATCATCCATATTCATGTTTTTTACAAGAAAATGATGTTGCCCATATATCATTCAACTTGCCATACCCTATTGACAAGTGAAGACTTTTCTCAATTGGGCATGGAAAGAGTCTGGGAAAATGAAAAATTAAAATTACTCTATGAATGCAAAGTATTTTAAATAAATATTTTAATTCTATTGTTGGCATTTAAAAGTAGAAAGCATACAGTATGTTACAAATATCAAACTGTGAAAAATATGAACGTTACATAAGTAACAAATGTAAAAAAAGTATTTTCTTACCTTCCCTGAAAGTAAGAAAAATATTCAGCATAGGAAAATATCAGTATCAAAAACACAGCTTCGGTGTAAAAAAAGGAAAGTTTTTACATGGTATAAAAAAAAAAAAGGATCTACAAAATGACAGAAAGTAAGACATGTTGAAATTTGACTTTATATAAATTATAAAAACTGGGTACTTGGGATAAATGTTAAATGGTTGAAAACTAAGTCCAATCATAGACTTTCTTTAGGTCAATTCTTTAAAATTTTAAAAGCAATAGAATATTTTTCAATAAATAACTTTAAAAAATGTCTCTGAGAAGTGCTGCTAGGACCTCATTCCTTACAGGAGAGCGGCAGTATCCTGGTGACAGCATGCAATCATTTTGTTCCAAGTGGAAGCCTGATGAAAGTCAGAAGACCAAAACTGTTTACAAAAACGTTTCAGAATTTTTAACAAAACTTTGTAAAAAATAAAATCCTAAAGTGCTGAACAAAATGACTTAATTTTAGTACCCACTGTCATGAAAAACATTCAATTATTCAGACATTTCAGAGCAACACTGAATGCGGAATCTATAATTCTGACAAGTGTTAATACTAGTCTTTCATTTCAGGAGAGGGGGGCTCTTTCTACACTTTACAAAGATGGGTTAAACCTCAAGGATCTTGCAATGCAAAACATAACAATAATAATACAATGGAAACAATACACATACCCCACGGTGAAAGCACGAGTTCATTTCAGCAACCGTATTCATTTCAAAAGTCACAAATCAAACACTGGTAAATAACGAAAAAAAACAAAAAAATCTTTCCAAATGCTGCATGCCACGTAACTAGTTACAAAATACGATGCATGCAGGAAAAGAAATTTAACCAAGCGTATTTAAATTAAAAGAGTTGTGTTGAGTCTGTTTCAGCAGCATTGTGGTTATTATTTTTAACTTTCCCTCCAACAACCAGTTCCTACTGGCCTCTTTTGCAAACGTGACCCACCTTAGTGGGCAACCTTACCATGGTCTGTTTCTTGTTTTTTTTTTTTTTTTAATATATTTTTTGTAATGCCAGTACACAGAGTTCACACATACTGTTCTGCCTCCCCATCTTTGGGGGCTGGCTTAGTTGTGCCACCTTTGCCTTCTTCATTAGCTGCTGCCTTTTCTGGAAGAGATGCCAGATCTTTAAAAACATCTACATAATGGCCGAAACCAGGGCCCCAGTTCAAAAGGTTGTCCCAGTTGAAATTCCCTGCTTGCTGCCCGAGCTTCAAGGGCAGTGTGTTGTCAGCAACCCCCGGTGTGGCTGCCTGGGTGCCCACGGGCCCCCCCTCAGCCCTGCGGCCGTGGTACCTTCTAGGCTTCAGTCTGGCTCCATAATTATCCTCATCATCTGCATCCGATTCGTTGACTTGAGATAATTTGGGCATCCTGGAAGTATATACCATGGGCTTTTCCCTGTCATACTCCATTTCTGAGCAAGTGAAAGACTCGTGCGAGTCACTATCAGAAGAAGATTCTGGAGCCGGGATGCCATCCGCTGGATTCCGCGTTCTGGACAGGGGCCTTCTGCAGTCCTCTTCCGAAGAAGACCTCCCGTGATCTGCACTGCAGATACTTGGGTTTCTGGGCCGAGGCGTGTTGAGCCTCTCCACCTCTTCAATGGAGAGCCCTACTGGTGGGGAAGATTCCAGGGGCACCTGCCCAGTGGGCTGCTTCAGGCGACTCCCCGGCCTAGAGCCATGCGGCGCCACGGCCTGAGGACTCTTGCCTCTCCTGCCCAGCCTCGTGGCGTAGTTGAAGATGCCGGGCTGGCACGCGTCACCATGCATCTCCAAAGTGTTTCCCTCCCTCATGGGGAGATGCAGTTCCCTCGCTGGGCTGTTCCTGTAGAAAGTGGAGGACTTGGAGAAAGGGGCTGGGCTGTGTCGGGACAGAGGGTTGGGAGTCGGGCAAGCCGAGTGACTAAGGGAGCTGGATCTCAGACCTTGACTGTAGGCAGGCTGGTAGGTCAAGCTGCTGGCCCCCAGGGGCATGGGGGACTGCCTGGCGAAGCCCAGTGGGCTGTGCCTCTGGATGGAAAATTTGGGGGTGTGGCTCCGGAACTGCTTGTAGTGTTGGATGATGTCGGCGTCCGAAGGGGCGATGCTGCTGGCGTTGTCTATGTCGTAATGCTCTATTTCCTGCTCGGGGGAAGCCAGTGGGGCACTGGGGATGGTTTCTGAGTTGTGGGGAAGATCGGTCTCATCGTAGATGAGGTAGGGGTTTTCCCTCTCAATGATGTCTGGCTTCGGGTTCCCTTCGGGCTGTTTTCTCACGGTCATGTCCTCCCCATAGGGAGGGATGTTGTCTGGGTCATCGAAAGCAACATTCTCACTCCCCTTTTTCTTCTTCTCCTTCGGCTTCTTCTCCTCTTTGGGACTGTTGGCCTTCTTGCCCCTGCACTGATTACACAGGATCAGGCTCAAGACCAGAAGCGCCAGGACGGTGGCGCAGCTGCCCACGATGGCGGGCACAGCCCACAGGGGCAGGGAGATCTCCTCGGGGCCCGAGCTCAGGACACAGACGTGGCCTCCGGGGCTCCCAGCCTTGCACACCCTCCCCGGAGGACAGGAGACGCCGAGACAGGCCACCACCATCTCGCACGTCCGCCCTGTGTGCGACTCCGGGCAGCCGCAGGTGAAGCCGGAGTGCAGGCCTGGCTCGCAGCTGCCGCCGTTCTGGCACGGGTGGGAGGCGCAGTCCCCGGGGGGCACGCACTTGTACGCCAACCACTGGTTGACGCAAAGCAGGTCTCCCCAGCACGGGTTGCTGGCACAGATGTTCGGGCCGCGGCAGCCAATCTTCACAGAGGGATCCGTCTTAGAAATGGAGGCCAGGCTGTGTTTGCCACTGAAGGGAAGGCTCTCTCCACCGTACAGCATCGAAGCGATGCAGCCATCAAACCCTGCAGGGGCAAGAAGGAGCTGTAACATGTTGTAGGGAAACCAAACGCTGAAAAGGCTCCATTCATCTGGCAAAGGGAAGCTTTGCCATCACATCATGAGAGTTGAGAAACCACAACCTTATAGCCATCCTCCAACTGTAAGGCAATAAATCTGAGCCTGTTACAATGTAAGTTAGCAAGATGTGTAAGACTGCCATGAACAAAAGGTGGAGTAGATTGATGGGATCCTGCTCTTTCTGAAGATTTACGAAGGGCTCGAACAGGCTGAGTTTTCATTTTATCACTCCTTTCATTCAGTCATCTATTGATTTTATTTTTATAGTTTATAGACAAAGAATTACATAAAAATAAATTTTAATTTAAAAATACTTTAAAAAAACCAAAATAGGCCAATAACTTCAATCATTAGCTCTCGCGGTTTTAATGGAGGTGATATTGCTCCCAAGGAGCTGAGCATGAGTTCTTGAGGAACAAAAGAAAAATCTTAGCCATTACCAGGACTTGTGGGCTTCCAAAGGGCGGTATAGAATATACCTGTAGCATTAACATTTCATACAGTAGTGATGGCAGGGATCAGAAAACAAGGTCTAAAACAGCTCTTTAGGGGATGGTGATTTTTTTAAAAAAAGTTTAAGAAAGACTTTATTAGACAAATATTTGTGTGCTATATATATCTTGCCACTAACAAAAGGGTGTGATTTACATTGGCTTATTTTCTTACAACATTCAAGTGAATTAGCGTCCATATTCTAAAACAAGTTAAATATGTAAGAACTAATTAAGATGTAGGCTTTAACTTTTATGCTTTGACTACATTACTCTGTCATGCATTTTTTCAATTTTCCTTTTATTTGATGCATCATTCCACCCTGGTGTCACTTCCATCCCATTTCCATAAGCTCCTGGGACATCTGCTTTTGTCCCTACACTCCTGGTTTTATTTCTATGAATTAGTCCCCTTTAAAGTCTCATTTTCTTCTAAACAACCACTGACTCAGAGTTACTCAAGGTAAGGCCTTAGGCTTTCTTTTCAGTTCACACCCTCACATTTGGTTATCACATCCATGCCCAGTGCTTCAGTTACCTGCTTGACACTAGTAACTCCTAAAGATGTATCTCCAACTGGTCTACTCTGGATTTCCAGACCATCTACCCAAAGGCCTTTCTCAAAGGTGCTCCAAACTCAGAGAACCCCAAACCAAAATCTTGATGTTCCCCATAGATGTGCTTATTTTTGCACCATTTTGCAGTTTTCTCTTGTGGTGGCACTAGTCTTCTTCTAGTTGGAAGGTCAAAAACCTCTCTGAATTTTATCAAAATCATTAACATTTTATTTGACTTTCATTCCTGATATTATTCCTTATCCCCTTCTTTTAAATCTCCTGCCACCACATAGTCAATCCTCACAAAATACAGTGGCTAGATCATTGCAGTATCTTCCAGCTAATTTATGCAAGTCCCCTCTTGTCCTGTTCCCATGCACTTTTCAGAGTGTAGCCCAAAGGATCTTTAATATCACTGAATATCTAATTTTGATACTCCTATGATTAATTTTCAGGTATTTTTCAGTAATTTTGGTACTCCTGTGATTAACTTCTCACTGTTCCAAGAATGAGATCAAGATTGCCATATGGTCTAGAAGACCTGTCATTCTCCAACTTCATCTTTGATTTGCGATATCAGCCCTCATTGTTGTGGGTTCTATGATCCTGACAATCTATTTTTCCCCCTTTCATTCTCATCAGTATAAATTAACTTTTCATTCCCTCCCATCCTCATTTTCATGTCAGTTTCCAGAGAAGTCTCCCTTTCTCCATTTTTGGCAATCTCTTAGAATTCTATGTTCTTCCTTACATCATTTATCATAGGTTAAAATAATATATTTCCTTGTGTAATGATTTCATCGATGTTTGTCTCCCTTATAGGACCATGCATTCTATGGAAAGAGTCCACCATTGTAGTTCATGCCAAGTACCTACAGGGCTCTGTAAATATCTGTTGTGTGAATGCACAAATGGATGAGTAAATGAATGAATGTACAAATAAATGTTTAGTGCACAAGGAAAGGATCAAAACAGCCTGGACTGAATTATGAACTTGGTAGAAAATGGCTAAAGAAAGTGATGGCCAATAATTTATTACTAACCTTCTAAAGATATTTATGATGGTCTTGAAAAGTAAAAGTGAACGTATCAGTCATTCAGTCGTATCCGACTCTTTGCAACCCCATGGACTGTAGCCCGCCAGGTTCCTCTGTCCATGGAATTCTCCAGGCGAGAATGCTGGAGTGGGTTTTCATTCCCTTCTCCAGGGAATATTCCTAAAGGATGTTCTCAGGCATCTAGCTACTTTTATAGGAACAATTTTACCTTTCTTTTGTGCCTCCACTCAGCGCAAGCATTTACCTGTTTGAGCATCTCGATGAGCTTGATTGGGAGGAATTCCTCCAAGAGATATAGTGAGCACGTCCAGGCCACCAAAATCCTGAGTAGGGTGAATGATGTCTCTGTTATGAATTCTGTCAACGGACAACACTGTGGCTGTTCCATTTTTCCCAATTAGGAAAGTATGCCAGTGGCCATCAGCGACATAGACTTCAGGAATATTTCTCTCCACTTTGCCCGCAATTCCAGCATCCGATGTAAAATGTACTTTGCCATTCTTAATCTGTAAAACACATTAAAAATAATGTAGAATTAAACTATGGTATGCTTGAACAAAAGCAGAAGTATAAAGAAACTAAGACACTGAGCAACTTAAAGCAGAGGGAATACTTGAGGAGTCTGCTTGTGTGAGAATATATTTACTTATATTGCCTTTACAATTTTAAGTAACATATACCTTCACATTTAATAGGTTCACATTTAATAGTTTTCAAGGTATTATTATATTTATAACTAGTTTTTCAAGATGTACATATTCATTTTTCAGAACACAAGCGAGATAGTAATAGGGTGAATGAATACTCCCCTTAGGATAGATAAATCACACCTTTTTATGATTACTTATATTTTAATGACAATTGCAAGTTAAAAAACTTTTTTAGTAAATGGCCCACAGCTATCAAAAAATATTAAAACTATATCCAAAAAGAAAAATCAGTGCTTAATTAAAAATGAAGCTTAGTTGGAAAAGTAAAAACATAAATACATTGTTTTACCTGTCATCTATCACACAGTGGAATTTTATTTTTTTTAAAAAAAATCATGCTTATTATTTATATCATTTATTGAGATGACAAGTATGATGAATAAAGGGTGAGTTCTTAATAATGAGGTGTCTTGGCAAGTCTTTATTTTGGCTGTCTTTTAATATTTATCTAAGGGATATTTGGTTTCTTTTACTTTGCCCACTAGAACATCGGGTAACAGGAAGCTCTTACTCCAGTTTCCAGCTCGCAGGTCTCCAGTTTTCTAAGTAGACACTTGGAAAATGAAATAGTTTATAAGCAGAATGAAAAGAGCATAATCCCGACACTACTGCCAGAGGATAAAGTGGCACTGAGCATCAAATGACGGGAATGAAAGGATGGATCCATTTATTTTGTCACTCAGATCAACTGCTATTTCTACATGCAACAAACACATCTGGTAGAACTAAAAATGAATTCATTTTTACTTTGTGGAAAATATGCCTAACACATTTACATACGTTATTCATAATGCAATATTCTATTAAAGCTGTTTATCCAGATAATAATATATTCCAGTACTGAACCCAGGACAAAAATAAAAAGAAAATTGTGGTTAAATGACAGTAATGTCATCAAATGGACAAAATCTCATGAAACACACAGGAATTATACTAATTCATCTTAGGTTCTAGCCAGGGTCCTTTTTGGAAAGAAGCTTTCTGAAAAGACTTCTCCAAAGTTTCATGTTTCTCTCCTAATTGATCACACCCTGTCATACTTTCATTTGACCAATTTCTGATGAAAAAGTCCATGGAACAGACTGTGTGTAGAGTAGGATGAAAAAGAATCTATGTTTCCATTACAACAGTCTTCATATTCTACCTCTCCCCAATAATACTCTACCTAACTCTTTTATACACCCTAGTTGTCAAAATATCATGTACATTTTTTGCTTGGTTTTATTTATTCATAGATTGACTTGCTCATTTATTTATTTATTTTTGACTCTAAAGAGCTTGGAATCATCCCAAGTCTGTACAACATACCTGGCCTTACTTCAAAACAAAAACAAACCAACTATATACCAAAACCAGAATGATTTGGACTAGATACAAAGTCCATCGCCTTGCATTATTGCATTTCCAAATAAGGAGATAAACCAAGTGAGGGGAAAGAAGAGAGCTATGTGAAACACTGTAAATACAGTGTAAAACCCATGATACATAAGAATGCTTTTCTTTTGTTTTTCTCTCTGAATTTTTCTCTCCTTAGTTTCTTTCTTTCTTTTTTATTTTTTTAATCTGAATAAAGAAAGAAAGAGAGATAGAAAGCAACTGTCAGAAACTGAGCCAAAAAAGAAAGAAGAAAACCAGGACCCGTGATCACTGATAAGCTAATTGATAAGTAACAGTACATTCTAACTAGTTTCCTCTCCCGGATAAGCAGATCGTATTCCTGTCATCCAAGTAACTTGCCTGCTTACAACAGTTACTCTCTTCCTGTCTGTTCAGTTCTCTTTAATCACTGTTTTTTGGTTTTTTTTTTTAATCTATTTACTCTACCTGCCAAACCCCTTAATCTCTGAAAAGCTACCTTTCAAAATTTTCATACAAAGGAAATGTGAATGGCCTGCATTAGTCATCATTTTGATTCAATTTCCCTTCAGGAAGAAAAGAAATCTCCAATGCTTGCTACCAATGTAACAAAATCTGGAGAGGCTACATGCTGCTGTTCTGTTGGAAATGCAAGATTTTTATGGTGGCAAAAAACGGATCCTGACATTCAGCTTCTTCCTTGAGGAAGGAAAATATTCTGTCTCTGATTTCTCCAAGCACATTGTTTTTGTATCTCTTGGCTTAAAGAGATAACATACAGAAATATTTCATATGTCATTTAAATGGCACGAGGACTTGGAAGAAGTTGAACAGATAATGCACAGACCTCAATGTCAAAGCCTCTCCATGCATATAAAAACATTTCTTGTAAGAATATGCCGGTCTCCTGCTTTCTTTACTTCGATACACTTTTCAATGAAAACTATGAGCACCAAATAATGTTAAACAATGACTTAGGTGTTTTGTTTTGCAGTTACTCTATTACTTCTGGAACTGGGCTCTTTGTTTCAATAATGGAGGTAAAATTATAACTTCAAGTTATTCTCCAACTGGATTTGGGCAGAGTTTCTGAGTCTCAGCAGCACCGACATTCAGACTGGATGGTTCTTTGTTACAGGGTATTGTGCTGTGTGCTGAAGGATATTTAGCAGCATATTTGACTTCCAACCACTAGATGCCCGTAGTTGCGCCCCTCTCTCCTGCCCCCAACAACCATGACAATAAAAAATGTTTCCAGCTTTGCCAAATCAAAATCACCCCCAGTTGGGAATGGCTAGACCAGGGAGATTATGAGACTCTTAGAAACATTTCTTTTTGTACTAAATATTTAAAGGTATATACAGACTTCCCTGGTGGCAGTAAAAAAAAAATGTGCCTGACAATGCAGGACACACCGGTTTCAATCCCTAGCTCGGGAAGATCCCCCGGAGAAGGAAATGACAACCCACTCCAGAATTCTTGCCTGGAAAATCCCATGGACAGAGGAGCCTGGTGGCCTACAGTCCATGGGGTTGCAAAATAGTCAGATATGACTTAGCGACTAAATAAGAGGCTGCGTACCAACCAGAGTTCTCTTGGATGGAGAGAAATCTTGAGAATAAAGAGGCTGAAGTTTAGAGGTGAATGTCTGTTTTTATTTTTAGCATTGTATGTGAATTAAACCTACTAATTTTCTAAGTATATTGCTTCTTTCTTTTATAAACTAAGCTTTTAGTAATTTTCAAAATATTGATATATAAGTGGAAATAATTCAGGAAATATGGGTTTGTTTTCTTAAGAATTTATTAATATAAATCCTAATAATTCTGCTGGTAATATAAAAATTATGAGCAGACTTATAATATACTGAATATATATATATAACTCATTTATAGCTGAGGAGAAAAAAATATGTGTAAAAAGCCTAATGATAAATCAACATGAAATATAATGTTGCAGAAATATTTATTTAGAAATTATTTGGAGAAGCTAACTGAAATTTTACTCACAATAAATTCCAAAGATATTTAATTTCACAGGCATTACATGGATAGTGAATCAAATATAAATATGTTCCAGAACAAAGGCAGAAAATTTCAAAAAAAATTTTTATTCTTGTCCTGCCAATTAATATATACATATAAGTGTTTGGAATAATTCTTGGAAAAAAAGTATTTTTTCCATTTCAAAGACATATCTTTTGGTTTTACTTTGTTTTAAAGTAGGGTTAAAAACAATATGAATTTTTTTGTCTGGCAAAGTAGATTGCAACAAATTTTTTCTTTGCTGGCCTACCCAGCAGTGGACTCTATTCTAAACAAAAGTGTTTAGAAACCAAACCATTCAGATCTTTGTTACTCTGGCCAATGCCTGAGGAATAGTTAAGATAGATGATATTGGAATAGTGCCCAGCATTGGTCGGAACTCTAATGGGCTGTAAAGAAAAGGATAGAAATTATGGGAGAAGTGATTTAAACCATGACACAGCAGGCGGTGTAATCAAATGAAGTCACCATTAGCTTTTATCTTACCTTCACAGTAGTGTAATTGCTGCTTTCTTGGATATGGATTAAAATGCCATTCTCGCTTCTTGTCCTGAATTTTACTTCCAGACTGTTCACACCAAAAGGCTCCAACATGGCACCTCGGATGCTCTGCCTCAACAAATATTCCCGCTTCTCATTCTGACTCATGTGGTAGTCCAGGCGCCCTTTGCCTTCTAATGATAAGGCTGTGTCCGGGGTAATAGCTGAAAGACAACAAAGAAAGATAAACATGAATGCATCCAACAGGCATTTCTTAGAGTTTCTTTGGTGACAAAAATTTATAAAAAAGAACACTGAAATTATTAAGGATTTGGAATCAGTGTCCCCTAATCCTCCTCTGAAAAATTTACTGCCACTTGAGAATTATTGTGTGAGTTGATTTCAAATGCTTAAATCTATGTTGGAACCAAGAAATGTAAAACATTTTGTGACACTTATTCATTTGCAAAATATTCATTAAAATATTTGATACATGCTATATACATTATGAATACCTGGAGAGATAGCTACATTTTAAAAATGTACAGTTGAAAATTTTAATTATAAGTTTCAGTGTATTTCTAAAATGAGTAATCTTTAAAGTCTCTAACTTGGAAAATTTGAACAAAGAAGGGTACAAACATTCATATTTGCAACTAACTTTATTAGTACTAATAATTACATAGATTTAATTTGTGACCATGTATAATTATCATATATATTATATTTATAATCTAATAAATGTTCACACTTCTGAAGTACGTAAGTGTGTTATAGCTAACAGATTTAAAGAACATGAAGAAATGAGCTCAAAAAGATTTCAACAGTGAATGGTACATTTTAAGAAGGTAAACTATGTAGTATGAATTATACCTCAATTTTTTAAAAAGAACCACAGGCTTTTCTCACGTGAGTGGCATTTTATTTTCCAAATATAATTAGATTACTACTTACTAAATACTCATTACTTTAAAAAAATCATGTGAAAATGCACTTTTTCTGTGTTTTGATTTTATCCTAAATAAACACAATCATACCTCTGCTGAGATCTTTTTGATTATAGTAAATACTTAATCATGGGCTTCCCTGGTGGTTCAGAGGGTAAAGTGTCTGCCTGCAATGCAGGAGACCTGGGTTTGATCCCTGGGTTGAGGAGATCCCCTAGAGAAGGAAATGGCAACCCACTCCAGTATTCTTGCCTGGAGAACCCAATGGACAGAGGAGCCTGGTAGGCTACAGTCCATGGGGTCGCAGAGAGTCGGACACGACTGAGCGATTTCACTTCACTTCACTTATACTTAATCATAAATTTCTATTCATTCTCATAGCAGAATCAAATGACTACTTGAAAAGTGGTCAGGTAGGTGCAATGATTTAGGTAGTAACCACTTATCTGACAACAAAGCAATTCTATTAAAAAGATTCCATTAGAGTTGTTCATATACAACCTGAAATTAGAGAATGCCATTCTCTAATGAACTCTTGAATGTCATTAATATCTTATTAATAATATTAGGATTTAGAAACAACTAATAAAAGAATTTTAAAAGTAATATTTGAAACCAATTTCATTAACTGCAATTTAAAATTTAATTATCACCTTTAACTATAATAGATTTTATTGCCATTACATGTTTTGAACTCAGTATTCAGCAATTCAGTACTTTTACTTTTCAACCAAACACAACATGTTCACCAGAGAAATATCCCATAAAGGTGGATAATATTAAACCAAAACCTGAATATAGCTCTGGTCTTGTACATTTCCAAGCATTCCTATAAGTAAAACAAAAATAACTAAATGATACATTTATAAAATGAAAACTAAGGACATATTTAGTAAGTATTTCTAAAAGGATTTCACTCTTCCTTGGCTTGAGAACATGAATTAAAACCTGTCACTGTATTTTACCAATTATTCCCCATTTAATATTTTCAATAGTATCAAAACATAATTCTTTTAATTCAAT
This sequence comes from Muntiacus reevesi, assembly GCF_963930625.1. Taxonomy (NCBI): domain Eukaryota; kingdom Metazoa; phylum Chordata; class Mammalia; order Artiodactyla; family Cervidae; genus Muntiacus; species Muntiacus reevesi. Next base: position 39,774,268 of record NC_089261.1, on the reverse strand, counting down.
TACATATTTAGGTGCATATATTTATACTTTTCAAGGTTATTAGAATTTCCAGTGGAAGATGAAATAGCTTGCATACATTTTTCACAGTATTTCCCGGTCAGTCCTTCCCTGCAATGACACTGCTGCCATGACCAGTAATCTGTACACGTGCCACCGTGTTGACAGGGACTGTGAGTACAAGCGCCTTCTAGTCTGGGGCATCTAAAATACAATCAGAATAAAGACACATAGAGCACAAAGCTGGCAGGGGGAGAAATTTGATAAAATTAGATATAAACTTTTATTAACCTGTTTAGTCTTCATGAACTCAATGCTTTGAAACTTAGGTTGCAACTATATTTGGAACATCTAATCAAACTAAAAGTTGCCTTGTAACATACGCCCTGCCTCATTCAGAAAAGACAAGATGAAGCAAAACATCTTCAACAGCAAAGAAAGAGGTGGTAATTTCTTCTTTAAATTAATTCTTAATTGAGCAAAACTTCCTGGCCAAATAAACACTTCGATTCATGTGCTCTCAGGGCTACATGTTTCTTTGAGTACCCAGCTCCTCCATTAAATGACTCAAGCAACTAATCTTTACTGAATGGCTACTGCATGTCAAACATGGTTCTAAGCATGGAGATAAAATGATGGAAAAAATCCATGTGTTCATGGAATGCTTTTTTTTTTTTTTTTCCTTGTAGGGGAGGCAGATAAAAAACTTTAGATAAATGTGTAGTATGTTTAGAAAGAAGGAAGTTCTGTGGGAAAATGAAGGCAGAGAAGGACTGGGAGTATTTTGGGGATGTTCTTGGATCCCTAGGTTAGAGGTTAGATTGAAGGAAGGATTTGTCTTCATGAAGTCCTAAATAAAGTGAGAGAGCAAAGTATATCTAGTCAAAGATCATTCCAGGCAGAGGAAAGAGCCAAGTGAGAGAATCCTGAAGTGAAACTGTCCTTGGCATGTTTGAGGAACACCAAATGGCTAAATATAGTCAGAGCAGCAATGTGAACAAGGAGAAGAGGTAGATAATGGTAAGGAGGATAAGATAGGAAAAGAACTGTGTCAGAAATGGCTGGGATATGACCTGAGGACTACCCTGTTTGCTGTCCATGCTGGACCTTTGCTGAACACTCCATTAAAACTGCTGAACAGTTGCTGAGTTGCAAAAAGGAAAGAATAATGCTGAGAACCAGACTTTCCCTGCATTAAAGAAAATACACTTTCCCCTAGTAACAAATGAGGTGTGCTCCAGAATTCAATCATACATGTAGAATAATTTTACCCTCCAGTCCAAAGTTTTGATAAGCAACTTGTGTAAGCCTGTATTAATTTCCCTCTTTCTCCTACTAAACAAAAAAATAAACAAACAAAATGCTTGTTCATCTTCTTTCCAGTGGGACATTACTTTGGGTTCCTCTGGAATCTGTGACCCTTAAATTGCAATCTGAAGATCCCAAATAAACTGCCTTTACACCTCTTTACATTCCAGGTCCTTTTGGTTGACAAAGGAGAGGTCTGTCTTATAAGTCACGGTAAGAACTGATTTCTGTTTTAATTTTCTTTAATTTTTTTTGTTTGTTTTATATTGGAGTAGAGTTGATTGACAATGTTGTGTTAGTTTCAGGTATATAGCAAACTGATTCAGTGATATACATATTTCTATTCTTTTTCAAATTCTTTTCCCATTTAGATTATCATAGAGTGTTGAGCAGAATTCCCCATGCTGTCCAGTAGGTCCTTGTTGGTTATCTATTTTAAATATAGCAGATTGACATGACTTCTGTTTTTGAAGTATCATTCTGTTTGCTGGTGGACTGACATACCACATTTTGTCAGAAAGAGAGGAGTCAAAGGTGGTCTAGAAATTGTGGTTGACCAAGTGCATGGACTGAGTTATTATTATCTGAGATGAGACAAAATACAAGGAGTGGGTTTGGGAGGAGTCAGGAAGGAAGGTCAGAAGTTCAGTTTTAAAATTAAGTTTGAAAGACTTGTTAGAAATACACCCTGAATACTGGGTATGCTGTCGGATATGAGGGTAAAGTTCAGAGGAGAGGTCAGGTTTAAGATACACATTTCAGAGTTATCAGTTTTAGAGACAGTACGTAAAACCAAGGACTATATAAAATGACTTAAAAAATTTTTTAATGACTTCAAGAATGAATACAGATACAAAACAGAAGAAGTTAAGATGAGAAAAATGAGAGTAGAAAACCAACGGTGTACCATGTGCTGGTGGACAAACTAATAGAATTGTTCTCAGTGTTGCTGAAGTTCAATAAGAGGAGACTTGATCATTGATTTTAGCAACACAGCAGTTATGGGTCACTCTGACAAAGATAGAAAAATGGAAAACGGGATAACAAAGTTTTTTAAAACTATGAAGTGGAAGAAATAGTAGCCTAAATTGAAAGAAGAAAAACACTGTTTAGAAAGCTGGATTGCTATTTTAAGAAAGTTTGGGGACATGAAGTCTATGGTGTAAAAGGGGGGTTGGTCTTTTCAGAATTAGGAGCAATTCATTCAGCAGTAGGTTACAGGGTGGACTATAGGCTGCATGGGCAGCCGTGGAGAAATGAGCTTTGGGAAATTTTGCCTTAATTCACCTCAATTTTCTAAGCAAGTTAGGAAGCAAATTCATTAGCTGGGAAAACAATGCAAGAGATAATGTCTGAGGTTTGTGTAAAGAAGAGGCATGATATAACTACTGAAGAAGGGGAAAGTAACTAAATTAGGGGAATATAACATATTGCCAGGCATTAATTATGGCTACACTAGAGTCTAGTAATCAGGAATTTAAAGAGAATAAGAACTCCTCAAGAGCAGGGATCTGCCTTGTCCCTTTATTTGAGTCTAGAGCCAGACCAAGGGAATCGTATATTTAAATGTAAAACTATTTAATCTCTAATCGATTCTGTACACATTATTACTAACCCTTATATATTACTATGTGCCAGATTCCTTTTTATGTGATTTACTTACTTAACTCATACTTTTCACAACTATGTAAAGTATACACATGCATACATGCACACATCCATATATTTTCCCACACTCACAGCTATAAGGAAATACTTAAAATTCAAAACAGCATAAAACACTTGGTATTTTTGGAGCTTTGAGCACAATAATTTCATCTCTTGATGCTCAATTATCATACACGTTTGGTATTTACAGTTTTCTTTACAACAGTAAGAAATGAGGTTGCCATACTGATCTAGGATTCCTTGTGCTGCCAAAGCTTGGCTGGGTTCCAGAGGCCTTCCATTGACTGCAAACTCCATTATACACCCAACAAAATCATGACTTTCTACGTGTCCTCTCCTCTGAAGGATTGGTTCTAGCGATCTAATACCACCAACTGTGACTCGGTTAGGCTGAACGTCCAGAGTCCTACATAAGAAAGGAAAGATGTGATTGACAGAACATTGTAACTCAATTAGACTTCAATCAAAAATAAGAAAGGAAACATATGTATATTAGTATCAATACAGTAGATTCCTGTAGAATATTTAGTTTAAGAAAAAAATGACTGTAACTTTTCCTGGCATGTATTAAAACATAGTACATATCAATGGAAAACGTTACTTAGGGATGCATGTTTTCTAAACAGATACCTACAGGATTGTTAGATTTTTCAGAATACAGAAAATTGCAAAACTAGTGGAAATAATATTTTCAGTTAGTCAAATGAGATGTATATAACAATGTTAAGTTTTTGAAAAGGCGCATACTATCAGAAAGAAAATAAAATGCAGTAGAAGTGACAACTCTAATACTAATGTCAGATTACATTTTTCCTTCACTACGGAGATAATAAGGAATCAAGTAAGTCAGTTAAAACAAATGGATGATGTATCACTATTTCTTCTTCTCTCTCTGTAACTATTTCTATAAAAATCCCTTATGCTTTAGGTGAGGTAAGATTGTATTTCACCTTCAGGCACTATTGAAAAATATCTATCATTGTCACATACAACTTGCAAAAATACATTTAAAAGAGGATGGGATCCTTATCCTAACCTTCTTGCAGTACCCCAGTCACATGCAACTATTTCATGGAGCTTCTGAAAGAGGATAGGCTGTTAAGCTTTCCTCTCTCTAGCTTTATCCTCATCTGTACCACTTCATTTTTATACTGTTTTTACACATTTTGTAGACTAATTATTACCTTCTTGCTGTTTAGTATGAAAATCCCTTTAGAGAGGACAAAATATCTTCAACTTTTATATAATATTTAGCATAATAAAATTATTTTAAAGTATAATTTCACTTTGAATTTTAATTAATAATAAAGATCAAACTAATAATTCTACTTACCAGTCATCTGAAACTGCCACATTACTAACAGCACAGTATCCTGCTTCTTGGTTCTCAGAACAAGAGTCCACAGTTAAAGAAGCTGCCTATAAAGCAAGAGAAGAAATGGTCAGTATGAACTCTATCATCCCTGTTGCTCTTTTCAGCTAACACTACCCAAGACTTGTTTCTGCATGGACATGTTCTTTAAATTGAAATAAAATTTTGATATATTGGGCTGACCAGAAAGTTCATTTGGATTTTTCCATAACATCTTATGGAAAAATCCACATGAACTTTCTGAGTAACCCAATAGTATATTATAATACAGCTTGTTTTTACGTAGACATGATTTTTAAATTGAATTAAAATTTTGATGCATTGAGTTGGCCAGAAAGTTCATTTGTTTTTTCCATAACAACTTATGGAAAAATTCAATCTATCTTTCTGAGCCACCCAATAGTATAATACAATTATAATTCAAATGAGGCATTGGCAATATGAACTGTGGCCTGCCAGGCTCCTCTGTCTATGGAATTCTCCATAGAGAATTCTCCATAGAGAAAGAATATTGGAGTGGGTAGGCATTCCCTTCTCCAGGGGATCTTCCCAACCCAGGGATCGAGCCCAGGTCTCCAGTATTGCAGGCAGATTCTTTACCTTCTGAGCCACCAGGAAAGCCCACAATTATAATACATGATTCAATTAGGGGTGCACATTTCCTTTATGTACCTAAAGCTAAAACTCTGAAACTATTACATGTAAGAAGTAGGAAAGTGCTTTAAAAAATCTTCTCCAGCACCCTTGTTTTATAGATGAAATAAAAAAAATGTGGAGAAGGAAATGGCAACCCACTCCAGTATTCATGCCCAGAAAATCCCATGAACCGAGGAGCCTGAGGGGCTGCAGTCCATGGGGTCGCAAAGGGTCAGACACGACTGAGAGACTTCAGCTGAGCTCAGCTCTAAGGCCCAATTTTATGGCTTCCCTTATAGCTCAGTTGGTGAAGACTTTGCCTGCAGTGCAGGACACCCTGGTTCAATTCCTGGGTTGGGAAGATCCCCTGGAGAAGGAAATGGCAACCCACTCCAGTGATCTTGCCTGGAGAGTCCTATGGACGGAGGAGCCTGGTGGGCTACAGTCCATGGGGTCGCAGAGTCGGACACGACTTAGCGACTAAGCCCCCCCTCCGCCCAATTTTAAGTCACTGGAGGTTTATTATTCTTTCCAAAACAAGTTTTTATTTTGCTACAATTTTTAATTATAATCTTTGTTTTAACTCTTAAGATGTTGAAGTGTATGTCATCATAAAAAAAAATGTCATTATCTCTTAGGATATCATACGTTAGGTGTGAGACAGCTTCTTGGGATTACAATCTTAAGAAAAATGCTTATCCTACTATCTACCTGTTCCAAAAAAACAAACAAAAAAAACAGATATCTAATTTTTAAAAAGTTTATTTCCAATAATATTTCAGTCATATTCACAAAAAGATTTTGGAAGTATAATATAAATACTACTACTGCAATCTATGAAGACTGTAATATTTATAATAAAGTTTGAGATGATTTAAACAAGTCATATAGATGCTCTTTTCATTTTTAAGCATCATTCTATACAAATGGCATATTACAGCATATTTATCTATAGTGTGAATGCATTATTATATATTATTATACAGTAGTAACTCACCAATATCATTTAAATCACAACTTATAGTAATCATTTTTGTGTCTTAAGAGTTGCATATTCCCCTGAGAAAAAAAACCTTCTGTTTAGTATGACATATTAATACTCCATTTGATCAAGAAACAGTCATCAAGTCATGGTCATCAGACTCAAGAATATGACGGAATTCAGGGCTCTCCATATCGGGCAGTGGCCAGGGGGATGACAGTGAGAAGCTTGTTGCATATCCGTGTTACTCTGTGCTCTGCAAAGCTGTTGTGATGCCCCTCCTTTGTTTCCCAAACAGTAGTGAAATTCTGCAAAACTTCGCATATTTTCACTGGTGAAATTTTAAAATTGATATTCAGAGTGTGGTATTTCACAGCATGGCTAGTAAATCATAAGAGGCCTAATCCCAAATCCAGAAACACAGAAGGACTGATGGTTTCTATTAACGCAGAAAAACAAAGACTCTACCTCAATTTACTGGAATACCATAGGACAAGACTAATCCAACTTTCTCCACTTTTAGAGAAGAAAAATAAATACTATGAGAGCATTTATAAGAAGGATTGTCATTTGAGGTAAATTTTAATTAAAGCCAAGCAAAAGGAGGAAACATAAAACAGGGTGGTTAAGCAAGTTAACTAATGTTACTTTTGACCTAAATGTAAAAGAATCAGGTTTCCTGTCTTTCATTATGTATGGAAATGATTTGTTTCTTGAATATCACATTTTTATCAATATTGCATATGATTTTGTGAGACTGACGATAAAAATATATATTTAGGTGGGATTTGTAAAAGTAGATCTTAAATACTTTACATTTCAGAAATAATAAATAGGGCCGATTTATACTTACTGTGCATCAAATATCACTGGCTAAACTATTCAAAATTTTTCCTATAAGTTAATTACTGCAACTGATTATAAACTTCATACAGTAAACTCTCCTGAGCTGTGTAAATTTCTTTCTTGTCACCTTCTCAAAGAACTTATTAATACTATCAATTTTAGGAAACATTTACATTCTCAATTTTATGTCAAGACTTTCATGCCTTTTTTAGTTAACTATTTTAATTGTTAATTTTACCAGTGATCTATGAAACTGAGTACATTCAATCTCAGAAGAGGTATTAGATTTTTATAATACAATATATGCTTACGTTGACTATTAATTTAAGCACAATTCCTTTCCATTTATTTCTAAAACAAAATGGTAACACATCTCTTTCTATGTATACTACGTAAAGTACCCATCCATTCTAGCGATTCCTAAACTTATCATAAGCTAGAGAGTCACAAGGACTTTTATGAATGCTTTAATTAGGAAAACTTGTATATGGCATCATATTTTCAGTAACGTTAATACTTAACATATTTTTCTTATTTTCTAAAAGCTTGGTGACACAACTCAAAGGAAAAATACTTGAGGGAAAGTTTTATTTGAATAAAAGCTCATTCAATTTCATCTTCAGAGTTAAATGCACCTTCTCTTTTACTGTTGAATTTTTCTACCAGTGCTGCTGTAAATTGAGATGTTTTTATCCTGTCTTTGCAATGATTCAGATCTGAGAAGTTAATGATTTTGCCAGTTTCCAAAAAAATCCTTTTGAACCATAGAAAGCGACAGATTCAAAATCCAGTAGGGCCTTGCTTTGGATGTATTCCGAAATAGGGGGAATTTTTTCCTCTGACTGAAGAAATTATGACAAGGGGTTTCCCCCCAACTAAAACCTGATGACTGGTGATCCGCTACAAATAAACTGAAATAGCTTTTCTCTCTTTCAGTTGGGTATATCTCATGGTGCCTCTTTCTTCGTCCTCCCTCTTGCTCTCAAGTCCTTCTTTGATAAAATCAAAAGAATGCTCACGAAGTTTAAGGGGACCTTGGAGGTCATCAGGTAAAATCCTCTATTCTACACAAGAGCCCATGGACAGCATCTTAGCAATATGGATACCTTATCTATGCCTGGAGAGTTGTGATCTACTAAACCCCATTAGCTTCAACACTCAGTGCTAGAAAATCATTATGGCTAATATAAGCACCAGTCTATGTATATCACCAGTCTCCATGTTTGTTCTAATTCTGTCAGATTCAATATGATGAGTACATCAATAATCAGGGACACTGCCATTTTCTAAATCCCTGTTATCCCGGAGATTTTTCTCTAAGCGAATATGTACAATTGAACTTAATTTGCACCACAATTCATGCTTTAACATTCCAAATTTCCAGCCTGGATAACTGAATATACAACAATAAAGCAAATTTTAATGCGGAGTGAATATCTTACCATTCCTGCTCTCCGGGCAATCACAGTGTGAAAATGTCCATCTGACACCTTCTTCATGGTGGTGAGTTTATAGGTACCACTGCCTAAATTATAAGAGAATCTTAACCTTTCTTCAGCAATTTCAAGGGCCAGAAACTCAGCCCGATCCCCTGTCTGGTTGTCATAGTTGTAAAGCAATAAAGCATGACTTTTAATAGTTGCAAATTTGACATAAATATAGTTGTTATTGGGATCCAAGCTGGGGAATTCCATGTATGACAACTCCTCAAATCCATAACTATTCAATTCGCAATGTTTTCCAAAGACACCTGTAGATGGGAAAATTAACATATTGACACATCACATTCAAGTAAAGTTTTATTATGACTTTGATTAAAATGTTTTAAAGTTACAATAATGAGTCATACTTTTAACAAATTTTTATTACTCTCCAAAGAATACTGTCTAAATTTAATTGAAATAGAAGTAAAAAAGATCTCAAAAGCATATAAGAAGTGATAAACTGGTAAAATTGTTTTTCTTTGGCCAATTAGGAAACACATCCTAATTAATCTAACTATACTTTATTTTTTAAAAATAGAATTAGTGGAATGGAGTACGTCTGAAGAGGTTTCTTTCCTGGAAAACTTTCAAAGTGATTTTGTCAACCTTTTTAAAGTTCACAATGCTGTCATTTTAAACCCAGTTACTTCCTTCATAATATACAATTCTTGAAAACAATTTTAATTCAACTAAGGATTGTAAATTTGTTTCTAACTAAAAACATTAGTTCCTGCACTTGTGGTATTTTTGAGTCACAAAATTAAGAAAAGGAATCATTGCTTTCAGGGATGAAAATAACTGTCTAAGTTTTTATCTCTATCTCTCTCTCCTCTTTTTTTTTTTTTAATACCCTCTTTGGGTATGATTTACAGCAGCTACTTTGAAATAGCTTTCTGTTTTTCTGAAATTCAGCATTCCCACTTGTTTGTGCTGGTTCTTTTTCAAACTTGAAAAATGAGTTTTATTGATGTTACAATGCTATGCCAAAATTCTTTTCCCACAAATATTAGTAGACTGTAGCAAATGATCGGAAAATTAACCCATGCCAATACATCATAATTCTTATTAACTTGCAAAGGTTTCATTCCTTCATTTTGGCTGTACATCTCATGTAAATGCATTAAATTTAGATTCAGGGAATTGTTCTGCTAGAAGAAATCAATGTCATCATTTTACAGAATATTTAAAACTTGTCCAAGGTCATGGAACCATGAGAAACAGAGCCAAAATTTGAGGCCAGATCTACTGATCATCTGGTTGTTTTGACTATGCTACATTTTATTTTAATGTTCTTTAAATTAAAATGGCCTAGAATTTCCTTGTGTCATTTATCTTTTTTCTGTAAAGGCTGAGATAATATTTATTATAAATGAGTAGGAAATCTATATAATTTATTTTTAATCATTAAGTAACACAAAAAATTATCAGAATTATATGTATTATATATATCATATATACTATATATACTGCAAGGAGACCCAACCAGTCAATCCTAAAGGAAATCAGTCCTGAATATTCATTGGAAGGACTGATGCTGAAGCTGAAACTCCAATACTTTGGCCATGTGATGTGAAGAACTGAGTCACTGGAGAAGACCCTGATGCTGGGTAAGATTGAAGGAGGGAGGAGAAGGGGATGACTGAGAATGAGATGGTTGGATGGCATCACTGACTCAATGGACATGAGTTTGAGCAAGCTTTGGGAGCTGGTGATGGACAGGGAAGCCTGGCATGCTGTAGTCCATGGGGTCGCAAAGAGTCAGACACAACTGAGTGATTGAACTGAAATGAGCTGATATTATATATGGCATATATTTGTGTATGTCATAAATATACCTACCATATAAGTTTTATATAGAATAAAATTTCAAGTTTATATTAAATATATATTTAATTAATACAGATTATTTAAACATGCAGAAAGAGTAATCAAAGTTAAATACAAAGGAAAAATAAGGCATACAAAATAAAGCAGATTGTTAGAAATTTTCAGTGTGTTCCCTTAGGTCTCTTATGATTAAGTTCTAATAAATCTATGAAAATATACTTAAAATTTGAATGCATATATATATAGAAAGCATATAGGTACTGGGAAGATGTTCTACATTTTATTTAAATTGATACTGTACTTTCAAACATGATAGTATTTTTTATAGAATGTATTATCTTTTTAAGGATTTTTGTTATCATTTCTAGAAAAATGTAAATTTTTGTCTTTGAAATCATCTTAATGAGCATTCATAACTTATTTTCCAAATGGAATGCCATGAAACAAATCTACATAAAGATCAAAAGAAATTATTAAATTTACTTTAATAAGAAATATCAAGTGTATACAAAGTTATACACATATTTAAACATAACTATATAGGCTCTCTTATAAAGTCTTAAGTACTTATGTTTTCCTTCTAAAACATAAGCTTAAAAAAAATTAAGTCTAAACAACAGCTCTTTCACCTGTGAGAAGGTAAACAGTGCAAAAGTTTTTCCAACTTCAAAATTATAGTTAAGATGTTCTTTCACGGGATTCATGTGTAACTACTTCCAGCTATTTATTTGAAGTGTTCCATTTGCCATTTTTATTTGTATGTTTCACCTACATTCAATTTATACTACTTTTTTCTTTTAATTCTATTTCTTTTTTCTCAAATCTGTATTGTTTCAAGGTTTTTTTGTTTTGCTTTGTTTTCTCTTGTAAGGCTTCAGTTTCCAGCTGACAATATGCAAGTTTAAATAATGTTTCTTTTGCCTTTTCCACTGGAAGTAATAGGGGCTTAAATGCACACTGCTAGAACATGTGATCTGTCTTTATTTTAATTTATGTTATTATGCTAGGCCCTTGCCCTTGAGGATCTCTGGTATGGTGAGGAGAAGGTTTACTTGGACCCCAAAACCCTCCTTGGAGAAGGCAATGGCAACCCACTCCAGTACTCTTGCCTGGAAAATCCCATGGATGGAGGAGCCTGGTGGGCGGCAGTCCATGGGGTCGCTGAGTTGGACACAACTGAGTGACTTCACTTTCACTTTTCACTTTCATGCATTGCAGAAGGAAATGGCAACCCACTCCAGTGTTCTTGCCTGGAGAATCCCAGGGACGGGGGAGCCTGGTGGGCTGCCGTCTATGGGGTCGCACAGAGTCGGACACGACAGAAATGACTTAGCAGCAGCAGCAAAACCCTCCTCCCCAAAAGGCAATGACTGTTGTATCAGCTGTTCTGCAGCAACAATTTGTTCTTTTTTATTATCAACTATATTATATCCTCATATGTGCACATGAAATGCAAAGGAATTTTTTTAAATGTAAAAACCTTTATTCAGTCACTTAAAAATAATTTTTCCACTCCAATCCCTTTATCTTTCCTTCCAAAACATGTTAAACCATGAAATTTGATTGTGGTTATCTGCAGAAATTTAAAAATTAAATTTACTTAAAATGGATAACCAACAAGGACCTACTGTACAGCACAGGGAACTCTGCTCAATATTATGTAACAACCTAATAGAAAAGGAAAAGAAGTTAAAAAAGAATAGATACGTGTATGTGCAGAACTGAATCACTTTGCTGCTCACCTGAAACTAACACAACATTGTTAATCAAATATATTCCAACATAAAATAAAAGTGTTTGTTTTTTTTTAAAGAGATCATTGAAAGAAAGAAGTTTTAAGAAATCTAGCATTGTGGTTATTTTGAACATGATCTGCCTTTTACTGCTTCAAGTGCATTATTGGTGAGAATCTCAAGCATATTTTTTTTAAAAAAGAGGTACTGTGAATATCATCCTGGACTGAAAATAAAATTGTGTTATAGTCACTATATCATTTTGGGGTAGTTTTTTTTTTTTTTTTTTTTTTTTTTTTTTTTTAATTTTCTTTGTTTGATGGTAGACAAAGCCCTCAATTTCCAGGCCTCAGAAGCATTGCTACAATACAAGGCTCACGATTAGATATTTTCATATTCTGTTTCCCTTTATCATTCTTTTGATGTTGTGTTCTAGAAAAGCAAAGCTGGACAGTCATGGAATTACTTGAAAATGAATTGTTGTTACATTTACTGATTACTGTAGCTCAGCTGGTCTGCAAGGTAGGACACCCTGGTTCATTTCCTGGGTCGGGAAGACCCCTAACTTCTGCAGGACAGGCTCCCCACTCCAGTATTCATGCGGTTCCCTGGTAGCTCAGATGGGGAGACCTGGGTTCAATCCCTCGGGTGGGAAGATATCCTGGAGAAGGCAATGGAAACCCACTCCAGTATTCTTGCCTGCAGAATTCCATGTACGGAGGAGCCTGGTGGGCTAGGGTTCATGGGGTCGCAAAGAGTCGGACACGACTGAATGACTAAGCACAGCACAGAAACCTCAGATTCTTTTTAAGTTATCTACTATACATTAAAATTCACTTTTCAGGTTGATGTAGCGCTGTAATAAATATATTAAATGAAAAATAGAAAAAATCCTTTCATGTCTTACTTAGAAAAAACACAGGATCTCTAACTACCGCAGGATCTCTGGAGATGAATACTATATTGCGGAGTAAAGCAGCCTTTAAATAAATGGAATAATCACCAGCCTAAGAAACAAACCAAGTTAAAAGCTTCCTGCAAAGCTGTTCTCATAGTTCTTGGCTGTCCCAGGGCTGGGTAACATTTGGGTGAGACCTGGAAGGAATCTTTTAATTCATTCCACTATGATGAATAAATATGTATGTATACAAAAAAAATTCTCTTTAGCAATTTTCTTCCTTAACAGAATACAGTATTCTGAATTTTGATTAGTTACATGATATTATCTACAAAGCCTACATAAAAACTGCATGTCAAGTTACCAAATCCTTCTAACAGAAAAGACTGAATTAATGCTAAAAACAAATGTAAAAAACAACAAAAGCAAAAAAAACAAAATGTTTCAACTATTCTTAAAGATTTTAGTAGAGAGTGATGTTAAATTGCACTTAAAGGATTTTTCATCTGATAGGCTCTAGGCTAAAAAGCAGACATTCATGAGGTTTTGTGAGGAAATGTCCTGAAGAGACAACCTCAGATTTAATTATCTTGGACAGATTATTTTTCTAGTAAGGATCAAAACAATATATTCAATGGTATTTCCATAATTAACTTAGAAAATATTAAACCTTTGAGATTTTCCTTTAGTAAAACCTCCTGTGTAAAACTATTAATATTTTCTTAGTCATTCCATGACACAATGAAACAAAACTGCTAAACTCTGCCAAAATAGATTGATATTTTGAATCAACCACTAAATTATACTCACCAAATGGACAATGACAATAGTAGGACTCCACACCACTTTGACAGGAACCACCATTAAAGCAGGGGTTGCATTCACAGTAATTGACTGAAGATTCACACATTTTCCCTGAAAAGTATCAAATTCATTTTTAAAAATTTATATAAATACATTAACACCATTACTGCATAACCATATGTAATAATGTATCCAGAGAGATCCTGTTGTTGGAGAAAAGAAATACAAAAACAGTTTTCTTGACAGGAGGACATTGGAATATGGTATTAGAATTCAGTTTTATTTAGTTGCCGTGTAGCAAAGATGTGTATTGTAATATTTAGGAAGTAATTTACATAATTATCTTGGAAAGAACTACTGTTTTCAGGGAAATCACAAATGGTGAACATATTTAAATGTTTTCACTGAATTTATTTTCTCTTGTCGATGCCACTTCATTTTTTATATAGTATAACTAGAAAGCTGAAACTTTTACAATATAATTTTCACCATAGAGACTTCCTTAACACAGATTTTTTCAAAGGTAGGAATGAATCTCATTTAGCTTATTTGCCAAATTACAATTCTTTCATTCTCAAGAAATATTCCTTAACTTTGACATACATGTTGTAAAGCGGAATCAGAAGAAATAAAAACCCATCAAACACATTTTCAAATGCTTAGGAAGATTTATTCTTAACTATAGATTATGTATGTATGCTTTGTCTTTTTTTCTAAAATAATAACACCTAATCAGCATATATTTCAGTGTATAAAGACTTTTCATGCATCATCTTGTTCATTGAATCAGTTAATATTGACTGAACGTCTATTATAGGCCAGACATTCTAGAAGATGAAGGTGCAACAGTCAAAAAGTAGACAAATGTCGTTCCATGGTATCTCCATCTTAGTGGGGAAAATTGATCTATACAACAGGAAACATTTATATTTCACAGATGGAGGAGAAGAGGTCTTTGGAGGGTAATCTCTTGCCTAAAAAATTATAAAACTGTGATATAGACCACTGTAGGTCTGTTCCCAAATCTAGGTTTCAGACAGCTACAATTGAATAATCAATCACTTAATAGGCAAAATTTAGGGTATAAGGCTAGTCCCCATCTGTGTTTTGTTATTCTTGTGATGTTGTGTGGGTTTTTTATGCAAATATAAATTTGTTATAATACCACTATTCTGTAACTGTAAATTATTATAATATCATATTTGTTAGAATAGTTTTTAGTTTTCCAATCTGAAGAAATGAAATCAGATGTTTCTTAATTTCCCAAGAAATTAAAACATTTCTTAGAGTTCTTAATTTCCATTCATTGATAGGAGGGAGAGTTTATTTCTGTAAAGCTATTTCCTACTTCCCAGCATGATGGCACTATTAAATGTCTCATGAAAGCACATAGTTTTATCTACACAACTAGACAATGTTGTGCATAGATAATCCATTTCATCATAATAAATATGCTTGGGACACAGTCTTTATTATATTAGTTCTGATATGGTGTCTTGATTATGTAGCCACACTTGGTCTGGTTTGTTTGAAGTTTTAAGTGAGTCAGGTTTCATGACACTGCTGCTCCTGCCCCTAAGTCACATCAGTCGTGTCCGACTCTGTGCGACCCCACAGACGGCAGCCCACCAGGCTCCCCAGTCCCTAGGATTCTCCAGGCAAGAACGCTGGGGTGGGTTGCCATTTCCTTCTCCAGTTACTAACTGAACACAATTCTCTGAACCATAGGGTCATAAACACAACATTTTCCCTTTATAAATAAAGTTGGAAACCTCATCTTGCAAGACAAAGCAGTACAATTTCAGAATACCTTCCTATTTTAAGGGGACATAGTGAAAAATAAACAAGTTGCCAATCTAGAAGCACAGAAATGAAGTTTTAATCATGTTTGTAATGGGTCATACTGGAAAAACGGGGAGGACAAGTTTATTCTAAGCTCATACAAACTATCGCACCAGAGAGATGCTCTGTCATGGGAGAACTCCCTTTCATTTTTTGGAAAATTTATTTTAGAGTTGTGTTAAAATTAGCAAGTAATAAAGCTATAGATTGATATTCTTTATAGGTACGGTTAGTATAACATTCATATTGTGAACCGATATATGTAGGTTACAAAATCACAAACTTTACTTCTTGAAGACTGGAAATAGGGAACAAAGGCTAATCAATTTAGTGTGGATGGCCATGTTCACCTACTGAAATATTTTGACATATGTGCTCTCCACGAAAAATGTGTAAGTATTAAAATCCAAATCATTGATCCTATAAACCTCAACTATATTCTTGTTTGAATCCTGTTGGAAAAGACCACCTTAAATTTTGGTTTTAAAAAAAAAACAACAAAAGACATTTTTAAAAATTATATACATTAGTTATCTTATTTACCCCTTACAAAATAAGATTTTAACAAACATTTGAGTTTAATTCAAACCATAAACTATTTATGTTAGTCCAAAGTGAGATGTGGAAAGAAACCTCAAAATAAAGACTTACTCATGTATTAAAACATACAGTGATTACCTAAATAGAAGCAGATACAAACTGAGAAAATATTAGTTTGAGAATGAATTTCTTTTAAAAGCTAAAGTAAATTATCAGTAGAATTTGATATTTTAAGTAAACAATATAAATACACACTGGATGGAGAAAAAAAATTAAATCTTTCATTTGACAGTTTAAGCCAGAGTTTTATTTTCTTATTTGTTAAAAAATTTAAGAAATAACTTTTCTACAAGTTGTGCAAATGAAATTATTGTTGAGTTTGGGTAAAATAGCCTTATTTGTTGGTATTAGTGCATGGTGTTAGAGTATGTGTTTATCAAAATAATGGTAAATTATTTACCATTCAAATATAGTTTGAGGGCTCTATTTAATGAGTAATATTTTTATTTTACAATTATTTAGTTTCAAAGAGCTTGCCATACTAGATTTAAAGATACAGTGTGAAACTCAATGTTGCAATTTAAGTTATTATTAAAAACCTTTTTTCTTTTATGTGATGGAAAGAGGTTCTAATTTTACTTCGAATCAACATAAAGCCTTTAACTGCATTATTCCAGGGCTTGGAAAGTTTATGCTCTATTACCCAATTCGAAGTCAGCAACAAATTCTGTATTGTTCTGCGCACATTTACCTACTTAAATGTTAGTGTTGATGGCATAATGAGTATCAGAGAATGCTGCAGTTTGAATTGCTCTAACATGCTTCTTATACAAACAATCTGATGTGTTGTGCACTGTGAAACAAAATCTTGCATCATTAACTTAGTGTTGCAAGTCAATTAACAATATTTGTCATTGCCTTGAGGCTTGAAATATGCTGATAGGGCTTGCACAAAGAGAGGCATTTATGTCTCTTGAACTCAAGGAGTCTTTTTCTATTAAGATATGTTAGCTGTCAGAGCAGCTGTTTAGAGAAATAAACTGATCTCATTGCTTTGATATTCATCAATTAATGGTGTTGATATACATTATTTATTATAGATAGCTTCGGGAGATGTAAACTCCTAGCACATGGAGAAGAGGAATTGCTAAAGATGAAAATGAATGCATAATAGGAGGCAAAGGTATATTCAAACTTTCCAAGATTACAGTTTAAACTTACAGGAGAAATTTAGCATGTGTTTTCATGTTCTGGGGCAGAAGGTGTGATAGAATGTTGAACATAAATCAAATATAATGTGATCATCTATGATCTTTTCCACAAGGATATGTATTCAAGTTTCACTCATTCCAATAGCACATTTTAATGTTACATTAGAGAAAGTTAAGGCTTCCCAAGTGGCTCAAAAACCTGGTAAAGAACCTGCCTGCCAATGCAGGATCTCCTGCAGGAGACACAGGTTTGATCCCTGGGTCGGGAAGATCCCCTGGAGAAGGAAATGGCAACCCACTCCAGTATTCTTGCCTGGAGAATCCCATGGACAGAGGAGCCTGGTAGGGCTACAGTTCATGGGGTCACAAAAGAGTTGGGCATAACTGAGTGACTAACACTTAGAGAAAGTTGACCTAAATTTATTCTAACTTGTTAAATTTAGCCACCCAATGGAGCTATGTTTTCTGATATCCCATAGGCTTCAATTTAATAGCTTAGATCATATATGTTAGATGTTGTTTAGTCACTAAATCATGTCCGACTCCCTTGTGACCCCATCGACTATAGCCCGCTAGACTCTCCCTGTCCATGAGATTTCCCAGGCAAGAACACTGGAGTGGGTTGCCATTTCCTCCTCCAGGGGATTTTACTGACCCAGGCATCAAACCAGGAGACTCAGGTTTCCTGCATTGGCAGGTAGGTATTTTACCACTGAGCCACCAGGGAAGACCATATGTTATTAACAGATACCATAAATAATATTTTTCCATCTCTTGTATTTATACACAGAGAAGAAGGAAGACCATGTGGAACTAACAAAGTCCATTTTTATCTGAACTGACTATTTTATTAACAAATATAATTCCATAATATATACATGCTATTTATTCTGAACATTTATGCTTATAAGCTTTTTTATTATTTTAGTAAAAAGTAGTTGTTTTTTACATGAGATGTAAATGTTTCCTATTATTATGAAAGGCACTATAAAAAGAGCTCATCTAAATATCCTGATCAATTAGCATTATGGTTTCTCATGTGGAAACAAAGCAAAAATATTATGCTTAAATAAGGGTTACTAGTATTAAAAGCAAAAAGGAAAAAATAACTGTCTTCCTTTGTATTTTAAAACATATGCAAATATGATCTAAATGCAACTACAAATGATTATATAATGATACACATAATATCCATGATGTTTATAAATACACACTTACTTTCCATAGATATTAGAAGCTTCTAGACTAATAGAACCTGTTATTAATGTTTTAATAGAGTCAATGTATCAATTGAGGTAAATTGTGTAATTTCACTCTTGGAAATAAAATCAAAATAAGAACTGAGCTCTTTACCAGTCTTCTATGAAAAACTCTTCTGTATTTCATAAAAATTTTCATTTCATATCTATCCAGTAAAGTTTGTTTATATTCTTTGGTTTCCAGGTCACATGATCATTGACAACATTAATATATGACTGCTGTGATTTCTGAAAGAATGACTCTTAGTTACAACTCCCATTTTCATGAAAGCAAATGTTTGCCAAGTTTCTTGGTAAAATTACTATTTGCGACCTGTAAATAACTTTACAGGCCTGGAAAAAAATTCCTTTTTATACTGTCAAGTGACATAAAAGTGATGAATGGACAAATCTCATCCTCCCCTGAAATATCAGGACTTACTAGAGAGCATAGAAAAACCTCCCCCTCTGGGAATACACTCCTGGAATGACTCCAAATACCACACCTAAAATGCATCCAGATGTGTGAAAGTGAAGAGGAAAGGGTAAAGGGGCTCTGAACTAATTCTGTTAAGAGAGACCCAGATTTGGAAATAAGTTCCATATCCATGCTGCCTTCTCTAATGTCATTCATTACTATGAAGGATTTAATGCAGGGTGTGCTGCAAACAGAAAACCGGGGAGCAGGAAGACAAATGCTATGTAGCTACTGGCTGTAATTGTACTTTCTAATTAGTGTTCTAGTAAACACAAGAAACTTTCATTTGTACAGGAAATGAAATAATAGATTTGTAGTTGTCAGACTGATGTTTTCCTTCAGGATTCCCTGAACTTCTGAGGCATAAATAATATGAAAGATATTTTCTTTTGATTTACTGGGGCATATTGACAATTGATTCAATTTCTTATACTATTATGCTTTTGAAAATCTAGATCTTAATTTTTCACATGTTCTATACTATATTATAATGTATTCATCTTGTCTAACATACTCTATGTATAGCTAATCAAAGCCCCATTGAGTGATATAAAATTAAATTATAGGAAAATACCTTTAACAATGAAATGAAGTGATTGTAATGGAAGATGAAATTTCACTATTTCTTTTTTCAGTTTCTTTTTGGTTCTTTTTCTAGTAACGAAGAAAAACTGATCTGAGAAACAAGTTATACAAGCAAATTTGTTTTCTCTAAAGTCCTCTAAATTCATTAAATAAAATTATTCTTATTCCATGTGTATGATGTGACCCTATCATCACAAACTTGAAAATAAAAAAATAAATATATCAGGAATATTATGGCAATAGGGATAATAACTATATCTCTTCATATCTTTTTGTTGTAATCATTCCACAATTTTCATTTTATACTTGCATCTTTACAGGATGTTCTCCACAAAAATTCCCTGTTGAGCTAACACTTAACCACTCCCTGTGAGGGATTCTTAGGATAAGTCTCCCAGCTTCCCTCAATTCATAAACACTTCACTTTTCTAATCTTTAGCACAATTTCTAACTTCACATGAAATATTCAGTAGTGTGTGTGTGTGTGTGTGTGAGTGTGTGTGTGTGTGTGAGTGTGTGTGTGTGTGTTTGAGACAGAGATGGGGCAGTGGCTGAGAATTATTTTAAGCAGGAAGTTTGTAAACTATCACATCTCCAATTTGCAATACCACAGACTTTAAGAATCACTGAAAAAACAGCAGTGAAAGTCCACAAAAATAGAGGAGGAAAATATAGGTGCTTTGAAATAATTCTGATGTTCCAGAAAATATCTGAATACATACAGACTTTGAAGACAGCTTCACCATAGTACTTAATGCTAACAGAAGTATAATTTAACCAGAATGAATATTTAAAAATTCATTCTGTGAGGTATATGTGTGTTTCAGTATGAATTTTGTCTTACAGCTTATTAGCTTTGATTGGTTCTTTAAGACATTTTGGCATTAGTTCTACATTTCTAAGTCAGGTTACCTGGTAAAGACTAGCTGGAAGAAAAGGCACTCAAAATGATACTTGAGGGATTATCTTTCCAAAGAACATTAAATATATATTATAAATATGTATTAATACATTTAAACAATGCATTTCTAATTTAGTGTGTGGATTAACAATTTGTCACCATGATTTTTGCTATACTGTTTGTATAAGAAAAGAGTACAAAGAAATGCAAAACAAAACAAAATGAAGAAATAAAACTATCAGGCTTTGCTTAACTGCCTGTTTTACTGGATGGCCTATATATATAGAATTTGTAAACAAAGAATTATATTAATTAAAAAATACAAGATTTACATGAAATATTCAACTGCATGCTTGTTTACATCACTCCTGATCAACTGGATTATCCAGTTATGCAAATGGAAACTGAAGTGAGCTCTGAGGAGGGACAGTATGTAAAATTAATACATTACTTCAAATGACTTCCTTACAAAAAGAGGTTGTGATGGTTATGATCCAGCTTTGGCAGCTCTGGCCCTAGAGTCACCAGAACATAGGTTCAGCTTCCTACAAGGTAAAATAGGAGCAATAAGAGGATCTTTCTATGTCAGACATTCTCTGTTGACACTCAGATCCACTTGTATCTTTCCATACTGTTGGGGCTGGAAGTTAGAAAACTATCATCTTTCCAGATCCTTCCAGCAGGACTCAAGTTCAGCCTGTGCAGGGGATGAGAGGTGAATGAAAATCTGAAGGGTAAAAACAAAGCAGTCAGTGTTCTGGGAATCACTCACGACAACCCTGCAAAGGTGACCAGGAGTGCTTTCTGGAAATACTTGCAATATCTTTATGGCTGAGGTTATTGGTGAATTTCCCTGACTTCCATACTTAGCCAGTTTGAAGCTTCTAATACATATCTCAGAGGCTTGCTGTGCAGTTTAACAGATTAATGGACAAAAAATTCTAAGCAGACTCACATCACAGGCTCACCATAATATTCTCTAGCAAGTGCAGATCAAAGTATGATGAGGTGTGACAGGCATTTAAAGAGCAGAGGATCTGCAATAAAGCTTATCATCAAAACTCAGCTCACTTTCTTGTGCCGTGCTGGAGGCAAGTCATTTAAGTGCATTCTCTCTAAGATCTAATTTGTTGTCTTTCAGTCAGAAGGATAAGAATATTCATTTAATAGATCTATAAGAAGAACTAAATAACTAAATGAATAATAATGTCTGTGATGCAAGGAACTTGAAGCAGTATTGTAAGTAACCATTTGATAAATGCTATTAATATTTCATAATGAAGGGTGGGTATGCTTAAAAGTTTCAACAACTACATTTAGAAAAGGATGTAGTGTATGTTTAAATGTAATGAAACAAATAAAGAAACACACTAGAGAGAAGTAAAGCGAAAAGGCTAGTTCTACACCCCATGCCTTCAGCAACATTTCTGCTGAGGTCAGCATACGTGCCTCACTCACACTCGTCATTTTCCGTCAACCCCATGTACTACCTAATGCAGTCACCCTTTCTTCATTCTAGGACTAAGCGCAAAGTCACTCTAGGTGTGGAATAGTGTATTGTACTAAAATGGAACAAATAAATCATCTTTATTGTTGAATTCACAACAGAGGAAGTAATTTGGAGAGGCTGGGGGTGGGAGAGGTGGACGATAAAGTGAGGAAGGTTTTCTGGAAATCCTGAACTCATTACATGTGTGTAACCCTGTTATTCATGATTCTAAGAGTACAACTCTGGTAAGTCTTATGCCTACCTTATGCCACTGAGGCTTGTCTTTATCGAAATTCTATAGCATACCTCTATCAACCATTATATTAACACTACTACTAAACTACTAATTAGCATTGCTATTTATTGAAAGTTGGAATCTGTGCTAGGAGTTTTACAAATATTATTTGTATTTATTGCAACAACCCTGAAAGATAAGTAACTATGACTATTCTCATTTTACATATGGGGGAGTTGAAAGTGAGCAAGATTAGGGGACTTCCCAAAAACTATAGCTAAATCAAGTTCTGTCAAATTCCCTGATTCTTTTCACACATATGTTTGCTGCCCCTTTTTTCTTCATTTATATTTTAAGGACATTATTTTGTCAAAAGGTAAAGCTTATATGATCTGCTTTGGCTTATTCAAACTTGCTGTGAATAATTATCAAGCAATTCAGTTCTCCAAATATAAAACCACGAAGTATACACACGATAAGCTTCATTTTAAAATGTGATATACAAATACAATTATCTTAAAAGCTTCTTTTAAAATAGTATTCTGAAATCTACCTACAAAGTATAAAAAGTATATCCTGGTTTTACCTATTTCACTGTACTTTACACTGAGTTAATAAACACTACAGGGCAACCAATGTAAGATATATGTACTAAAAATGTATAGTGTACAAACGGTAGAAAAGAAATTGTCTCTTCTCAAACTTATCTACAGCACAAATGTATATACATTTGAAGGTACACTAACCACAGATCAGTTAATAAATAGATGATGGATAGATAGATAAGTAGGGATAGAAACAAAGATCTATGTATAAACATACATCATGTCCTATTAGAATGACAAAGAGTAGTCAAATAATTTCTGTATATATTTAATTCTGCTCCCAACATATCAAGGTATATTGTGACTCAGTTTTGCTCTCATTAACCTGAGAAATCAGCCAATGATACTTTCTACCTGACTACTAGAAATAACAAAGCATTGAGATCTCAATCTAAATCACAACTGTTGCTTCATCTCTTCACCGTGTGGGTCAAATTTCAATAGTCATAGTGATAATTATGGTGAAAATCATAAAACCGATGATGATAAAATAATTTACAACAATGACAGTTCTTTAGAACACAGAATAGTCCAGATTGTATACTGTAAATACACAAAGTCCTTTAACTTTAGAACACTTTTTTGAAGATAAGATGTTCTTTTTAGCTCTTATACAAGACACTCAGTAGCTGGACTAAGGATTTAAACTCCGGAATGAACTGTGTAAGCTCACATCCTGACTCTACAACAAATCAACTGAGTCACCTTAGTCAACCAACTCAATTTCTCTCTATGTCAGTTTCCTTTTCTTAAGGCCTGTAAAATCATTATCCCTACCACTTGTCAGGTTTCTCCTGAGAAGTGAAATTAATACAGATAAAGTTTCTAGAACAGAGTCTGGCCAATAGTAATCGCTTAAAGCATTTGCTATGATTCTGCCTACTCTCTACAGAAAAGCATTTGAAGATGACAAAGTTCATAGCTTTCTATTATACTTGATATGACTAGAGTCTTGGTGGGCAAAAAAAGAACTTAACACCATCATACCTGTGTATCCAGTTTTGCAAACACAGTTGAAGCCTCCTGGAAAGTTCTGGCAAATGGCACCGTTCTTGCAGGGACTAGGCAGGCACTCGTTGATGTCTCGCTCACAGGCCCGGCCGGTGAAGCCGTCAGGGCAGCTGCAGGAGAACCCTCCCACTAAATTGTGACAGGTCCCCCCATTGTGGCAAGGGGACGGGAGGCATTCATCTATGTCAATTTCACACCAGCTGCCCGCGTAGCCTGGCAGACACTTGCATAGGAAAGGCTGCAGAGGTTCGTTGGCCACGATGATGACTGGAAGGCTCTCGTGGCTCTTCAATGCGGTGCTCACGGCCAGCCTCCTGACACAGCTCCCTCCGTTCTGACACGGGCCAGGGGCACAGGAGTCGTGATCCACAGACTCCACCTTCACTCCGCTCTGCCTCAGCAGGATCTCCTTGATGCTTTCAAAGAAGGTGGCTACACCACTGGGATTCACGTACTGATTGTGGGTTCGCTTCACCGCTGCCAAAAGAAACGTTCTGTTGTGCCCTTCATAAGCCCCATACAGTTGCACAGCGGTCCCGAGGCCCGTCAGCTGTGAACTGGCAATGCGCAAGAAGTGAAGGTAGTGGTTGGTCAGGAAGTCCTTCACGGTCGGTACACCAAGACGCAGTAGGATGCTGTTATCCACCGTTGCGTTGGAAAATCCAGTGAAGAAAACTCGAATGTTGCTGGTGACCGTGCTGTGGACGCCATCGTTACTAAGGACGGTCAGATCAAATGTGCCGTCTGTGGACCTCGGCTGGGAACTCAGATCGCAGGTGCCCCTTGGAATACTGAAGAGGCTGGTCACTCCTGAGGTCAAGGAGCAGTGGAAGGTGTCTAACACATCGGGATCCTGTGGCTTCACAGAGCCTAAAGCCCCACCAGGGAACAAGTTACCATAATAATTAACAAATATCTCCACCGTCCGAGACTGTGATGGGTTGTCATTTTGGTCTATGACTGTGATATGCACGGTCCCCGTGGAAGACATCTGAGGCACACCAGAATCCCTGGTGACCACGGACAGATAGAAGTCGGAGATCTGCTCTCTGTCGATCTCTCGGGTGGTGCTCAGAACTCCCGCAGTGTTCAGACTAAAATAATTGGTGGCAGGACCTGTGCTCATCAGATAGTAGGTAAAGGGGCCTTGATTGGGAGGGAGATCTGGATCTGTGGACTGAAGGGTCATCACCAGAGTTCCTGGGCGTTTGTTTTCCATCACTTCCCCCTCGCTGATGGTCAACATAGGCCCGTTATCGTTTATATCCTCCAGGGTGACTAATAAGGAGGCACTTCCGGTAGCGGAGGGGGTCCCGGAATCCACAGCCAAAACCGTGAGATTGTAGATGGGTAGGGTTTCTCGATCTAACTCTGAGGTAACGGTGATCTGTCCCGTCTGTGGATTAATGGAAAAGGCACCATTTTCATTCCCTGATCCTATGAAGTAAGAAAACCTACTCCAGCTGGGAACAGAGTCTGAGTCGAAGGCACTAACAAAGGTCACGTGAGTCCCCGTGGGCACCCCTTCACTGATCTGAACGCTGTAGATGTTTAGACTAAAAACGGGGGGGTCATTGGCATCAAGCACAGTGACATTCACAGTGACCTCATCTATGTCTGCACCCCGAATGCTGCCAAAATTCTTGGCCAGTACCTTCAAAGATACCCTTTCTTCTTTTTCTCTATCAAGAAGTCCAGACACATATATCTGTCCCGTCTTCTTATTGATCTGGAAACCCTTCTTTCTACTGTTACCAAAAATCAAATAATGAACCTCCCCATCACTGCCCAAGTCACGGTCACTGGCAAATACTTCTCCAACAATAGTACCTTTAGGAGCTGCTTCTGAGATTTCAAAATAGTAAAGTTTGGAAACAAAACGAGGCACGTATTCATTTGTCCCTTTTAATTGGATATTAACAGTGGCAAAACTGCACCTCTCCTCATCGGGGACATTGAAAGCTTTCACAGTGAGGTGGTAGCTCTGCTTGGTTTCAAAGTCCAAGAAGCCTTGAGTGGTGATGACTCCAGTGTTGGGGTCAATGACAAAGAGGTCACTATCAGATGACTGTATAGTGTAGGCAATCACAGCATTGGTGCCAGAGTCAGCATCCGTTGCATTTAGGTGGATAACTGTTGTCCCACTGGGGGCATTTTCCAAAACAGTGGGGAAATATTCATCAGGGAGAAACACTGGAGAATTGTCATTCACATCAATCACATTTACAGTCACACTGCAGTAACCAGTCCTTGAGACCCATCCTCCATCTGTGGCACTAACAGTCATCTCATGCTTCTGGCAGAGCTCATAATCAAGGGCTTTGGCGAGTGTTAATACACCTGTGGAGGAATTGATTGCAAAGATGCCTTCTTCATTTCCTGAGGAAATACTGTACCTAATCAAGCCATTCATAGCTGTGTCTCTATCTCTTGCAGAAACAGTTCTCACAATGGCTCCAACACTATGGCTCTCAGGGATGGTTGCGCTCATGTGACTCTGAGAGAATTCAGGTGTGTGGTAGTTTTCCTCCGTTACAATTATTTGAACAGTTGTTTGGGATGAAAGTGGAGGGTTTCCCTTATCTTTTGCGGTGACAGTGATCAAAAAGTTTTGATTCAGGTCAGATGTCAGGGGAGCTGCTACTGAAATCCACCCTGTATTATTGTCTAACTTAAATTTTCCCAAATGATTCTCATTCAAAATGAAATACTCCACTTCAGAATTCAAGCCAAAATCTTTATCATCTACTGCAGTAACTTTGATTAACTTTGTTCCAACTTTAACATGTTTGGTGACTGGAGTAAAATATTTCGTCTTAAGAAATTGTGGTGCATTGTCATTACTGTCCACTGTGTTTATGGTAACTGTTGTCTCACTAAGTAACGCAGGATTACCTCGATCTGAAGATGTCACGATAAAACTATGTCTGTTGATGTTCACGTTGCTGAAGCCACTGACATTTTGATATTTTAAGACCTGTTTATTGAAAATCTCTCCTGTGGAGGCATTAATCCTGAAGTACTCTGACTGAGATTTTATAAAATAAAACACTTGTCCGTTTGATCCCTCATCAGGGTCTGTTGCAGATACCTGAGTCACTCTGGAACCAATTTCAGTAAGTTCAGGGCAATCTAAATAATAAGAGGGTCTGCTAAATCTTGGAGCATTGTCATTGACATCTGTCACAAATATTGTGACATCTGTACTTACAGTCCATCCAGAGTCATGTGCAGAAACTCGGATTCTGTAACGGTCTGTATCTTCTCTATTTAAAGGTCTACTGATGACTATATCCCCAGTGCTGGGATTAATGGTAAATGGAAGACTTGTGTCCATTATAGAGTATCTACTAATTGCATTTACACCGATGTCTTCATCAGAAGTTGTGACACGTGTAACTGTGTACCCTAGTGGGGAATTTTCAGGAACATGGGCACTGAATATTTGCGAAAACCTCGGGGCATTATCATTTTCATCTAAAATGTTAATGATGACTTTTACTGAGGTACTCTGAGAAGGGGAGCCTCTGTCTGAGGACTTTACGATAAGCACATACTGAGAGATTTTTTCCCTGTCTAAAGGTCGAATGCTTCTAATTTCGCCAGTGGCATGATTGATACTGAAACTATGTTCTTTGTTGCCATTAATGATTTCATAATCTAACTGTCCATTGGGCCCACTGTCCTTGTCCACTGCAGAAACAGTGAGTATTTTTCGAGGAGAAAGGTTTTCTAATATTTCAGATACAAATGGATCTTCCTTAAAGACAGGAGGATTATCATTGACATCTAACACTGTTATGTCAAGCTTCTCATAGGAGGAGAAAGGAGGAAAACCTCCATCTCTGGCTTCTATCCATACAACATATTTTTGTATCTTTTCAAAATCTAGAGGCTGACTTATGGAAACCTGTCCTGTTAACTGATCAATCTGGAGTGTGTTGCCAAGATTGCCACTTGCAAGATAATAGGACAAAGGTTCTCCTCTCAAGGAGGACCCTGTTACAGTAGTGACAAGAGTGCCTACTGGTTGGTTTTCAGGAAACATGAAAGTCTGTTCTTTGGCTTTGACTTTAGGGAAATCTGCTTTGTTCACAAATCGAACAGTCACTGTTGTAGAATCTGTTTTTGGGACTGAGCCACCGTCTTTTACGTGGACAGAAAATGTCACTTCTGAAGTGCCATTTAGTGGTCCGGCTGCCATAATAGCTCCTCTCAGGGTGTCAATGTGAAATTTCTCAGAGTTTCTACCCGAAAGAGAATAATGGAGTTCAGAATTCGGTCCAATATCAGCATCCGTGACAGTAACTGCAAAGACGAAGGAACCTATAAAAGAGGGAGTGTGGAGTTATCAATCACATGGAAGCCCAATAAAACATCTGATAGTAAGTTAAAACAGTATATTAAAACTATATATAAAACACTATATTGCTACCTGATACAACTTTATTTTCTCACGATTACTAGTGGAGAACAGTATATCTTATATTGTCTCAAAATTTCCCCAGTCAAATCTACTTAACAGTAGTCTTCAGGGACTGACCTGCCATTATCTACCTAAAAGCCAGACGATCTATGGAATTTAATATTTTTCAGTGCACCTTTGAGAGAAGCACAGGGAAGAGCAATGGCTAATCATTCCAAATTATAGTTCTTAGGAGATGAGTCTGTATATAACTTCCAACAAACACAATAATACATGAGTTCTGCTAAGAACTATGTTTCTGCCCAACAGTAAAAACACATAATTGCTCTATTATGTCTTAAAATATTTTGAATTACATTTTATGTAATCATATAAGCAAAAATAATATGCTTAAAAAATAATTTTCAATTCCTCGTGCCCACTGTTTTATGGGAAAAGTTTTCTATCTGTGAGCTATTCTCATATGGAGATAAAGTATACATATGAATGTGTGTGTATAGACATGTGTGTGTACTACAACAATTATAAAGTATACATACACACATATATATGAACAATTATAGTGTAGTAAGAAATAAGAATTGAAGAATGGACTCAATTTGGATTCCAAAAGTTAGTGCTTGGAATGAAGGCCAAAAAGGAACAGACTATAGAGTAGATAATGCTGAAAGGCTGCCCTAAGGACATGCTTCTGATAGACTTATTCAGAAACCTTTCCCAAACCTGCACTCCTACCCCTGTAGGAGAGTTTGTGACACAAGTGAAAAGTAATCTAATTTTAAGAAGGCCAGTGATTCTGCTAAATTACAATATGTTTAATGAGGGGGAAAAATGCCTAAGTCTTACTCATTTTGTATAGGAGATGTTCTATTGCATCATTACACACTGGGTATAACTAGAATCATGCCTGCTAGCATCATTTCAGCTGAAGGCCCACTCCAGGGATTCATGACTTTGATACTGGCTTTTTCTTTTGATAAAAAGTTGGCACAAAAATTTATGGATTTTATACTTTCAACCAGTAGCAACTAGACCCTCTCAAGTGAATAGAAGATCAAAATTCACTAGAGGCGAAATTGTGGATCTGTTTTTTGTTGTTTTTTTTTTTTTCCTCTCATTAAAAATATCTTAAAGGAGAGAAAATTAAATTAATTATAACTTCATTTATTTATTTTCCAGTTTCAAAATTCATTTCAGAAATTACCAAAGGCAGATGATTTGGCAGTTCCTAAGAGAGTAGGACATTCTTTGCAAAGAAGCAAATAAATCCAAACTAAACTCAATAAGGGTTTGAAAGATAAATACATATTGTCAATGTGAACATGGTTCATTATTGGCTCCATACACATTAACAGAAAAAATTTCACCCATTAAAACTAAGTTAAAAATATTTATAGTAGTAAGTAATTTGAAGGATTCTTTCAATAAACCTTTTGAAAATTTGTCTATGAAGCATTGGATAAAATATTAATTTTGTATTAATGAATATAGTTGAGAGCCTAGTACCTCCAAGATAATGTTTCAGATATAATGTAAGGACATGGCATGAAAAATAGATAATGTCCTTCCTATCAGGGCACACAGAAATTACATCTTAGGACAGAAATCTACTTGACTACAAAGTGAAATCTATTTTCATATTTACCAATATTCAATTAAAATTAAGAAACAGCACTAGAAAAGCCGTGGCAATTATGAAATCTTAAATACAATTGGTCTGAGAAGAAAAAAATAGTTTGTAAGAGTCAATGTTCCTTCAATTGCTTTAGGCAGGAGTTGAATTTTAGAGGATTTGCAAACTTTAGCTATGTCAGAAATATACCTGTAGAAAAAACAGAAATGTACTTATCGGAAGTGCCCAATGCATAGTTTTTATTTATCTGTGAGACATCAGAGGTGGTTTGGTTACCTGGCGGAGTAGGAGATGGGATGTGTGTGACATATGGGTGATGCTGAAATCTTGGCGGGTTGTCATTGACATCAGTCACTGTGACGAGCACACTGGTAGAACTGGAAAGAGGTTCTGGGGACCCAGCATCGCTGGCAACAACCACTAAAGTATAATTCTCTTTTGTTTCCCTGTCTAGCAATGCGCTGGTGATGATTTGTCCTGTGGATGGGTTGATGGTGAACTGAGAATTTCCACCAATGATCCTATAACTAAAGCAGAGAACAGACATGGGCATATTTCTTCCAGTTGTAATGCTGCAACATCTATTTACTAGAATTTTAACGAGCGAGGCAGAAAAGTCAGGGAAAACATTACAAGTAAGATCACAGAGCAGTGAAAGAATATGCTAGTTCACATTTTATGTGAGCATCACATTAACAGCCTTTATGGAAAGATGTCCTATGACCTCAAGCAGGTCTTCACAAGGTTTGTGAGCTTCCTAAATCATGCAAGTCCCCAGAATATACCCAGAAGACTATCATGTTTTAAATAAACCAGCCTGAAAGCATAAATCAGGCTCTTGTTCTAATATTGTGGTCAGTGGCCAGGATCACAGATGAACATCTGTTAAATACATCTAAAAAGTATGTATCTGCTGTGTGCCATAATATTACCTGAAAAGATCAGTGGAAGGTCTTGTTCTCTAGAGACCAAACACTGTATGTGACAGATATTGACTATCCAGAACAGCTCAAGAACTGATTATTTATACAGAGACATTCCTAGTCACTAATTTTCTCATTTGCTATTCCTCATATGGCCATGCTGCTTTGCTTTCCTGTTGTAAGGAGTGGTCTGACATCTTCATGGATATTTTGATGCTAACCAGATTGGTTAGTGGGCAGGAGTTTCCACTGAGAATAGCTTCTCTCTTCTTTCTAAAGAAAAGGCTATCTGTGTATATTTCTGAGAGTTCAGCTAGGGAAGAAGTAGCTAAGCTTGAAGGTTCAGAAGCTGGCTGTGGTCCAGAATGTTTTCTGTTGGAGGGTAGCGAGGAAATGAGGAAATGGATATCTTTCAAGTCTTCTCCTTCATGCCAACAAACAAATGCCCCTGTTGGAACTTACGGGTGTTTCTACAGTTTGCTCTGTGTCCATAAAAACATAGCAACAGCAAGTGTCTAATAGAAACAGCAGGAAAAACTTTACATCGCAGCCAGCGCACATTCTTCCTATTAAGTTCATTGTTTAAAACAAACATTTTGGCACCTTCATCCTTTTTTAGAGACATCAGGAACTGTTAAGGAGCTACGTATTTTTCTGTTCGTTTTAACAAAAGAGGTTCTATAAAATGAGAGCTAAATAGACGGAGCATAGACAGGGAGTTTGGTTGAGAACTGATTTCAAAATTGATAAAGTACTTTGTATCACTCAGATTCAAACATCCTATGGCAACTTCACGTGCAAGATGAGGAGTAAGAACAACAAAGACTATTTCCTGGACCAGAAGTGACTCCTTATAAAAGTATTATTACAGATTATTAATACCCTTACACAGTAGACAACACCTATTCCCGATATTAAAAATATCATAGGTTTGGAAGTTAGAAATTCAGGAGTCATGAAATAATCACATTGTCTTACCTTTTAAAGAAAGTCTGTAGAAACCTGGGTTATGAGAATTATGTGATTTTATTTCAAGATAACTTAATAGGGAGAGAAAAAGTGCTTCATAGTGCTACAGGCTTTTTTTTTAATGACAGCAAAGGTCAGGGTTCAATCACATATTTGTTCCCTTAAGCATGCACATATAAAAATAAGAAGGATGCAAAAAGCATGCAAATTTGATTTGGATGTCTTGTATATGAGAAGGTCATGGTATATTAGATTGAGCAATGTGTTGAAAGGCAAATGATGAGAGTTCTGGCCCATGCTGAACTCAATAATCCATGAAAGAACTTTGAACTGTAAAGTCTTTATTTTATGCTATTGCACATAAGACTGTCTGTTTAAAAGTAGCTAATATATTTACTATTTTTAAAAATTAAAGACTAAATTGCCATGGTAACTTGTGGTTAATTTTTTCTAGACTTTCTTTGTTTCTGAAATGTATGAAAAGTGTATCCTAAATACTAGATATCCTTTACTATCTCACATTATCTCTAATACCAGTTTTAATCAAGTTTATACTTGTAAGTTAAAAAAAAAAGAGAGAGAGAGAGAGATAAAAGAAGCATACGTGACAATATAAAATGAACAGACTGCCAAGATCATATGCCTGGGTTTTCCCCACTTCATTCTTTCTTTCTTTTTTTTTTTTTTTTGAGTTTTGGTTCACGTCTCATCTTTGATGAATCTCTGTCCTGTTTCTCTGATCCAAATTAGTTGCTTTTATGGTTATGAACTTTATTAGATCAAGTCTTGTGCTACCTTCTTAAATCTAAACACCTATGCTTCTCTAATGGCTCAGATGGTAAAGAATCTGCCTGCAACGCAAGAGATTCACGTTTGATCCCTAGGTCAGGAAGATCCCCTGGAGAAGGGAATGGCTACCCACTCCAGTATTCTTGCCTGGAGAATCCCCACGAACAGAGGAGCCTGGCAGGCTACTGAATGACTAATACTTTCATTCTTTCTTTCATGCTGTTCTTTACAGTTTTGTAGCCTTTTATTGTGTTCTTAGTGAGTACTCAGCAGACGACAAGGATTTCATTTATTTCCTCATTTAAGCCTCAGAACCATCCTAATAGTGTGGTTTTGTACTAGATTTTGAATTGATAAGGAATTTGAGTCTAAAGGAGGCTAGTATAGTTGCACAAAGATGCATAAAGTCTATAAATGGCAGATGAAGACTTTCAACTTCTGTCTTTATGACCTCAATGTGCACTTTTCCCATTATCCTACAGTAGAAGGAAGCTGAGACCCAGCCGGGGGTGGGGGGGCACAGTTAGGGGAGACAGGAAATGCTGTAGCTAATGTTAAGCCCAAAAACAACTCTGGTGAAGGTGTGTTGATGTAGGATTGGTTTACAATGATTTAGTTCTTTATCATATGGCGCTAGTGTTAAAGAACCTGCCTGCCAATGCAGGAAACATAAGAGACACAGTTTTGATCCCTGGGTCAGGAAGATCCCCTGGAGAAGGAAATGGGAGCCCACTCCAGTATTCTTGCCTGGGAAATCCCGCAGACAGAGGAGCCTGGCGGGCTACGGTAGATGAGGTCTCAAAGAGTTGGACAGGGCTGAAGAGAATGAGCGCACACACACAGAGTTCAATGTAAATCAGTGGAGATCTTTATTTATTTTCTGACTCAAGAAGTTTACTGTTTCAAATTACTGATATAAACAGATCATTATTATCTAAAATCTCAATCAATTGTTGCATTTGTAAAGCTGAATTATCCCCATTTGATTTTGTGAATCTTTTTTTAACCTCTTCCTGAGATTTACTATGATCATAAGGAACTGTGTTGTGGGCTGCTAGAATATGATGATCTAGTAATAGTTTAAAAATTGAACTCTGGAACATAGTTCCCCTGGACATGAATTTTGATCTCACTCAAGTACTTAAATTCATAAAATTTCTTAACCTTTCCAAGTCTTCTCTATCTATAAAGTATTATGCATGTATGTATTCCTTTCATTTGGTAGTTTTTGAGTATCAAATGTAATTTCTTTTGAAAAGCACCTGGCATTGTAATTAGTATGTGACATGAATTCAAAATTTAGGTTTATGTTCATAACAGTATACATACATAGCTATAAAAATATCATTTAAAATCTATTATAATCCATCTTTATATTTAGGTGCGTGCATGCATGCTAAGTCAATTTAGTCATGTTCAACTCTTTGCGACCCTGTGGACTGTAGCCCACTTGGCTCTCTGTCCATGGGGATTCTCCAGGCAAGAATACTGGAGTGGATTGCCATTCCCTCCTCCAGGAGATCTTCCTGATCCAGGAATCAAACCCATGTTTCTTACGTCTCCTGCATTGGTAGGCGGATTCTTTAGCACC